>NW_026652290.1:56903927-57342047 GCF_009828535.3 Hylobates moloch | reverse complement strand
ATAGATAGATAGATAGATAGATAGATAGATAGATAGATAGATAGATACATACATACATACATACATACATACATACATACATAGAGACAATTATGGGAATTAGCTCATACAATTACAGAGGCTAAGAAGACCCACAATCTGCTGTCTGCAAGCTGGAGACTCAGGAAAGTCAGTGGTATAATTCAGTCTGAGTCCAAAGACCACAGAACCAGGGGAGCCACTGGTGTAAGTTCCAGAGTCTGAAGGCCGCAGAACCAGTAGCTTGATGCCCAAAGGTAGAAGATGGATGTTCCAACTCAAAAAGAGACAGAATTCACCCTTCCTCTGCCTTTTTGCTCTATTTGGCCCCCAGTGGATTGGATGATGCCTGCTCACATGTGTGAGGGGATTGTCCTTACTCATTCATTACTGATTCAAACACTAATCTCTTCCAGAAGCACCTTCTCAGACACACCTAAAAAATAATGTCCTACCAGCCCTCTGGGTATCCCTTAGCCTAATCAAGTTGACATATAACATTAACCATCATATCCTCCCTTCCTGCTTTAATTCTCTCTGAAAATGTCTCCTCATCTGCCTTCGAGTGGTATGGAATCACTGCTGAGCCTCCACTACTGGTGCCATCAAAGACCTCAGTGATACCAAGGTAATGACACTGATGCCCTCCAAGAGCATCTTATCTTTGTTGCTGCCTGTGATACCAATATTATGTGTGGTCCTCCCCAGTTTCTTGTTTCACTGAGCTGCAGATTAGTCTGTTCACTGCTTGAGCCCTGGAATTGAACACTTGAATGTGCTTTAACCTTGTCGTATCTTCTACCCCTCTTGTTACACTCTCTTACATAATTATATTTCCATAGATTTACCACAAAAAAAGAGATCCTTCTGACTTTATTTTTGTTTCACTATAATTTACTGACAAGCCCTTCTTCCTAGAACTCAAGTTCAAGTCTATGCAGGCTGGGCTGGAGGCTGTCATTTCTCTCCCAACCCCGATGCCGTTTGATAGCTCAGCTGTGTTTTGGTGATCTTTATTCTTATGATGAAGTTTTTCCTAAGAGATGTCTTCATTCCTCATGCATAGACTCCTCTAAGTGCATTTACAGGTCTTGCAAATTTGCACACAAAAATTTCCATCTCCAATAAAAATACATAAAGTCAAGATAAGATCTCCCTTTGACATGTGTATTTTAAATAATTATCTGGATGTTTTTCTTTAAAAAATTAAATATATTATCAGTTTTGAGTCATCCATAGGATTTACTGAACTTCATGAAAGACCTTGCACCCCAGAATACCCTAGTCGTTTCTATTATTCAGTGTTAAGGATGGAAAGAATCCCTATGTAGTAGCTTGCACTTTCTTCAGCTTTAAGATGCCTGTTTTGGAGTTTTTTTTGTTTTTACATTTTAACATTTATAAAATCAAGACATTTCTTACAAACAATGTGTACATTTAATGCTTGGGGTTTTAGTTTTTGTATCCTTGAAAACAATTGAAAGTATGTCTTACAAATGATAATATCATTGAATCAAGAAAATATAATAATCAGCTTTCTATTATTTCTTGGTTCTTTTCACTTGGAAACTATATTTGGCCTGAGATGTATCCAAACACACATGTATTAACAAGCAGTAATACACTGATTTAACTGAATAATTAAGGAAGTGACCTTTTGATACAATGATAGAGGCAGGGGGCAGAGAAATTCTAGGCAGAAAAGGGCAGGTCCCTGACAAAACCCCACCTTCGAGCCGAAAACCCTAAAACTGTGGCCCAAAGTGAGAACTTCTATTCCTGTTTTCCCACTTGAATGTTGCCTTTTCCTAAACTACCCATGGCCCACCCCATCCCCCATCCTGTGCCTGTAAAGACCTCAGACTCAGCCAGCAGAGAGAAGAAGCAGCTGGACATCAGGACTATGGCTGGACATCAGAAAGAAGTGGCTTGATTTCAGAGGGACAGCATGATGGCATAACTTTGGAGAAAAATCTGGTCAGAGACAGCCAGACTTCAGAGGAAGATTACCTACCCACTCCATTCCCTTTTCAGCTCCCCTTCCTGCTGAGAGCCACTTTCATCAGCAATAAAATCCTCTGCATTTACCATTCTTCAATTCGTTCGGTGCAACCTCATTTTTCCTGCATGCTGGACAAGAGCTTGGGAGCCATGAGTATGGATAGAAAAGGCTGTCACACTGGCTTTTTGCTTTTGCTAGTGGAAGGCAGCCACCTCATGTGAAAAGGCAGAGGGCCTACTGAACTGTTAACACTTAAGCTGTCCACAGACCAGACGGCAGAGCTAAAAAGAGCACGGTAACATGCCCTCTGGGGCTTTGGGGGTTGCAGGCACCCCCTAACTAGATGATGCCACAGGGCCTGCAGAGACTTTGCTCCTGCCGGTGCCCAAAAGCACTCGTTCCAGCTCCTGCACCCACTCACCTGTGCGCTCCCTCCCACAAGGGGTGGAACGCAACAGACACATGTGAGTGGAGTTTGATCCTGCTGGCACCAAAGCAGCTAGCTAGTTCCAGTGCTCATGCACTCCAGTTCCTGCCTCATTCACTCGCACACTCCCTCCTGCGAGGAGTTGAGAGTGGTGGGCTGAGTAAACAAGATACCTGTGTCATGAGTCCCCCAAAGGGATCAGGGAAATATCCTGCTTCACTTTGACCTAGATACAAATAACATGACTGAGGAAACCTAATTAGTTTAGTATAAGATGTTTAAACTGCTGAAGATTGCCTGCCAGAGGATTTGAGGTGTGTAAGTACAACAGAATTGTTCATATTCTTGATGTATATGATGGGTTATTATCTTCATGTGAGTCTACATAGATATATATTATCTTTATAATAAGTAAACAAGTATTTTGCATGGATCAGCTTGACTGTCATATAGGATGGTTTTTAGAGAGTGGTACTAGGGTGTCAACATCACGTGTGTGATTCTTACACAGACCAGTAATCTTTGTCCTGCTACATGGCTATGGACTGAACCTTAATATCAGTCTCCTGTCTTCAAAATTTGCCCTATTGTTTTTAATGGGTTTCTAATAAAAGAGTGTAAATAGATTAGCATAAGTCAGTTCACACTATAGAGAAATAAAAGAGTCTTCAAGAACATTCCATAATCAGGCTCTTCTTGACTTGGCACTAAGGATAATAAGTTGGCTCTTCTGCTTCAAACTTGAGTTATGTGATCAGAACATTCTCTCAATTCTTCATCAGGCCTGGAATCTTTGCCATCTACCCATTAAGTCATAGATCACCGCTGGTCAGCATTAGTCCCCTCTCCTGACCCAGAGGCCATGATGATATAGTATGTGGACTGAACTGTATCGATGGTGCTTCTGATCTGTTGCCTATCATGTGTTCCAAAGGGTACAGAGGATGCAATGAGAATGTATATCCTGAAGATGTATAATGTGGTGCTGGGATACTGAACTCATACTGTTCCAGATATATCAAAACTCTGCTAGTCTTACCACATCTGATTTAAACTCTTTCATCTTTATTTTTCCTAGCTTAACAAAAACCTCTGCAAATTTCTTTCATTCTAACTTGTAGTAAAGCTCCAAAGAGCATCCATTTTTCCTCTTTCAACTTTTATTACATTGGGTCACCTTGGCCTTTGAAGAGTCTGTGTGATTAAGTGTAGTGTTACCAAATACTAGTCCCTGAAATCACTGCCTCAAAACCACCTGAGATCAAAATACGGATGCCTATTCCCCACCACAAGCCCACTCAATCAGAATATCCAGAGGCAAGGTGCAGCCCAAAAGCACCCCTTGTTTAGGAACTACTGATTTGGTGAGACTACCAGCAGTACACCTTATAGCAGTTGAGTATCGTAGCAATTTAATCATGCATCTAATAGGAGTAGGAGGTGTGCAAACTGCCCTTCATGAGTAACCTAGAGACACTCACAAGAACCAACTTCACCATCACTATCATTCTCTATCTCTGACTGAAAATGACATTTACTTCTTCATAGAGGCAAACAGGTATTCTACCACAAACAGGTCCCCACATTAAAATTTTGCTCGAGGCTGCAGTGAACTATGATCATGCCACCGCTCTTCAGCAAGGGCTTAAGAGTGATACCCCATCTCTAAAAAGAAAAAAAAGAAAATTTTGCTAAAAACAAGTAGACACCAAAGACCCATCAGTCAGAAGCCAGCCTAGTCTGAAAGAAACCACCACAAAGACCATCTGATGTTTTATTAGCAGCACTTTGCTCAGCCGCTGGTTAAAAAGCAGTTCTCTGCAGCAACCCAGTTTTAGTTGTCCCCAGGGCTCTGGCTTGAAAAGAAGTTTGACATTATATTTTCTAAGCCAAAGGGGCACTTCTAGCTTAGAAGCATCAGACCAGACACCTGGTCAGGAGCATTGTAACTCATTTATTTCTCACTGAACAAGTTATTACCCTTTCCTTTTTGTCTGAATTGCTGTCCCTAGATGCCATTCCCATGGGTGGTCTCTACCTGCTCATTGCTCTACTCCTGGTATTGATAGGTCCACGTGCCATGCAGCCTGAGGAGAAACATGGTTTGATATCCTAAGGGGGCAATTTCTCTCCTTGGGGAAGAGCCGGCTTCCATTGCTGTGCCTTGCCTCTCATTAATGTTCCAGCTAGGTCTCTTTACTGCTCTATTTAACGGCATCCATTCCATTATTGATCATATTTTGTGTAATGGTAGATTTGCTGGTGAAAATGATGATTATGCTGTAAAGAGAGGACAGTGTTTGGGATCTCGCTTCTATAAAATTTAGCAGTGCTGTGGAGTCTGCCTCAAATAAGTGAATTGGAGATGCATTCTAGATGAGTGGTAATAAGAGTGAAACCAGTTCCTGGGAGTGAGACGATCTAATGTTTCCCTCTACACTGTAAGCCAGGACCACTCCAAAGCTGATGTTTCATATTTTAGCCCAAAGGATTTAACACTACAGGCCTTTTGTAATCTCTAAGTGGGTACTCTGTACATTTTAACATGGAACAATGTGACCACATTTTTGTATTTTCTACATTTTCAGTCTTCCTAATTTACTGCTTTATTTGATATATGGTAAAGTTAAGAGTTTTGGTTCATTCTTTCATTGTTCTTTACACTGAAAATTGCATAGGGTTGTAATCTTTTAATTCATGTCTATTTCTTCTGAAAGCTGACAATTGCTTCAATTATATTCTGTCATATTTCTGCTATTACCAATACCTCCTTGCCTAGCCTTTTATATTTAACTCAATCAGTCATGATAATAAACAAATTAATTTACTTCTTTTTTAAGTCATTGAATTGAAGATGGGAGGGTCACTGAATCAGTCAGGTTCCATTCAGGAGACAGAAGCCACATAGCAATGTGAACAAGGAAAGCTTAGTGAAAAAGGATTATTAACTACAAGAGTGGATTGCCATCTTAGGAGTAGGTAATTCTTACCTATTTGGGGTAAGATTATAGAAATAGCACAGAGAGGGAGCAGCCACTACCTCTAGGTTTGAGGCAGAGGACCCAGTGAAGCCCTGCCTCCTTCAAGGTCTCAGTGAGACCCAGTCTCCCTTGGAGAAGACTTGATCATTCATGGCTCACTGAGTGGCTGGCCAGTTTCCCATAATAGTGGAACATCTAAAAAGCTGCCCTCTGCATTGCTGGGGAAAAGCTGCTAAGGGGGAGATGCTAATGAAATGTGCTGCCTCTGAGCCCTGCTGGTGTCCTGTGAATCCTGCCCACCTTATACTACAGAAGTAACTAGAAAACACACAGAAACCAGAAAGAACAGCCCTTTCCTCCTCCAGTGTCCCTCCAGTGCCCTCTACTGCAAAAACGGAACATTGTGCAAGCTGGCAAGGGAGAAACGTCCCACTATCAAAAGCAGGGCAATGAAGCGTAGATTTGGAAGTGAGAGGCAATAGCCTAATAACTGACATAGTCCACCCCTTTGGTCACTGAGCTTCTATGTGCACCCATCTGCATGCAAATGAACTTCTTTACAACAACAATGCAAGTCTGTTTCCACCTAACAATGTATAGCTATCCTTCATACAAGGGAAGATGTTCTTATCCTTTCCCCAAAATGAAGAGACATAGAATGCCAACAGTCATTATAACCATCATTAGCCATATTAATTACTCCTCAAATTCAGTCATAGTTCCACTAAGTATCCCATTACCCAGAGACTAGTGTATATTGACAACTGGCACAACCATTAAGAAAATGGAGCCCAAAGCTACCTCCTCCAACCTCTATGGCAAACCTCCCCCTATGTGGTATCTCCATGACCACAAATTTTCTTCCTCTCAAGCCTTTGTTTCCCTGCCTAGTCTGAAGTAACATGATCCAGTTGATGCCCACCTACCTACTGCTGCTTGTGCCACTTCCCATCTTCATCATTGCTGCATTTTACTAGCTGACACCTCTTAGACAAGGCCTTGATACAGTGCCCTATGCAGTAGCTACCTGTATGCTCATGATATGGAGTATGAATGACAGTAAAAATTACACAAGTAACAGTTAAATTTAATCATTTCAATCTCCTTCCCCAAATAGGGAAATTGGACAATTTAAGTTTAACTCATGTCTCTCCCACCTTGGCCAGTTAATAAGAATTGAGTATCCCAAAGTCAATGAGGAAAAAAAAATAAATTTTAAAATATAGTCAATGAGAAGAGGACTAAAGAGAAGCAGGCTAGATCATTCGCCCATGGAAAATGAAGACTTGCCAATACAATGTGCCTTTTTAGTGTTTTTCTTCAATTGTTACAAATCTGTGATTTGTTATATTTGACCCAGTGGAAGTCCTGCAAGTCACACTGACCTATTAATAGAAACCCAGACTCCAAACAACCAAGAAACAGAGCTCAGGCCTGCTTCATTTCTCTACTTGCACCTCAAGAGCAGCAGTGACCTTTGCCTATCATCCGACAACAATGTGGATGGCATCATATTTCTACCGACATCTCTGTCTGGTGTGTGAAGTTATTTCCAAAAAGCTTCATTTATTTAATCCTCCAGCTGTCTAAAAATCTTTATGGGTGACCATTTTTAGCACGCCCTTTACCCTTTGCTCTCTGAACCCATCCAGGTCCTTGCTTAAGGCTCCCAAAGGTCTAAGAGCAGTAGGGGGAGAAAGTGAAAACTGGATACCTAATGATATAGAAGTCAGCTGGTAAAGTCTACAAAATTACTTTGGGGATTAGCTGGTAGAAGAGATGGTGCTGTGTTTGTACTTCTACTTTCACAACACAAAATAATTAATGAGTAAAAAATACTTTTTGTTTAATAATTGCTGTTCCTCATTAGTGTGAACCAAGGGCACAGTCTATCTAAGACAATAACATCTGCACCCCATATTTCATTATCACCAAACTTCACATTTCACACAAAAGCATTGCTAGCACAGCCTTACAGCTTTAATTAGTTTCTGCCATAGCTGTGAAGGTCAGCCAATTATTGTGTGTGAAATTTCAATATGAAGTGGCTGAATTGAAGACAGCATTGCAACAGTGTGGGATTCTGCAGTGCTGTAAATCTAGTACTTTGGAACCATTTTTTAAAACACAAGATAACATAAAATAATCATCAGGTATGCATGGCTTCAAGGCTTACTAGTTAATTTAACATGTGCTTGGTGGGGGAAAAAAACCACATCATTTCTGATTGTTGCTTAAATTCCCTCATTACATCGTCATTATCTGTGACACAGTTGTTAAGGCTGAATCCATGTTTTTATGATCAACATCTTTTAACTCACTTAGAACTGCACTGGAACATTTGATTTAGAAATAAAGCCTGGTTTTACTGGATTTACATGATGCTTATACACACACATACATATAGATACATATAAATGTACACATATTTTATATAGATACATAATGTTTAATATGTAGATATTAGCATGTATACACACGTTTAAACACTGCTTGTTTGACCCATCAAAATATAAATAGATATTAATCAATTAGGTCAACTTAAGAATGTCATTTTACTGAAAAACTTGATGAATTAGAAAAAAATTTTACTAGGGATTCAACTTTATGAGTTTTTTATTTAGGATTGTAGAACTTTGAAATTAGAAATGATCTTGAAGCTCATCTGCTCTAGCCCCTCTGTTTTATGCATGAGGAAATATGCCCAAGAATAATACAGGGTTTCCCAAGTCCAAGAGTGTCAGCAACTCAACTCAAATTCTGGACTCCCTTTTCTCCTGACTTTCCATGGGCCTGTTTTACCATGGCATAACAATGTAGATAAGATGTGCCACGTGATACATAAAAGCTCCAAATTTTGCTCTCAAATTTTCATGAGATTGGAGGCAAGTTTGCTTTGTTTTGTTTTCTACATAGACATATATGTAGTTTAACCCTAATTCAAGCAAACAAATATTTTTTGAGCTATCCTTTGTGCAAGGAACCCTGAAAAGCATCTTATGTATCTAGTATAATTAAAATGTTTTCACTGAGTTTACAAACCAGTAACGTAGATAAAACAAAGAGGAGGAGGAAAAAGAGACCACAGAGTTAATGGAAACACCTGTTAGATTGGAGGAACATAAAGACAGGGTAGAGCTAAGGAGGCATGCCAAAAGATAAGTCAGAAGAAAGAAAATGGAAGAATACTGAGCAGCATCCCTGGCTTCTACCCACTAGATGCCAGTAGTGCCCCCTGCTCAAATCATGACATTAAACATTCCCTTTAGACATTGACACATGTTCCCAGACAGGGGTAGAGGGGGAGCAAATTTATTTAAGAACCACTGATCTAGGGTCTAGATTCCAGACTATAAAGTATTGTGGATCTTGGAAGACTTCTCATTTCCAAAATAGACAATTTACTTCAGCTTCATTGGGATGCATGATCCTTTGATCCTTCCGTGATTTCCCAAGCTACAGGCTGGGAAGGTAATATCACAGACTGCAGAGAGGCTCAGAAGCTAAAGATTGAACTGAGGTTGCTTTATTTGATGGTTTGGTGACCTATGGAAGGAAGTTAGATTGCAATGGATTAAAGAGTAAGTGAATGTGATTGAGCGGTGAGCAAGTAGAGTTGCAGGTGTGCACAATTCTTCCAATGAGTTAAAAAGTAAAAGAGCAGAGGTGATGTAGCATCTCCAGGGAATTATAGAGTTGAGCACTCTCAACCTCAGGAACTGTTGATATCTGGAGCAGATAAGTCTTTGTTGGGGTTGGAGAAAAAGAGGGCCTGTAAAAAAGAGGGGAAAAAATGGGATGTTTTGCAGCACCCCTGGTTTCTACTCTCAAGGTGCCAGAAACACTCCTACCCTCAGTTATGAAAACCAAAAATGCCTCCGGATGTTGCCAAATGTCCACTGGAATGTAAAATCTTTCCCAATTGAGAGCCACTGGGTTAGGGAAAAGGATTTTTAAATTTTTTAATTTAAGGTAAAGAAAACTTAAGCAAGTTTTCAGAAACAGAAGAAAAGACAAGGAGAATGAGAGAGATTAAAGACGCAAGGGGAAAAAAGGAAACATGGGGAGGGGACCAAAGCAAGAAAAAGGTAATAAATAGGGAAGACCAAGAGTGCCTTGAACAGGAGAATGGACTTTCCTTCAGAGCAAATAAAGAAATAGAAGGTCTGTAAATGGGAGACAGATGTTAACAGCAGTCAAACGAGGAAGTCTTGACCTTTGAAGCAAAGTTGTAGATGAGCTTTATTTGATGATAGGATTTGAGAGTAGGAATTCGCTATAAAGTTGAGAGGCAAACTTCTGGCCACTGCTTAGCTGGGACTTGAGAGAATACCTTGGCAGCAGAACCAAGAAGTGTATCAAAGATGCCAAAGTTGTTTCTTACTCAATTAACCTTTACCTGCCTGGCAACAGGAGCAGAAAAATGGACACTTCTGCTGAGACAGAAATAGCAGAAGGACAAGTGGCAAAAGGGAATGGGGGCAGAGTAGGAAATCTGTGAGTGTACATAAGGCACAGACTGAGTTAAGAGGGAGAAAAGGGATGAATCAAGGGATCATGCATCCCAATGAGATTGAAGCAGATTCTGTGTTTTGGAATTAGAGGCCTCTCTAAGATCCATAATACTCTGTGGTCTACAAACTAGAATCTAAATCAAATGACTTTGTCACATCCCTACTCCTGCCAGGGACATTTGGCAATGTCTGGAAACAATTTTTATTATTATGATTGAGGCCAAGACAGGGTAGCAGTGGGAGTGGGACAGGGATACTACAGGCATGTAGTGGGTAGAAGCCAGGGATGCTGCTGAACATCCTATAATGAACAGTGTAACCCTCACAATAAAGAATTATCTGGTGCATGGTGTCAATAGTGTCACTATTGAGAAATCTTAAGAAACCTTATTCTAGATTAAAACTAGCTATCTTAGAAGTTAGCTAATGAAAACTCTTGGGACTTTTTTTAAGAAATTAAGCTGCTGAAATTTCTTTTTTACAAACCTATTATACTTTAGCATCAATTTTTATAGTCTTTTGGAAAGAAGGGACCTCCAACTGCTTTTATTTATTAATTATTCCATCCCAAATAAGTTGAGCTTTATAATGGGGCCCATGTTAAGCATAGAAAATATAAAAATAAGGCAGACATAGAGAAGCATTAACTTGGAGAGAAGCATAGCTATGGACTGAATTGTGTCCCTCCAAAATCCGTATGTTGAAGCCCTAATCCCTAGTGTGACCGTATTAGCAGATAGCGCCCCTAAGAAGGTAATTAAAGCCAAATTAGGTCATAAGGGTGGGGTCCTGATGTGATAGGATTAGTATCTTTATAAGAAGAGACACCAGAGGTCTACTGTCTGCAAGCCAGGAAGACAGGCCTCACTAGAAACCTGCCATGCTAGCACCCTGATCTCTGTCCTCTCTCCCCAAGAACTGTGAGAAAATAAATGTCTATCGTTTAAACCACCCAATGTCTAGTATTTTAATATAACAGCCTAAGCAGACCAAGACAGAATATTCTCCTGTGTTGTTGCTATTGTTAATTTGTTTATTTATTCTAATACTTGTCCTAAGCAAATGCTAAGAAGCCAGTTTTGTCTTAGGAGTCTTCCCATTCTAACCTAACTCCTTATTCTCCACTCTTCTCCCCATCTTTGGCAGTAAGGAAAAGAGATTGTACTTCAAAATTAGACAGACCTGTGCAAATTCCAGCACCTAACCTAACAAGCACGAGGTTCGTTTTCCTCATGTATGGAAAGGGGCACAATCACATTTACTTGCAAGGGTATTATATGACTTAAGTGAAAAATCAGGTGAGAATGCCTAATATTGTTAAATTGAGAGACATAGCAGTCTCTCAATAGATAACACTTCTGATCCTCTTGGATCAGATTTGTAGTCAAAGGTTGTTTTCTGAAATTATTTGGTTTGCTCTTCCCAACTGTCTCATTAGGTGCTGGCCTAAAGAGGCTAAAGTTTTCTCTCTCCCAAAGAATTTTGATGACTGGAAAATCCTCATTGTCTAACAATTAAAACTTCATGATAAATTTCTGGCCCCATAACCAGAGGAAGAAGCAATGATATGTTGAAGTGTGAGTACCTGAGTAGTACCTAAAATGAAATAAATATATAGTTTCTACTAAAAAGAAACAAAATAAAGCCCAATTGTGTTTATTCCCAGAATGTTTCAACATTTAAGCAATTCAGTTAGCATTTTTTTTGTGACATAAAGTGAAGCAGGAACATATCTACAATCTATATTATATCTATTAATCCTTGCAGTTTACAACATGCTTATTTTGTGTCAAGTGCTGGTGTTGAGCTGTTGACGTCCACCAACTCATTTAGCTCTTCCAGAAGCCCTTCCTTCACTAGCATGTCCAACTGGATTATGAAGTGAGGATGGGAGCCTCCATCTGATATTTATGACTGTCCCTTCCTTTGTGTGACAAGTGAAGCTGTGTAATGCTGACTCATCTCATCCAGATAAGCAGAGTTGTAAGGACTCCTGGAGGTGTTGGGTGGTTTCTGGGCCAGTTTCATCTGGAAAATGATTATCACAAGTTTCAGGTCAATTTGGGGGGAGCTTTCTTCAAACAAGATCCAGAATCATCTTATCTTCACCCTCTTTCAAATATCGATAAAAGGGACAAAGGCTCTTTTTATGAGGAAATGTTCATACTCTGCAGCTGTTCAAAATACACGTAGTCTCTCTGCTTCATCATCTGGAATCATATAGAACTCCATGGTTGAGAGGAGGGGAGGGATGGTGGATACACTCCTCTGACAAGCAGGAAATGTGGCTCCTCTTGCTCTGTGACTGGGTCAGGACACCTGATTTCCCAAGCTGCCCTTCTAATAGAGATTATAAAAGAGACTATAAGACCAAAGAATTGCATGATGGGTACCCATTAGAGCATGCTTTGCCCTTTGCCTTCCAGGCTCCAGCCTCTAAACTTAACTTTCTCCTAGCTGACAACACAAATTGGAGTCTAAAATACCAGGCAGGGATCTGTCTTGGCCTTTTGTTACATGGTCTACCTCCTTCAGATTTCCAAGACAACTGGAGCCATGCTAGCAGAGAACTTGCTAAGTCTTAAGAGACGTTGATGGACTCATTGTTTATTCTCTGAGTTCACTAGTATAAGCTGCATAAATTCAGGGACCTGCCTGTCCTCATCACTGCTATATCACCACTCCTAGCAAGTGCCAGGCACATCTCAGGCACTCAGGAAATGATGGCAGGAAGGAGGTAAGGGAGGAAAGGAGGAAGGGAGGGAGAGGGGAGGAGAGAAGAAAAGAAGAAAAAAAGAAGTCATCCTAGACCCTAAACAAGATAGAGAAACCCAAAGAATGCAGTACACAGTACACTAGAATTCCTTTCGGTATCAAAATCCAATACTGCAGTTGGAAGAATTCTCATAAATATTACTGAGCTCAGCCTCTCTTTTCCTCAAGTCCACAGGGTTAAGTTGTTTACTGTGGTCACAGCAAGTTTGTAGCAGAGGCCTCCTGGCCCTGGGTCCAAGAGATTTTCCCTTACACTCTGTGGCTTCTCAGGTGAGTTTTTCTGGCGTCTGCATTAACATTCTCTGTTTTCAAAGAGCAGAGTGCACTTCACTTAGGGCCATTAAGAAATAAATGATGTATTTATTTGTTTATTTATTTAATGAAGTAGGTGGATAGAATCAGTTTTGAATTTTTTTCTTCTCTGAGTAATTTTTTTATTTTTATTTTTTAACTTTTGTTTTAGGTTCAGGGGTACATGTGCGTGTTTGTTACATAGGTAAATTGTATGTCACAGGGGTTTGGTGTACAGATTATTTCATCATCCAGGTAATAAGCATAGTACTCAATAAGTTTTTTGATCTTCATCTAGTTTTGAGTTTTGGTAACAAAGTATTTCCTGTTTCTGGTATGCATGTATGTGGATTTGCGTGTGTTTTCCCTTGTAGTTTAAAGAACAGAACAAGATAAAAATCAGTAGGGGTTTTCTCACCAAAGGAGAATAATTTTAGGGGAATTCAAGGGCTCAAATTCTCAACAATGTCCTTTTATTTTTTAAAAAAAAAGTGCCTCTACAATTTTGAAATTGAGACAGTGGTGACATTTAATAAAAAGATCTTGAGATTTCAAATCCTGAACTATGGCTGTGTACAAACTAATGATTGTGACTTGGAAGGAATTATCTTATAATTCCCAAGTTTAATACCATGCCTATGAATAAGGAAACTGAGCCAATCAGGATTTCTCAGGAGACAGCAGGTGGACCGCTACCCACCTAGGAAGGGCGAGCTGCTGAGACCTGATGCCAAAACAAGAAGAGGTTCTGCAGCGAGGGGGAGGCACCTTCACACAGGGAGCAGAAGGGCTCACGGCCACTCTCTCAACCTCCTCTAGTCCCTGGACCAGAACCAAGAGCTGTTGTAAGAGTAGTTCCCAAAGAGTATAATCTTGGGAGTTTCAAATTTCACATATTATATTTACACAGTGCTTTTAACTTTTTAAGTATCTTTTTCCTGTTAATTAGTGTTAACACCCTCCTCCCCACCACAAGGACTAGAATGCACTATTTTGTGTCCATTTTTAAAATAAGGAACCAGAGAATAAAAAAGTTAGAGAATCTCTGAGCTCAGAGTAGAAATCTCTTTCCTAGCCACCAGTTCCATGTTCTTTCTGCTAGACCTTTGCAGGAACTTTTTTTTTCTTTTTTGGCAGACAAATGGTTACGCTAAAAATTTGAAAACAGAAGCAAAAATATTGGAAATGGAAAACTGTATTCTAATTGCCTCCCCTGGATTTCCTACTCCTGTAAATATGGAAAAATATAGTGGAATAAATGAAGTCCATAAGTATTAAGGACACCATATTGGAAAGATGAAGCCACTTCCTCACAGAGCTATCTAAAGAACAAGTATAGCTAATATGCTGCTAATCTTTAGCATGCTGTTAATTTCCTTCCTCAGCAATCCTTTGGATGGCAGTTCCAATGTATGAAGCAATGGACACAAGGATCAAAACACACAGTTTTGGAATAACTGGCTCCCAGGTAACTGAGAGCTGACTGTCCTCCCGTAACCTAACTGGTTCCTTCTACCAAGTAATAAACAACTTTCTGGAAGCCACTTTTCCATCACTTGGAAAAACATCTTTCAAGGATATCTCTAATACAGTTTTCTAGTTTTCTAGCCCCTGGGATTCAATATATCAAGAAATACCTTTAAGCCAACTAAACCTCTAGAGATTTTTCTGTTTTCACTCAACTCTTGTTTCAGTTCCAATATTTCTAGGAAAACATTGATTGATTTACTGTGGTAAATTACGAGATGTTTTTAACATTGGATGCAATATATCTGATTTGTGATCTCTAGGCCTCAGATGTTTTATAGCAGAAGTTAAAATTCTACACTGCAGGCTGGCACGAATAGGCTCACCTGTAAGCCCATAAAACCCTCCACCAGATGTGTTGCTTCTTTTCTCACACCTCTGACTCCACTTCCCTTGATTCGTCATGATCCACATCAATAAATTAGTGATGCATAATTTCAAACAGCTGATTTCAGACTAGTCCTGAAATGATCTAAGTGTCATGCTGAAAGGCACAGATGCTGAGGCTTGATGGAGACTGGCTACACATGATGGTGGGAATCACAAAAGCAGAAAGGTATGCTTGATGCACCTGAAAAAAGCAAAAAAGCCTAAGCTTCCAAGTGTAATAGTTGCCTATTAGGTTTTTTGCTCTTCCAAACAGTAAGATCTGTGAGGTCTTGTGTCTGTCCTATTCATCATCAAGTATTCAGTACCTACTCCTGAGCCCAGTGCAGGGGAGGGGAACAGTAAATACTTGTAGAAGGGATGAATGAAAGGTAGGCCAAATGAGCCATGAGGAGGGAAAAGCACAAATTCAAGTTATCAAAATCTAAAGCTGAATTTTTCAGCTGATTTCCTCCTTTCTTTTCAGCAATACTTGCAAATCTCAAGAAAACTTATTGTCATTTTTTTTTCAGTTGGGCTGAACTGCACAATCATCAACTTGCCTGTTGACTCCGCCTCTAAAGACAATAGGTCTTGGGTTTAAGCTCCACATGGATCTGTTAGTGCCTTTTTCTGTTTCATGGCCAGAGATGCAAATCACATCTATGTTTATTCCTCTTGCTATCTATGTCTTTTAATATTTCACAGTCTGCATAGGAAAAGTACTTTGTAACATCTAATTCTAGTCCTCCCTGTCACAATTTAAACCCATCCCTATTCTGCGTTGGGGGAGGACAAAAGACAACTCTTGATTAACTTTCATGCCCCATTTTGATTCCTCTCTGGATCAGTTAGCTTTTGCTGTATAACAAACCATCGTCATTAGTGGCTTAAAACAACAACCACTTTAATTAGCTCATGATTCTGTGTATTATCAATTGGCGTTGGGCTCATTCAGGTGGTTTTACTCGAGTGATCTGGGCTCAACTGTCCTTGATTGGGCTTACTCATATATTTAGGGGCTCCAAAAGATGCCTTGAATAGCCAACGGATGGTACCTCCCTCTGCAAGGTCTCTCATTCTCAGGAAGCTGAGCCAGCATTGTTCATATAGTGGCAGAGGATAACAAAAGCTATAAAACCTTGGAAAGCCTAGTTCAGGAGTCAATTATAATTTCTGCCACATTCTATTGGTCAAAGCAAATCACTAGGCCATCCCAGATTTAAAGGGTACAGAAATAAATTTCCCTTCTTGATAGGAAGAATTTGTGACAATTTTTGTAATCTACTACACCATCCTAGGTTTCCTTCAGTTTCTTCAGTCTCATCCTTTCCTCACATTTTCCCCAAATAAGTCTTTTCTCTGTTCATTTGGGATGTGACTTTAAGACTCCATGTGTATCTCAATCATTTATTCCATAAAAACTTATTAGGCATCTGCTGTATATCAAGATCCATGGTAGGCTCAAAGTCTACCAAAGCATGGTTATTAACACTTAAGGGGCTTAAGGATAGAGGATCAAGCAAATAATTAAGAACTAGAAAGTGAAGAAATAGTAAAGAATCTTAGTAATGATGAGAACATGATTCAGGGTCATTAAACTCAAGTCAGAAATAGAGAGCCAGAAAAGATTCCTGGAAAAGATGGTGCTTAAATGAGTAGGAGCCATAGAGATCAGTACTACTCAAAGTGTGGTCTGTGGACTAGTGGCAGTATGCAAACTGTTGGTTACTGGTTTGATGCAAGAGAAGAGTAAGAGTTTGGAAGTTATAATAGTAATTTGGTATTGCTGCAAAGTGCAAGCATGTGATTTTGAAAAATTGTCAGTCTGTGACAAATTTAAATTTAATTTCTTAAATGATCCTTCATCATAGATAGTCTGAGATGTACTGACTAGGTAACAAAAAGTGGACAGAATGCCCCAAGCTAAGGAAATAGCATGTGGATGTTAGGCTGAATAATGAACCCCCAAAAGATATCCAAGTCCTAATCTCTAGAACCCATAAATGTTCTCTCGTACGGAAAAAGGGTTTTGCAGATGTGATTAAGTTAAGAATCTTTAGATAAGGAGATTACCCTGGATTATCTGGGTGGGCCCTAAATGTAATCACATTTGTTCTTATAAGAGGGGGGCAGAGGGATATTTGACACTGACAGAAGAGGAGAAGGCAATGTGGCCTTGGAAGCAGAGACGGATTAACATGGCCATGAACCAAAGAATGAGAACGGCCACCAAAAGTCAGAAGAGATACGGAATGGATTCTCCCCTAAAGCCTCCAGAGGGAGAATAAACCTATCTACATGTTGATTTTGGACTTCTGGGATCCAGAACTGTGAGGGAATAAATTTCTGATGCTTAAGACTCCAAGTTTATGGTAATTTGTCACAACATCCATAGGAAACTAACACACAATTATGAAGACAAGGGAGCATGAAGCAGCTTGATATATTCAGGGATCTGTAAGGGGCTAGACAATAACTAAAGGAAAATACATATATAGGGAGGAGTAGTAAGGATAGGGAGAAAGAAGGAGGCAAGGACTGGGAAGAACAAGGATCCCAACTTCATCTCATACTGGGGTTGGAATAATTAAAGAAAAAGACTTTAGAAACCATTCAGTTCTTAGTTGGCAGAGTGTAGTTGTATCCTACATGGACTAAAGCACAAAGCAATATTGTCTTTTGAACTCAATGCAAGAAAAATGAGCACACCTTGCATGCATCGATAAATTCAAACCAAGTTGTGTGAATTGATATGTACTCTAAGCTCAGCTTTCTCAGGGGAGAAGAACAAGGCAAATCTGATGATAAAAGAGAAGAAGGTATATTATTTACCTGGTTCATAAGGAGTGGATGCTATAACAAGCTAAGAGCTAGTAAAAACAAACCTTCCAATTTGTCTAGCCTGAAACACACTCACACACACTCAGATACATTGTAAAACCAGCCTATCATACTAACCCAAATGAAAAAGGAAAACCATTAAAAAAAAAAAAAAAAAAGTGCGGAAAGACTGAGGACTGGCAATTGCTAGTGACATGTTTACTAAATATATTCTAAAACATTAAACATAACATTGGAAAGCAAAGGAGCCAAGTGGTTGGAGAAGCCCACTGATTACTATTCAGGTTTGGTCTCTGATCTGCTTTCTCGGCACTTGGGTTCACAACCAGAGCTCAGCCAAATAAATCTGCATCTCTGGCATCTCCAGGCAACTCCGAACTTGGCATTTCTGACACAGGAGAGCTAGCCAGGAAACCCCTCTTTGGAGGAGAACCAATGGACCAGATTCACTCTATCAACATCCAGACATCATAGCTAATTACAAACACACAGGACCAACCTGACAGCCAGCTCTGTAAGTAGCAGACACCAGCATTCCCCAGGGAACTGGCTTGGCTCCAGTGAGTACTCCCAGTGACGAGAACCCTTTTAAGCAAGACACTCCAAGGGCTCACCAGATTGTGATGGGTTTTTTGTGGCCATGTAAAGACATTCTCCCACCAGTCCCCAACCCCA
Source organism: Hylobates moloch (assembly GCF_009828535.3). Taxonomy (NCBI): domain Eukaryota; kingdom Metazoa; phylum Chordata; class Mammalia; order Primates; family Hylobatidae; genus Hylobates; species Hylobates moloch. Next base: position 57,323,627 of record NW_026652290.1, on the reverse strand, counting down.
GGAATACCAAATTTCTATTCAGAGAAAGTGAATGGAAATCCCTAGCAATAAGACTATATTCAACATTGTAGAAATACAAATAAATAGCTAATCACATCCCTGCCACCACCCATCTGGCACGAAACTCCTTTTTGATTGGAGCCCAGGAAAAATTCTAGAAAGGAAATTGGTAAAACCCTTGACCCATGACTCAGGGAGAAAAATAGTTTGACTCAGAAGCCCATGATGTCTTTCCCTTTTCTGACATTTTCTAACAAGAAGTTATTCAGCAGGAAAACTGGAAATTTGGCCACAAATGTTAAGATCTAGGCAATGAATTAGTCAAATGTTTTTATGGAGAATCCATTTGTACTTGACATTAATTTAGGTTGTCTGCTAGAAGGTCAGACTTCTTGGAAAAGTTGGGGCCAGGAGAACAGAGTGCTATGCCACCAGATCCTGATGGCCTAAAGCATCTTGAGAAGTGCACTCTGCTTCACACCCCTGCATCAGTGTGATCCTGGCACTTGTGTTTGTTACAGGAGGGTTGTCTAAGTGGCTGGCTTAATCATATTACTCCAGTGGCCTGCAAGTAAGTGACACATCAGCAGCCTAGATGGCCAAAATCACTCAACTCAACTGAGCCAGAGCATTGAGCCAATATTCTGCATGGAGTCTTTACATCCCTAAGACAATTATATTATTGTGCAATTTGCCACCATAATGTGGATCTTGGCTCTTAGGAAGAGTTTATTGAAGCTGATTTTTAAATTCCCTCTCTAGCCCATCTGTTCTACATCCCTTCAACAACTTTTTGGGCTAGATTTGACTAGGTAAGAGCTTTATGCATTAATCCTGGTTAGATGGTAGAGAACTTTCCTAAATCTTTCTTCCTCAAATGGAACCATAATGAGGACATCTAACTTATTTTTTTCTGATGAAGGAATGTATATTTCTGCATAAAAAGAAAGATTTGGTATCCAGAAATCACAGCAGCATCGCATTCTAGTAATCCTTCATGTGTCATACTTGGAAAGATGATCAAGTAACATTATCCCATTTGTATTCCATTGTCCTTTTACATGTTGCCACTTTCAGCCCTTGGTTCTTAGACCATGTGCACATTTGTCACAGAGGATCCCTTATCTTGAGCACTTCAAGGGTCTGTGGCAGAATACCAGTCCTCCTTCCACATCCTACACTAGTCCAGGAAGAAATCTGTGTCCAGAAAGAGAATAACCCTAGTAGAATGACCTTTACTGAGGCTTGACATCTGCTACCTTATAAGCTTCTTATACACTCAGCCTAATCCACCTGGAGGCTTTGCTGCCTGATGGAAGGTGATAAAAAAGGTTGTTATGCTATAAGCCCTGTCTTAGATTCAAGGCATGTAGGCTGTGTAAGATTCTGAGGCTTAGGGCAGACAGAGGGGGAAATAATTCTTAGTTCAGGTGCAATTCTCAAGATGCTTATTAGGAAGAACTCTGGTCTAAGAACAACTGTATTGGTACGAAAGTCAAGGCAAGGCTTCCTAATAGGAAGGAGGCTCCCACCTTCCCAACATTTCAGAGGGGCTAATGTAATGGTGATCATAAAACTTGACAAAAACCAACAGGAACCAAGAAGCCCAAGTCTAGAAATTTACAATCCACAGAGGATCAACAGCTTGTATTCTGGATATCTTAAAGGTGAATGCTCTAAAACACCCATCTGCCGGTGGTGATGAAAACCTGGACGCCCATGGTTATAAATAATTCAGTCTATTTCTTACAGCAACTAAGGCGAGGGCCTAAATTCCAAATTCAACTGGGTTTTTTATTTACACCCTTGGCCAAGAAAAGAAAGCTCATAGATGGAGCTTCTAAGAATAATGGAAGCATGTCTTCAAGGAGACAGGGAGACTTTGAGATACTTTACTAAAAAACTGCTTCTCTGAGTAATAGGATAATTGCTTCTCAGAATCACAAAATGAAATGAAAATATAAACTATAGTGGAGGAACTAAAAAATGTAAAAATGTTATTGTATTATGAAAGATTTTTATTTTTAATATTTGTGGGTACGTAGTAGATGTATATATTAATGGAGTGCACAAAATACCCTGATACAGCCATACAATGTGTAATAATCACATCAGGGTAAATGGGGTATCCATTGCTTCAGGCATTTATCCTTTGTGTTACAAACCAATTATATTCTTTTATTTACTTTGAAATGTATAATTAAATTATTATTGACTACAGTCACCCTGTTGTGCTACCAAATGCTAAGTCTTATTCATTGTTTCTATTTTTATTTTGTACTCATTAACCAACCCTATTTCCCTCCTACTTCTCGCACCCCCACTACCCTTCCCAGCCTCTGGTAACCACTCTTCTATTCTCCATCTCTATGGGTTTAACTGTTTGGATTTTTAGCTCCCACAAATAAGTGAGAATATGCAAAGTTCATTTTTCTGTGCTTGATTTATTTCACTTTACATAATGACCTCCAGTTCCATTCATGTTGCCGCAAATGACAAGATCTCATTCTTTTTATGGCTAAATAGTACTCCATTGTGTATATGTACCACATTTTCTTTATCCAGTCATCTGATGATGAACACTTCAGTTGCTTCCAAATCTTGGCAACTGTGGACAGTTGTGTAATAAACATGGAAGTGCAGATATCTCTTTGATATACTGATTTCCTTTCTTTTGGGTGTATACTCAGCAATGTGATTGCTGGATTTTATGGTAGCTCTATGTTTAGTTTTTTAGGGAACCTCCAAACTGCTCTCTATAGTGGCTGCACTAATTTATGTTCCCACCAACAGTGTACAAGTGTTCCCTTTTCTTCGTTTCCTCACCAGCATTTGTTTTTGCCTGTCTTTTGGATAAAAGCCATTTTAACTGGGGTAAGATGATATGTTGTTGTAGTTTTGATTTGCTTGTCTCTGATAATCAATGATGTTGAGAACCTTTTCATATGTCTGTTTTCCATTTGAGAAATATCTATTTGAATCTTTTGCCCATTTTAAAATGAGATTATTAGATTTTTTCCTATAGAGTCATTTGAGCTCCTTATACATTCTGGTTACTAATTCCTTGTCAGATGAGTAGTTTGCAAATATTGTCTCCTATTCTGTGGGTTGTCTCTTCACTTTGCTGATTGTTTGCTGTGCAGACACTTTTTAACTCGATGTGATCCAATTTGTCCATTTTTGCTTTGGTGGCCTATGCTTGTGGGGTACTACACAAGAAATTTTTGTCCAGACCAATATTCGGGAGAGTTTCCCAATGTTTTCATGTAGTAGTTTCATAGTTTGAGATCTTATATTTAAGTCTTTAATCCATTTTGATTTGATTTTTGTATATGGTGAGAAATAGGGGTCCAGTTTCATTCATGAAAGAATTTTCTTGCCCTAAAGCAAAATAATGGGATTTTTTGTGCTCAGCAAACACACTTCAGAGGGAAATTTACAGTCTGCATTGAAAGAAAAGTTTCTTCCTTTTAACAAATTTTCAGCGTTGAAGAATCTGGTATATTGGAAAGATATTTGTCCATTGATAAACTGTTTACCTTTTTCTCTCTCATATACTCCTGATTAGATTATAGAAATATAGAATATCTATATTATATCTATGTTACCATTATAGCTATATTACCAATATCTATATTATTATTGATCAGGTGGCATATATATATCACCTGATATGTTGTTGGCAGGTATAAGACAAATAAGACTCATAGTCACTGACATAACCAATTCTGTGTCCTTTGAAATATACACATATTTGAATATCAGAACTTCTGAGAAAACCTGTCCTTTGGGAGGAGTGGGGGATATACATAATTTCTTCACAATTATAATAGAATCTCCATCAATACTCACAACAGGGAATTATTTTAGCCTCATTTCATAGACGAATAAAATGTGAGCCTGGGAAGATTTAGTGACTTGCTCAAGGTCACACAGCTAGGAAAGGTTAGAACTGGCATTCCTGATTCTTAATCTTGTGCTCTCTCTAGTACAGTATGCTGCCTTTAGTCTGAACCCTAAATGGACCACATTCCAGAAAAGCTAATGATATTTGTAAATGCCATTATTAGTGAGTGATTTATCTTACCCAATTTCCATTCTTCCTGAAAGAGATGTCTGTATTTGCCATGAGCTAAAACAGTAGCATTCTACCTACCTGGCAAGAATATGACTCCTCTGAGTTGCTAAGTTTAGGCATATCAGATAAAATGGAAGAATGTAGTTACAATGATTTTATATCTCCCAGTTGAGATAATGCTACTGAGAACCACTTGGAGCTGAATAAATTGAACAAGTGCAATTTTGATTAGTTTCAAAAGACAAAGTATAGTATTTTTTTTTCCTAAATCAAAAAGAAAAGTCAATGGCAGCAAAATAAAGCCCTTATTCTAAATAAACTCAGTTTTATATTTATTTGCTGAATTTCAATAGTATATATACAGAATAATTTGAGCCATCTATGCATATAAATGATACTTTGCATTAGAAAGATTCATAGGTAAATCCCTAAACAAATGAAACATTTAAAATATACAATGGCACGCAATGCAAATGAATCTATCATAATAGCTTTGGCTAACATTCTTCCAGGCTTACCATGTGCCAGGCCTTGTGTTAAGCGGGTATTATTCATTTCATCCTCACAACAACCCTATCAGGAAAAAACTAGCATCCCTTCCAATTACAGATAAAGAAACCAAGGTTCTGTAAAGTTAAGTGGCTTGTTTGAGCCCCTGAGGGAGGAAGGGGCAGAGCTGGGGGGATTGAGAGCAGATTGACAGAGGACCAAGGCCCCGTGTGTTATCACCACCTATGGTCTCTTTTCACATTACCTGATATTCTATCCACATGCACTAATTTGAGGAGCAAAATAAGTTGGGATTTTTTTTTAATAAAGTTTTTTTAAAACAACTAGCTGGTAATAAGTTATTTAATTTCCACATGAGCCTTACCTATGATCCAGTGCTAACCCCAATATGGTGCGTAAGAACTGGCCTCTTCACCCAACCCCCAGCACTTGCCTCTTCAGCTCTCCTCGAACTTACCTCACCCTAGAATCAGACCAAAGAAAGTCACGAGTGCAGCCTGAGGTATTAGAAGGTAGAATGGATCTAGCAGAAAGAGACAAGAACACAATGTGGGGGCAAAAAAGGCCTGTCCCATTACCAACACCACCAGACCAACCATTCTGCCCTACCCCAAACTAGTGTTTTCATCTCTCCTGACTGATCAAGTCTCATCTGTCTGCATTTTGTCTAAATGCAAGTGACATTTATATCCATCCCTTCCTTCTTTTAACCATTTGTTCATGTCTATATTTGAGTTTCTGGCATCATGCTAGGTTGTAAGGATACAAAAATGAATGAGATGCTATCACCTGTTGTCAAGAACTTCACAGCCTAGGGAGAGAGTGACATATGACCAGAGAGAGTCCAATATGGACAGATAATGAAGAAGGGAGTCAGCAGAGGAGATTCTGAGAACATAAAGGAGAAGAGAGGCAGCAACCCAGCGTGGGTGGGGTGAGCTGATCAGAGAAGGCCTCCTGGAGCAATGGACCCAGAACTGATATGGAGTTGGAAAGGTGAGTGCATGAGTGAAGGAAATGAGTCGAGTGGGAGAACAGTGTTCTGGGCAGAGTGGACCTCATGACCCAAAAAGAGCCTGGTGTGTCCAGTGATTCACTATCTGTGATCTAAGCAAAATGTCTAAAGAGAGGCAGGTATGTTAATCCCCAAGACCCCTAGAAAAAAAGAGATTGGTGTAGACAGGCTTTGCACTAACTCCTCTTTCCTGCCTGTTATGGTTTGCCTGTGTCTCTACCCAAATCTCATCTTCAATTCTAGTTCCCATAATCCCCATGTGTTGTGGGAGGGACCCTGTGGGAGGTAACTGAATCATGGGGGTGGTTACCATGATTCTGAGTGAGTTCTCAAGAGATCTGATGATTTTATAAGGGACTTTTCCCACTTTGCTCGGCACTTCTTCGTGACATCATGTTAAGAAGGACGTGTTTACTTCCCCTTCCACCATGATTGTAAGTTTCCTGAGGCCACCCCAGCCATGCAGAACTGTGAGTCAATTAAGCCTCTTTTCTTTATAAATTGCCCAGTCTCTGGTAGTCCTTTATGGTAGTGTGAGAATGGACTAATACACTGCCACTGTATTTACCCAAATGACTCCATCACCTTCATCTCAATTCTTTACTGGGCTATGACCACTCAGCTGTGGATGGCAGCAGATTAGCAAAGCAATGCCTTGGATCCAGGTGACAGCCTTTAAACATGAGCAGAGGCACCAGCCAAGCCTAGCGTGGCACAGCACTGATACACACATTCTGTGCTTCCATGTCTCTCCCAAATCTATGCCTTTACAAGCGCACATTCACTCTTGAAAAAGCCAAGAAGCCAAATAAATCCAAAAGAAATGTATGCTTTCCAGCCAACATGAGCCTGTCCTCTACCTCTTAGAAAAGCAATTACAACAATCATGGCGACATGATTTATTGAGGGCTTCCGGTGGGCTGAGCTACCATCATCTCCCACCTGGACCACTCTGTGGCTTCCTCATAGATCTGCCTGTAGTTTCTCTCTGGCCCCTTCTGATGCCTTCTCCTTTCAGCAGCCAGGGAAGTCTTTGTAAAACTGGTTTACAAAATTGATTTATTTATCCCCACCCTCCTATTTCACGCACCCAAGTCTACATGTGCTTCCATGGCTTTCCATGACACTTAAGATAAAATAAAAACTCCTTCATTTAACCGGAGTCTGCCTCCTCTCTCTCCCCATCCTTCTCTCATACCATATCTCCCCAAACTCTACTCACACCCAGGAGCTCTTCTTTCATTTCCTTGAATGTTCAATGCTCACACATGCTTCTTTCTGGACCATTATTCCCATTCCTCTTCACCTAGACAACTCCTAGGCCTTCTGCACAAGGTGATTCAATTATCACCTCCTCAGGGAAGCCTCCCTGATCTCCTTGGCAAGGAAAAATATCATAACCTCGCCTATGTAAAAAACTCTCATATGGCCAAGCCTCATATCACAACGTCTCAAAGCAGCACATTTCTTTATTGCACTAACCATGATAATGATGTTTCATTTATTTAGTGAGCAATGCTTGTCATTGTTCAGTAAAGGACATGCAACAATGAACAGGTGAGCATGGGAATATGGGATCTATTGACACTGCCACATATGGCATCACCTGAAAGCAGCTGACCTGATAAAAACACTGGATCGTCCTATAAAAGTTTCCACAAAGGTGCCAGCTCAGGGTTCACAACCTGCATGGCCGGGGTGCTACTACACCCTAGGATATACACTGCAAAAAGTCTACACCTAATATGTGAGGCTATGCCCCAATAGCTAGAATACACAGGGCCATGATCTCCCATCAACCCACCTGTTGAATTTGTGTGTCTCATCACTACCACTTAAGGCTCTGTTGGGTTAGAGGTTCGAGGTCCTAGTGGGAGGCAGCATGGGGAGTGTGAGGAATGTTTCCACAGGGGGACACAGTAAGGAGTCCTCTGTACCTAAAAATATAATCACTGCCTAGTTCCGTTGGGCTGCTCATGCCAGTGAACCACCTCTTGGTGCTGTCATGAGTGGGAAAACAGGGAAAGGGCAGTTATGGCAACTTCAACCTGACAAAAGTAAGGCAACCAAGAATGAGACCCCTTAAGAAAGAGGACATGAGGCCCACCATGAGCCAACTAAACATTTGGCTGAGAGTGAGAAAAACCCAGAATGAGTAGAACAGGAGAGTTATTTCTTCATTAATTACTTCCCAGCTGTAGCAGAGGGGACTATACATATGTCTTAAGTCTTTCTGAAATGTCAGGGACAGAGTGGACCTAATATGAAACACAAGTGTCACTGAGTGGGGTAGGAGGTGAACTGTAGCAAATGCCACATCCCCTTGGCCACCTCAGATGTCAGCTGCAGACTGGTGGGCATTTCGATGCCCATTGGCAGTGTCCTACCTCAAGTCCCCTGCCAGCATCACCTTACTTTTCTGCCTCTAGAATTTTTTTTTTTTTTTTTTTTTTTTGAGACGGAGTCTCGCTCTGTCGCCCAGGCTGGAGTGCAGTGGCGCAATCTCGGCTCACTGCAAGCTCCGCCTCCCGGGTTCACGCCATTCTCCTGCCTCAGCCTCTCCGAGTAGCTGGGACTACAGGCGCCTGCCACCACGCCCGGCTAATTTTTTTTTGTATTTTTAGTAGAGACGGGGTTTCACCGTGGTCTCGATCTTCTGACCTCGTGATCCGCCCGCCTCAGCCTCCCAAAGTGCTGGGATTACAAGCGTGAGCCACCGCGCCCGGCCTGGAATTTTTTTTGAAACAACGGAATCTCTGACAGCTTGTTCACAGGGCAGGCCATAAGTGCATGGGAGTTAACTTTCTCAAGGACAACCCTCAGTCTGGATGCATACATATACATTGAGAACAAACTGCCTGCAACCACACAGCTTAATAGGAGCAAGAACTAAGACTACCTATATTACTATATACTAATAAATAGTATAAATATATACTATTTATTATTCTAGGACTCAGCCTTAACCAGCTTTGTGGTTGAAAGCATCAAGTTCCTAGAGTGGACTAGACAAGATTAAAAGATGAATGGCAAAGATCACCAAGGTCATAATTACTTGGAGGTAAAAACTTCTAGATTGAAGAGTGTACCTTTAAACCCAGGATTAAGACCCTAACTAGTGATGAAATGTCAATAAATGTTCATTGGAGCAAATAGTGCAAAGATTTAGAAGAAGGATTGGCTCTAATAATGTTTTATACATAAACAAAATATATGAAAATTTCAACATTTTGTTTATGTGGAAATTTGCCTCACAAGACCCGTGTGTGTGATGGCGGCAGGACACTCCACCAGGCGCAGAAGGCCTAATTATTGCCACAAACAAGCTGTGAGATGCCAGGTGGCCATTTCATTTCTTTGGGCTTTCATTTATGCATTTGTAAAATAAAAGAATAGAACCAAATCATCTCAAGTACTTTGTACCTAAAATTATTAGATTTTCTAATGTATATCCTTAAGTTGTATTTTCACAATGACTCATTCTGTTTTGATGAGGAAGCCAGACTCCAATTACATCTCCAAAAAATAAAGACAAATTGCAACCTGTTTAATCACATGCAATCAGTATCAAGTATGTATTACAGGTATCATAGATAATACAGAAACAACCTATTGACTCTCCCCCTATTCTAGGACTCAGCCCTAACTTGCTTTATGGTTTGGAGCATGAAGTTCCTAGTCTGTAAAGAGAAGGGAGTTCTTGTATTTGCCCTCTGGATCTTTTCTAACCCTATGAACCTAAGACTAATGGCATCCCTCACCTCCCACAGCTTGTCTATGTTGTTTATTTCTCACCCACTGCTTCACTAAGGAAACTAACATTGCAACAGAGACCAGAGGGAATAGGACAGGGGCAACCACAATTCAAGCAGCTGGTTTTAGAGTCACTAAAGCAACTGCTGATCTATTCTCTACCTGCAAGTTAAAAAGTGAGTGAACTATTTTGAATGTTAGCTAAACATTCCTACCAAATCTAGTGTAGTAGATTTGGATTTGGAGTACAGAGAACTGGATTACAATTCTGATTCTGTCACCTGATGGCCATGTCACCTGGCCAGATCACTTCATCACTCTGTGATCCTGTTTCTCCAAGTGTAAAATGGGGATAATAACAGGGAGATGCTGTGGAGATTCAGAAAGATTAATACGGTAACCTACAAGAGAGAACCTGGCATAGCACCAGGTACCTAGAAGACCTTTGCTGAATGATTGGAAGGAGGATCTAGCTGTCTGTCAAAGAGAAGAAAATAGAAAACATGAAAACACTAATGAGTATAAACAGAAAGTGTACTGGATGCAGAGTGAGATTTGAGTTCTAATCTCAGTCATTACTAGCTAAGTGCCCTTGAACAAGTCAAGGTCTTACCTTTTCTCACCTCAATTTCTTCATCTGTAAAATGTTGGGCTTAACTGCCATGATTCTGCTTTAACATTCCAGGATTCTGCAGTGACATTAGTTTGCCATTGCTGACTTCAACGTTGTTTTCTACTCAGTGATCCACATTCCAAGAAACCATTCTTGGAATGGAATCGGATACCTAAACCAACTCATCCTACTCACTCGTTGTAATGGAAAAATAATCAGTTCTTTATTATTTATGCCACAGGCATGACTCAGAGCATAAAAGTATGAGTAGAGGAAAGCTATGGCCCTTAAAGAAAAGTGCTAATAAATAATCTGTTTTAGAATTTTTTTTTTTTTTTTTGAGATGGAGTCTTACTCTGTTGCCCAGGCTGGAGTGCAGTGGCACTGTCTCCGCTCACTGCAAGCTCCGCCTCCCAGGTTCACGCCTTTCTCCTGCCTCAGCCTCCCGAGTAGCTGGGACTACAGGTGCATGCCACCACACCTGGCTAATTTTTTGCATTTTTACTAGAGACAGGGTTTCACCGTGTTAGCCAGGATGGTCTCAATCTCCTGACCTTGTGATCCACTCGCCTTGGCCTCCCCAAGTGCTGGGATTACAGGCATGAGCCACCGTGCCTGGACTTAGAATTACAATTTCCAATAGGAAAAAACAAAAAACCTATGAATTCTCCAAAAACCAACAGAAGCAACACTAGCCTTTTTTTCTCTAATAACAAGGTGGTTATCTCCAGTGCCTTCTAGAATATCTATGTCTGTTATTCTTACTCCTCATAAGCCTCCTAGCCTAATACTATCCTCCTACAGCCATGCATTCAAATCGAGCCTCGGGATCTCAAGCAAGGTCCTTCAATTGACCTACAAAATGGGTGTTGCCTCTGCTGGTAAGGAGACTACACCTCTCCCTCTAACAATGTCATATCCCATGGCATCACTATTCCTCTTCTTCAGATTAAAGGCTGGATGGTGATGAGCAGATTTCATCTTTCTGCCAAGAACAGATTGACCTGGAGGTAAGCAGATAGCTTACAGTCTATCCCAGGACAAATGCAGGTAGCAGGCCTTCTTTCTCAAACAACACAAGTTTCTAAAAATTCCTTTCACCTCACATTAAATTTAAAACATAGTGTATAGTACTCTTTTCTTTATTCCAAATATTAAAGTGCATATCCATGGTAAAAATGATAATTTCTCAAATAGATACGGTCCTATAAATCATCTAGGGGTAACAAAAACTAAGTTTCAATGAACATGCCAATTCTAAATGTCGTGTAGTTGTTGCCTGGAGTACTATGTTGTAAAGGACTGTGAGCTGCATTTACACTCAGTGCGGATGCTGCATTCAGCGAGCCAGCGTTGCTTAGGAGGATGGGAGAAGTAGAAATACTTCATGTCTACTGTCCTTGACCTCGACCAGGGATCAAATACTGGACCAAATCTGGCCACACCTATTCATTTATATATGTTCTGTATCTGCCTTCCCTCTACAGCAACAAAGTTGAATCTTGCATCAGAGCGTGTGGCCCACAAAACCTAAAATATATTTACTCCCTGGGTCTTTACAGAAAAAGTTTGTCAACCCCTAATTGTAGTCCAACCCTCTCATCTCACAAATAATAGAATTAAATATATCTTCCTGTTTTTCCTTTCAACTTAAACCTTAGATTCTGATTAGCTAATCAAATCAAAGTAATAGTGACTTCTTACTAGAGTGGTACAAGCTGAGATCACAGTTTGTTACATGGAAGAACCACCATATGTGGAATCAAACCATGACCCAGACACCCAAACCATATGTCAACTGTATTCTCATCTTAAAGGTGGTATTTCTGAATTTGGATCTAGAGTTTACTTATCATGTGGCTTTTCTAGTTAAAAAAATAAAATAGTATAATTTTGACAGGAATAATAAAAAGTATGTTCCACAATTGTAAATTGTCTCTCCATTTAAGTACACATTTCTGTCATACCATTGAAAGGAGGAATAATAAATCCAATATTTATGGTTTCATTATGGGTTACTGGCATCCTTGTAATTTAAATAGGTGACTAAGAAGAAATCTTGCTGGCAAGCAAATTTATACATACTTATTTTGTGACTTGACACACTGAAAGTGTTCACACAGAATAATATAAGGCTTCTATAGCCTTGATTATTTCTGAATACTACAAAATCTTACACTGGTATTGCAAACACACTTTGAAAACAGCTGGGGTAATCATGTTTAGTCTCAATCTGTGCTGTCCAATACAGTGGCCACCTGCCACATGTGGCTATTGAGCACTTAAAGTGTGGCTAGTTCAAACTGAGGTATGTTGTATGGACTGGATTTCTAAGACATGGTATGAAAAAATGAATGTGAAATGTATCATTAGTAATTTTTTGTAATATTGTATGTTTGAAATGATATTTTAGATATATTGGGTTAAATAAAATTATGAAAATTATTTTCACTGTTCTTACTTTTTTGATGTAGCTACTAAAAGATTTATAATTATCTATATGGGTCATGTTGTATTTCTTTTAGATGTGCTTCTGGTGGAGAAATTTAAAAAAAAATATTTATGAATATCCCAATGAGATAGGGAAATTGATACACACTTATAGAAAATGTACTACATTCCCATGCCTCTGCTGATGTCATAGCCCTAACAACAGTGAGAAATGTTCAAGGAAAGAAATAGCCCAATAAGTCAACATCTACCTGTTAAACATTATGAGAAAACTGAGGTCATGTCTCATGACTAAAGGCCTAATCATCTACTTCTCTTCCTTTTAAAAGTTTTAAAATAGTCCAGCAAAATTAGGAAATAATCCCTCCCCGTATACTCACCCTTTCAAAAAGGAGCATGGTCTGAAAAATATCTGTTGATCTAGCAAAAATAAAAAGAAGTTATAAACCAGACACTATCATGCAAATAGTTGAGTTGGCCAAGAATTTACTTCAAGTAATACCACATGACATTGTTTGATCTCTTTTGTTTCAGCAAGGATAAAAAGGCCAGCCATAAGGAGACATGACAAATACCATTGAGTACTGCAGAGCAACTTGGCAGCTGCCCGAGGTAGAGCATCTTGTTTACATCACCATGCCAAGCCAGGAAGCAAAGAGTGAGGCTTTAGTCCCTGAGGCATTAAGTCCTCACCCTGATACCCCAATCCAGGTCTAGCCACCTCTCTCCAGACATAGTCCTGAGCATAACAACTGTGGAGATCAGTTGCCTTTTCTGCGAAATTGTCATTAAACCATGAGTAATTTGGCACTATTTTCTGCATGATTTGCCCTCTCTGAAAATGAGCAGACTCAGGCTTGTGAAAATGGAAATTGATTTACTTTCTATCCTTCTTGAGCTCATCTATTTAAGGTCTACTTCTTCTGGGATGTGCCAGGAGACTGCACTACTTTCAAGTGGTGGAAATTTCTTAAAAAAAAAAAAAAATGCTGAAGGAAACTTGGAATGAGAATGCACTTGGCTAATTGGTTTGCCATCTAGCACTACCTCTTTCTCTAAACAGGGAGAATCAAGCCGCTGTCTGCTTGATGAGGCAGTGGCAGCCTCGTGTAACCTCTGTAGTTACCTTCTGACTTCTCAGCTGAATCCACTGCATTCTACATATCTTTCTTATTTAATGTAGAGTATGCATTTAAAAATAATATTTCTATAAACCTTATCAAGCAAAATATGGCATGACTTGATGCCAAATTATAGTGATGATTATTTTAAGAAGAATCACAGTGCTTTGGCCCAGTTTTTGGAAAATGTGATTAATAGCACTGCCACTGCCTTCTAGTGAGCCAGCACCACAAACTAACTACTTGATTTCATAACACAGTGCCGTTGTGATCACCAAAGCAACACTATCCATTTAGGTGCTGGACTAGAATCCAGGCGAGTCCGCAGTATAGTCTTTACACTTCATCAACTTCCACACAGGACATAAATTGCACTAATATAGTAATATACTGAAATCTCAGACCAACTGTTTGTCATCGGATTAGAATGTGATGACACAGAATAAAGATGTGAGACAGAATCTGTGCTGAGGTCTAAATTCACATTGGAAGTCTGGAAAGAGAAGACTGTTTATAAAATTATAGCTCAGGAATCGCTGCCAAAGTCGGCCTTTGGTGCAGCTGTAAATCGGATGGAATCCACCTTCCTGACGTCAGACCCACACACTGGAACACTGCTCCTCTGACTGGGGCTTCCCTGAATGGAAACTACATTTCATACTGCAAAGTAGGTGCTGTCGTTCTGGAGCTGTCGGCACGATTGGATCTTTGTAGTGGGTTGATTATTTGTTCTCTTCCATCCAGCTAAAAGGCCATCAGCACACTTGTGGTTTTAGCATTCATATTTTTCATCCCCAAGTTCTGAGTTTTGCTCAAGCTGACAGATTTCTTGAGTTCTACTCCCTAGGGCCTTCACATCTGATGATGGGGTGCTTTTTCATTTTCTTTCCTCCTGTTTTGTACTCTTCAATTCACTTCTTCATCTTCTCTTCCCAAGAAATGGTGACCTCCTTGGTACAGATTCTGCTACCATAGACAATGTGCACTATCATTTACAAAACCCAAGGATACATTTTGGTTTTCTATTACTTAGAAAAATTGGGGCCATATATAAAGACGCCATGGAATAGGTGTTTATGCAGAAGGTTTGTCTGGACTAAAAACAAAATGAAGTTTGACGTCATTACTTATACATTTCAGAAGCTCCTAGATTACTATCTTAAAGGTTGTTTTTGTTTTTAATACATGACATTTGAAATTTCAGTCACAGCATAAAAAATATTTAAATAAGTTTCAACTGGTTTGCCAGGGAAGCAGGATGGTAAGGGTGGTGGGCATAGGGCTAACCTAAGTTTCCGCTAATTGCTTTAATACACATCACAGAAAGTGATCCTCATAAAGGGTTATATTATGAATTCAATTATATAAGTAAGAAAACTGGTGTTGAGACATGTGAAGTGACTTGCCCAAAGTTACCTCCTATGCAGCAGAGTCTACATGACTAGAATCCAAGTCTTCTGGCTCATTTTTGTTTGTATATAATTTATTTGCTTTTATTTTTAATTTTACATAGATAACTATATCACTAAGTAATGCATCATTTAGGTTTCCATGACATGATGTAAGTGCAGTCATTCCACATGTTACCAGCCTTTTTTTTTTCTTTTTTTTTTTTTTTTTTTTTTTTTAAGAGATGAGGTCTCATTATTTTGCCTAGGCTGGTCTTGAACTGCTGGGCTCAAGCAATCCTTCCACCTTGGTCCCGCAAAGTGCTGTGATTATAGGTTTGAGCCACTACACTCGGACCTGTTACTCACATATTTTTTTTCTTTTCTTTTTTTTTTTTTTTTTTTGAGACAGAGTCGTGCTCTGTCACCCAGGCTGGAGTGCAGTGGCGCTATCTCGGCTCACTGAAGTTCCGCCTCCAGGGTTCACACCATTCTCCTGCCTCAGACTCCCGAGTAGCTGGGACTACAGGTGCCCGCCACCACGGCCAGCTAATTTTTTTGTATTTTTCGTAGAGACGGGGTTTCACCATGTTAGCCAGGATGGTCTCGATCCCCTGACCTCGTGATCTGCTTGCCTCAGCCTCCCAAAGTGCTGGGATTACAGGCGTGAGCCACTGCGCCCAGCCAACATTTTCTAAAAAACACTTTTTGAGGTATAATGGACATACAAAAAGCTGTACATATTTAAACTATACAACTTGATGAATTTGGAGATAAGTATATATCCATGAAACCATCACCATAGTCAATGTCATAAACATGTCCATCACCTCTAAAAGCTTCCTCTCACCCTCTTTCTTTATTATTATTGTTTATTGTCATAAGAACACTTGACAGAAGATCTACCCTTTTAGCAAATTTTTAAATATACCATATAGTATTATTAACTATAGGCACTATTCTGTACAGTAATATATCTCAAGAACTCACTCATCTTGCATATCTGAAAATTTGTACCCTTTGAACATTACCTCTCTGTTTCTCCCTTCCCCTAGGCCCTGGAAACCATAATTCTCCTTTCTGCTTCTATGAGTTTGCCTATTTTCGATTTCTCATGTAAGTGAGACTGTGTAGTATTTATCCTCCTGTGTCTCGCTTACTTCACTTAACATAACATTCTCCAGATTCATCCATGTCGTCACCAATGGCAGTATCTCTTTCTTTTTAAGGTTGGATAATATTCCGTTGTATGTATAGGCCACATTTCCCTTATCCTTTCATCCAGTGATAGACATTTAAGTTGTTTCCATGTCTTGGTTATTGTAAATAATGCTGAGATGGACATGGGAAGGCAGGTATCTTTTCAAGACCTTGATTTCACTTCTTTGGATATATTCCCAGAAATGAGATTGCTGGATCATATGGTACCCCGATATTTTTTACTTTTTAGGAATTTCTGTGCTGTTTTTCATAGGGTCTGCATTAATTTACATTTCCACTAGCCATGTACAAAGGTTCCCTTTTCTCCACACCCTCACCAAAATTTGTTCTTTTTGTCTTTTTTATAATAGACCTTCTAACTGGTATGAGAGGATATCACACTGTGATTTGGATTTGCATGTCTCTGATGGTTAGTGACATTGAACACCTTTTAATATACCTGTTGGTCATTTGTACATCTTCTGTGGAGAAATATCTATTCAGTTCCTTTGCCCATTATTTTAATTGGGTTATTTGGGTTTTTGCTGGTGTGTTCTTCATATATTTGGGGTATTAGCCCTTTATCAGATACGGTTTGCAAATATTTTCTCCCAATCTGTATGTTGTCTTCTCATTTTGTTGATTGTTTGCTTTGCTGTGCAGAAACTTTTCAGTTTGATGTAATCCCACTTGTCAATTTTTGCTTTTGCTCTCTATGCTTTTAGTTGCCATATCAAAGAAATCATTGCCAAGGTCAATGTCAATAAGGCTTTTCCTTATTTTTTCTGGGAGTTTTATGGTTTCAGGACTCACATTTAAGTCATTTCAAGTTCATTTTTGTGTATTGTGTAAAGGGTCCAATTTTATTTTTTTGCATGTGGATATCCAGTTTGCCCAATTTCATTTTTTAAAAAGACTATCTCTTTCCCATTGTACATTCTTGGCACTTTTGTCAAATATCAGTTAACCATATGTGCCTGGGTTTATTTCTAGGCTCTTCTAACTCTTAATTCAAAATTCTACCTCCAATAAATCATTTATATGTTAAAGCCTGGTACTTGGTTACAAACATCCATAGATTCGGGGCAGTGAATTAGAATTGCCTAGTCTCAACTACACTTTTAGAAGTCAGTGAATGTAACTTTTTCATATTGCACAAACTCTTAATTGCTATAGTCAAGCAGCTGATAATTATGGATTGGCTTGTTAATATTTATTCCTAACCATTTCTTGAGCATCTGCTATGTGCCAGGCTCTCTACTAGCTTATAAACCATTAATTAATACAGTATGCTTTGTATTAAAGTATTGCCCCAGATGCTTTAAAATGAACTGATTATTCTAGCTGCTGAAAGATTATTACAAGTTGATAATTTGTTTTATAATTGATTCTTGGTCTGCAGGATCAGTGAAAAGACAGTCCACCACCACATATACATAAATGTTCCACCATTTATTCCAAGGGTAGAATAACAAGATGGGGATCTTTTGTAATATCAGTGTTAAAATGGAGTAGGAAAACCTAAAATAGGAAACAAACTCATGAAAATGCTAAGGAGATATAATCAAATCATTATGTTATAGCACAAGTGTTTAGGGGTCAGGAGATATTGACTCTAAACAGTCATGTGAGTCTGCAGGTCAATTTTAAATTAAGGACAGCAGAATTTTTTATCTTTTTATTTTGTATTTTTTTAGAGACAGGGTCTTGCTCTATCACTCAGGCTGGAGTGTCATGGAGCAATTACAGCTCACTGCAGCCTTTAACTCCTGGACTCAAGGGATCCTCCCATCTCAGCCTTCCAAATAGCTAGGACTATAGGCATGCACCACCATTTCCAGCTAATTTTCATTTTTATTTTTTATTTTTGTAGAGACAGGGTCTCACTGTGTTGCCCAGACTGGTCTCAAATTCCTTCTCAAGTGATCCTCCCACCTCAGCCTCCCAAAGTGCTGGGATTGCAGGCATGAGCCACTGCACCCAGCAGAAATTCTTAAGAAGGCATGGCCAACACAGGCCATTCATTCAACATCATGGCACCATAGTGGCCTCTTAAGACTCCTCAGGCAAGTAGAACTTATTTGTCTCAAAGACATTGTATCATGAACCCAATGTCTAAACTTTCACATGTGTGTTTTGAAGGATGTTTTTAAGGAAAGAAAAATTTCTGCTGCATAAATTATTAAAATAAAAGTTGCTGTGGTGATCTTTACTTTTGTTTCATTAACTGGAATTAACCACAGGCTCAAGACGTTCCTCCAGATGCTATTGCCTTATATAATTCTTTTCTCCCCAAACTTCAGATGCTCTTCTGCTATAATAAATATCCATGACTTTTGGATTTGGAAAGTCCAAAACTGTTATCACATGCCCTCTGTGTACTTATAACTTTAAAGATTTTCTCCTTAAACAAATAGCTGTCTTTCACATCACACTTTTACCCAAGCGTTTTCTGATATTATTACTTGGAACTCTAAAGAGTTACAATTATGGTGCCTGTCTCTTTAAAGCCAGCAGAGATAGAATAATTTTCATTTGTGATGTTCCAATACATTATTTTACCAAAGTCTTTGGCTAATCTAATTACCACTGAAATTCAAATTAGATAATTCACAAGAAAATAATTATCTATATGTGTTGTGCCTATATGGCACCCTGTGAGGCTAACCAGTAATCTGGTTTATTTCATCAATGTCTACAACTACAACCCTTTATGCTCAGCATTGTGCCATGAATTAAATACTCCAATTTTGGAATTTATTTTACAAAAATGCCCTCTTTGACCCTAGCTGTATAAGATGGGGACAATGAGACTATGAAGGATAGAAATAATGTGACAATTTATCTTCAGCCAATGGCACAGCTTCTCTCAACCAAAAAAAAAAAAAAGTCCTGAAAACTATTCTGTCATATACAAGAGAAAGTGATCATGGGGGAGGGCTCAACAAGAGTTGGCAAAGGTACTCAAACAGGGAGTCTTTGAGGGAAACAATGTTGCCTCTGAAACTAAACATTTTCACGCCAGTGTTTACAGGAAAACAGCTGTGTACCTAGCTCCCTTATAATGTGGCACCAATATCTCACCCTCAGCTTCAGTTATTCATTGCTATATAACAAACTACCCCAAAATTTAATGGTTTTAACTACCACAATTTTATTTGCTCACAATTCTGTGGGCCAGAAATTTAGGCAGTGTTCAGCAGGGCCATTCTTCTGTTCTGTATGGCATCAGCTAGAGTTGGAATGTCCAAGATGGCTGTCATGTGGCTACATCCAGCTGGCAGCTGAAATAGGCTGGAAGGTCCAAAAATGTTTCACTCATATGTCTGGGGCCTTCATGTACCTCCATGTAGCCTCTCTTTCTTCCATGTAGCTGGTTTGAGCTTCATTATGGCAAGGTAAACTGACATCTTACATGGTATCTAGGTTCCACAAGGAGTAAAAGTAGAAAGTATAGGTCTCTTAAGCTCCAGGCTTCAGAGTTACATAGGATTACTTCTGCCACAAAACAACAGGCATAAGATTCATGGAGATGAAGAGATAGATTACTTCTGTAGAGAAGAAGAGGGACAAAAGGAATCCAGAGCTCTGTTTTGCAGTCTACCACACCTATCAACCTAGAGTGTCATCATTCATCAGGTCAAGCTAAAGCTCCAAAATTTAACTCCCCTTCTTAATTTTTGAACCATTTTCTCTGCCTTCCAGGATCCCTGAAACCTGAAATCCAAACAGTTTAATGATACCAAATGTTTCAAATTAGTGTCTGTCTTATTGTTCTTGGTAGTTGGGGAGGGGATCAATATTAATGAAGAGAGAAGCAGTAAACATTGTTAATGAGGATAAAGTAGGAGAGACCCAGCTACTGCAGGGATGTGTTTCAGCATGCATTGAATAAAATGACACAGGGCATGAAAGCCTGAGTCTTTAATGCACCCACAATAATAACAACCCCAAAGTTAGCACTATGGGTAAATTTTAATAGACGATGTCTTACAAAAAGCCCTTTGCTTGAAATGCAGCCCAAAGACTAAATTACAGTCAAAGCCCCAGTCAGTTAACTGTGCTATAACATGTGAAGAATTGATTTTCTTATTTTCAGCTGTCAGACCTGCTACAAAGAATGAGTTTTAATTCTGGGGATGTTATTAAACTCCTTGCTTAACTGGCAGAAAAATGGAACTGCTAGCTGGGTGACAGTAGAGCTGCTGTCGGATTGAATGACACCTGTCAGAGTATGATGAATGACCCTCTCTTCCCCACAATCCCCTGTTCTGTCACTCAGGTGAGGCCCATTAATCTTCATCCTGGGCCTGTCAGGCTAGGCACCCATGATGACAAAATGTCTTGAAGCATTTACCCCCAAGATGCACGGAACAATACGATCTTCTCATTGTCAGAGCCACGTGGAATTAGCATAATTTATTATGACTTCCCTCCCCCTCACTCTCTACCTCTATCACCACCCCCAAAAAAGCAAGTGGGGGCTAGATGGGATTAGACAGATGGAGTGTAGGACCAGACTGCCAACTACCAAACCCCCTGCAGTGCCTGATGATGGGGGGGAGCATCTCTACAAACCAATCAAAAAGCTGGCAGTTCAATTACAGAGTAATAAAGGGACATTCATCATTCAATTAGGCACCTGTCATGGTTTCACAAAAGGGAAAACTTCTAACCTGAGACTCCTGGGAGAAGATGATACAACCAGGAGACAGGGAAATAAATGAAAAAAGGGACAAAGTCAATTACTGGCCAACCAGACAAAAGGATATATGTTTAAAAAATAAAGTTGGGCAGGGGCTGGTTCTCCCCAGGCAAACATCAGAAAAGTTAGATGACCTTATCTAGATTAAGAAGGGCTAATATTAAAAGTAGCATGGTGCCCTCTTCTATGGTACATCTCATGATTGAATTTTCCCTTTAGGAGCTGCCAAGGAAACTGAATTTTGTAAGAAAAAAAATATCAGGAGGAAACAGTAACTCTGTTACTCAAAAGCATTGTTCTTTAAATAACTAAGACATGAGGGTGAAGAAGAGATAGCCTAAGTGGACATTTAACTTTGATGCTTTACTGTATTGAGGAGGAATGAGCACAAATGACATTTTGAAAATATTATGCCCCGCTAGTGACTGGAAATAAGAATTGACAAATTTAATTTCTTAGCAAGTGTATGTGATGGTAACTGAGGCAAGAATATAGTTTCCAATGGGAAAAAATTCTATTTTGAGTGGGAGAGGGATGTAGAATTTTTTCTTATGATCTAATGGTTATTTTCTATCTTCATTTATATTAAAGGTTCCAGATAGATTTTATCACGCAAGATAAGCAAATGAACCACAGAATTTTGAAGTCAGAGGTAATTACAGCAATGATCTTAGCCAGCCCCCACACATTTTGGGACACATAGGTTCAGGACTGCCTGCCCTGGAGCTGATTCCATAAGATACCCAGTAAGTAAGTCCCTGTCAGGAACTGGACATAACACCCCTCACCTCTACCCCTGTGCTCACTCCACAGCTCAGCACAACCTTGAATTATTATCCCAAAGACTTTTAAAACAACAAAACACTTTCAAGAAAAAAATCTAGCAAAGCTTCTCATGTTGTAAAACAGTTATAGGTTAAGTAAATTAAAATATTTCTATTTTGAATGGCAGTTTGCATGCTATCACTTTTCTAAAATTGATTGTTCATTCTAATAACCTTTATAGATTGTCAAGAGGCAGATTTATAATACACGTATTATTTTCATAGTGACTCAAGCCATGAGTTTCAGTGTATTTGACCATCATGTGTCATCTTTCCAGGCACCAGGCTTTTAGGCGTGGTTTTGAAAGGCCCTCTGATGTTATCATGCACCTTCTATTTTATTTCAGGGAAGAGAGAGTACCTTTTTCCTTCTCCTTTTCTTTCTTTGTTTTCTTTATTCTTAAATACTTTTTTATTTTCATATTTTTTATTTGAAAAGATATTTGATATTTAATCTAGATAAACTACACAACCAAGGTGAGGTTAATTTTGAGAATAAATACTCAAGAAAATGTAAGTTTCCATATAGAGAAGGGTGATGCTTCACTCAGGCTTTTGTAGACATACCGGACAATGGTATTCTTAACCTTTAATATCCGTAGTGGGGAAGAAAAATATATGTCATGTATGAAGCCCATAGGTATGTGTGTCTATATGTGTACACATACACGTTATATCTTAGATATACACACACACACTATACACTGTAAATATATTCTTTTCTATTTCAGTTTTGAAGCTTCATCTGCTGCAAAACATAAAAAAGCAAGGCAGAGTCAACCTCAATTTGTCGTATACTAAGATATATTGGCAAGCCCTCTCTGCTCTTTTTTCAGAAGCCCTTAAATGTCATATCCTAAAATCAGTAAAATGGGTCATTCCATCCAGAATGTATTTATCAGTTTAATAGGCCTCTAAAATATATTGTCAATTCCATTGGAGGAAGTGGAATAGAGAGGAGAGAAAATGACTTTTGCTACCTCCTTTCCCCATCTCTCTCCTCCTGGTTAGAGTCAAGCTGATGCATTTTTAAATCCAAAAGAGATTGTAGCATTTTTTCCAAGTTTAAATTTTTTCTATTGGGAAAATAGAAAGATTAAAGGATGAACAGTAAAAATTACCAAGGTTGTAATAACTCAGAAGTAAAAACTTCTAAGACTGAAGAGTGTATTTTTAAGCCCAGGATTCTCTAACTAGTGATGAAATCTCAATAAATTTTTATCGGTGCAAATAGCATGAAGATTTAGAAGAAGAATTTAATCTAATAAGGTTTTATACATAACTAAAATACACAAAAAGTTATACATTTTGTTTATGTGGAAATTTGCCTCACAAGACCCATGTGTGTGATGGTGGCAGGACACTCCGCTAGGCGCAGAAGGCCTAATTATTGCCACAAACAAGCTGTGAGATGCCAGGTGGCCATTTCATTTCTTGGGGCTTTAGTCTATGCATTTTTAAAATAAAAGAATTGAACCAAATCATCTCAAGATACTTTGTACCTAAAATTATTTGATTTTCTAATTTATATCCTTAAATTGCATTTTCAGAATGACCCACTCTGTTTTGATGAAGAAGCTAGTGACAGTTGGAGGCCAGCCTCTAATTAGACCTCCAAAAATTAGAGATTGTATCCTGTTTAATCACATGCAGTCAGTATGAAGTGTGTATTATAGATATTATAGATAACACAGAAAGAACCTATTGACTCTCACCCTCTGAGAGCTTCCCATTGCTCCCATTGGGAATGGCAAAGCTGGACTCAGTACCCACCACTTATATCAATTGCCTGAGCTTAAACTGCCTCAAGCACCAGCAGTTCAATTCCATCTTTAACATGTAAAGCTAAACTGAAATTAGGTAAAAATTAATACTGTATACAAGACATGGTAAATCAGTCACAAGGTAGGTATTCTTTAACACAACCATACTGCTATTTTAATAATTTAAAAAGTTTAAGTTGAATTTAAATTATTTCTTTATCAGAAAGCTCGAATGAGAAAAAAAAAATCCAAGAGCTTAAAGCCAGGGTTTCCAATATATTTTACACCATGACATACACAGAAAATGATTAGAAGCTAAAAATCTATCCACTGAAAGACACGCCATTACTTTATATATCCCTAAAAAAGAGAAAACCATTTTTCCCACCTCTAATTGAAGAGCTTTGCTTCAGACAAGTTTCATCTATTTGTGGGCATCTTCCTTTCTTCAAAACTCATGAAACATTTGGCTGTTCGTCACTTCTGTGACTTATTTTCCTTTATCAACATCACATTTATACCTACTTCTCTGTTTCCCTGCCTTTCCATGTACATAATAACTGTTTTGTTTCAATGCTGAATCATAGTGTATTTTACTGAAGACACTTTAAGGGAAACTCAATCCAATGTGAGCAGTACAATGCACATCACTCAATTGAAGTTTGTATAATATGAACAGCTGTGACCAGGTTTTGGCATGAGCAGGCAATAACAACTACCTTATCACTGCCACCTGGCCAAAAGCAATTATAAAATATTTATGGGAAAACATATTCCAATTTCAGAAATGTTAAATGAGAGAGAAAAAAAAAACATGCATTTTAGAATCCATTATGTAAGATCAATGGATAAGGCCTCTCTTGGTCCAGGACAAACAGCTGGAGGGTCCCAACCATCCTAGCCCAGCTAGGTGCCCCAAGGAGTAAGGACAGCAATAGCCCAAGCACTTATAACCCATTCTCAGCATGACTAACTGTTGAGAGCCAATGTAAAGGTCTATAGAGAGAACTTCCAGACAATGCTTCTCTAGATACAACCCCATAGAATTGCAACTTAGTTGAGATTTAACAAGAATCCATTTGGCAAAAGTCTCCAATCACCTTTGGCTTTGCAGCCTGCCTGCCAAAGCTGAGAAATAATATCCCCATATTCTTACCTCTTTTATTCGTTCTAATCATTTGGATCTTTGCTCTCTTTTCTAGTATTTGAGTAGTCATAACCGGTTGGAGATAATGCTGGGGGATGGAATGTCAAGACAGTTCCTCACACCCATCTATGCCTTGCCTCCCCTTGTCAATCTGCCTTTCGGGTAGTGCTACCTCTACCATCCATCATCCCACCTGCCAAGGACAAATGAAAAACACTTGCAGTCTTTGTTTTTTTCTAGCCTATCTATATGGGGTAATGACCTTGATCGGCATCACAGCCTCCAGCACTTCTCTTCCTGAAGAAGGGATACTGGCTTCCTGATTGATCCTGAGCAAGTGAACCAAATAATATACTTAGTACAAGCTCAGCTGCTGTCCCATTCCAAAGCTCCCTCTCCCTTAAGCACATTGGTCTTCACTCAGAAAAGCTCACTGAAATTCTCCTCTCACTTGTATAAAACACAGTTCTGTGCCTAAAACTATGGTTGATTGTGGTAAGTAATTTCTTTAAAACAAATTATTAAAATAAGCATATGTAGTACCGATTACCACACAGACATAGTGAGTATTCACACCAAGCTTACAGACACATCTTCACCTGAATGACCCAGATTGTAAACGTAGAATTCTGTTTTGTTCTGTTTCATTTAGCTTCCTCTGGAACATGCGGGCAGTGCTTAGGCCTCAGCCTCACAATCTTCTTGACTATAGATAGACAGGGCTGAATATTAGGCATAACTGAGCACCTGTATTCATTCGTTTATTCATTCACTCATTTCCTTATTCAGTAACTGTTACATATCAGGCATTCTCTAGGAATTCACAGTCTAATGGGAAAGAATCATACATCGATAATTATAACACAGTGTGATAATCAGCGCAATGTACAGACAAACCCAGAGTATGAAGGAGGCAAAAAGTCAGGGTGCCCTAATTCCCTGACACTCTCAGAAGTTAGACTTCCCCTGTAGCAGACTTCCATTATCATGTTTGATATCCAGGACGAGTATTGAGAAGAGATGGTGTTTGAGCAGAAGAAAAGGAAACTATAGAACAGAAGGCTTTGTTTACACTCCAGGTAAGGAAATGGAGGGTTAAAAAAAAAGTAATCACACCAATGCAAAAAGACGAGGAAGATAGCAAAGTATCAGGAATGCAGCTGGATGAATAATTGATGAGCTGGTAGCCTAAGAGAGAGTCTCATTAATATGATCCTGCAGGTTCATTAAGTACTATTCCAGGCTTGTCTTGGAGAGGGCCTCCTGAGTCTTGATTAGGGATTGTGTGGCTTTCGCTTCGACATCAGAACTTTGGGCTTTGGGTTCTGACAACTGCTTCCTAAGCTCCTATCCTTTTACCCCAGCACCTTTGGAAGCTCTTCTCCAACCCCCTCTCACTAATCATGGGCCCCTAACCATGACAGTCAGTCTTAGTAAATAATATATCAAGATAAATGATAATTGTTCTGTTTTAAGTGTCTCCTAATGAGCATCATAAATTAAAAATTAATATTGCAAAGACTATATGAACAGCATCAAATCCATAAACAAAGCAGCGGGTATCACGCTTGCAAATGAAAGCTAAACACCTCCCTTGTCCTCTTTTCCATTCCCCACCTCTATCTACCCTCCCCCAATTCCTTCTCCACCTCCCTCCTAGCACTCCAGACCTGGCATCCAAGCCACCAGGAATTACATTGCAAATAACAATACCTTTTTTTCCCTCACAGATTATTTCTGGCCTGCTACTTACCTACCTGGTTTAATGTGACTTGAAGACCCAATCCAGAGAATTTATTTCTCATTATTTATTTTCCTTAGCCAGAGATAGACAAGGCAGAATCAGATTATGAAAAACTTTTACTTGAGGCAGATGAACTAGGTCAGATCCCTTGGAAATATTGAATATAGAATTGTAATGGCATCAAATAGTTCTGTCCTTCCATATTAGACAATTATATTTCAACCCAAGTCACACTTTGGAGAAGACCCTATGCCAGAATCTTAATAAGAGCTTTTTATTCTCTGTGTAGTAGTAGGATAGCTTTTGGGGGGTGTTTTCCTGGTTTATCCAAATTTCTACAATTTTAACAATTATGATCATGAATAGAAAAAAGAAAGAAAACATCACTCAGAAGTGAAGAAAAGTGCTTGGTCAGACACAAAAGCCCAGTCACAAAGGTTAAAATAACCATCATTTTATGATCCTTTTTACAATGCACTAGACACTGTGAGGTGTGCATCATCTCCATACCTCACAGCAGCACTGAAGGGTAGATGATATTATTCCCAGCAGCCTATTGCTATCCAGAGGGAAAGAAGGCTTAGCTAGTGGGCTGCAAGCATTCCAATTCCTTTTCCTGAGATGGACGCATGAACTCTCTTGGCCCAAAGGCATTAAATATTCCACCCATGTAACCGATACCCCTTCTTGGAATTCAGAGCTCACCCTGCAACCTGCTGGTTATCATTTGGCTTCTATCACAGGCTGCCAACGGTGAGAGTACACATGGGCCACGCTCATGTAAATATTCCAGACCATATGGCAGTTGTATTCCTCAGTGTAAATGAACACATTGGCTTTGTTCTATAGAAAATCAATTTCACAAAAACTGAGTTCAGTTACTTTTGGACTGGAAGGATAAAAATTTCCTAAGCCTTCACTGATTGCTGAACTTTCTATACCAAATCTACATGAGCTCCACATCCCTGAATGCTCTCTCTCAGTTGATTCGCTTGCTTTACTAATCCAAGGACTCAAACATTCACACAGCTGTATATGGAGAAAATATAAAAACAATTCACCTTTTTGGCAACTGAGCTACATAACCAATAAAGGTGGTTTCACTTCAGGCCATTACCCAGATTACTTTGACTAAACTTAGCCGGAATGCCATCCTGCGCCTTTGAGGAATGTGCACAATATGCTTTGGTACTGGCATTGCTACCACTGTAATTCTCTCACACAAATAGAGGCACTACAGTCGTAATATTATGACAGTGAAAAACTGGACCTCTCTCTCCCTGGGATACCGTAAAGCTAACAATGGCAAAGCCTCCCAAAACCAAAGTGCACAGAAGAATACAGTGCTTAAGCTAATTAAATCTGCTGTGGAAACAGGAGAATTCCAAGAACAGCAGTAACACATTTTTATTTTATAAAAATGTCCCCATTGAAACAACAGATCTGAATGCAAAAGTAAAACTAAGCATTCGATAATGCTCACTTTCACATCTGTCAACATTTTAGAGTAACTTCAAGAGGAATACATTTGTGGTTCTAGAAATTCTTAGTTTATGCATAGAATATATTTGGCCCAGGTATCAAATAAAAAAAAAAAAACCCGTGGAATCACACACTTTTGAAGCTGGAAGGGATCATGAGAGTCACGTATACCTGCCCCTCATTTAACAGGTGTGATGAAAGTTCAGAGAGGTTCAGTTATTGCTCAAGATTACTCACATGACTGGATTTCAGGAAATTTGAAGGCAAAAAAGAAATTAGGGATAGATTTCCCTCTGTACCCTTAGCATTTAAATGACAAATCTCAGTCTGAGATAGAGGGCTAACCCAGACCAAAATTCACTGGTCACCTGACATTTCTGTATTTTTACAAACAAAATTAAATGGAGAATTGAAACATTTGCCCAAATTGCTTTGGTTAATTTATTGAGCTTTGTTTACCTTAAAAAAAATGAAACAGAGTAGAATAAAAAGGGTGACACATCTTATAGTATTTGAATATTAATAAAATCATATTTGATATTAAATTTACTGTTTTTATTCTAACATGAGTATATTTCATGACACTTTTCATGTTTCAGTTATAACTATATGTGTGTATATATATGTATGTGTCTGTATGTATATATTAGATACATGCTAAGTTATAATATAAAATTTTTTCTTACCATGAATCACAGTAAAAAAGACCAAAATTCACTTCAGTGGAAATTTCACTTTTGCCCCACTCACCATCTTTAAAAACAAAAAAAAAACAATGAAAATAAAATGTAAAATAGAAGCTTCTCATAAAATTTTGAGGGAACCTTGCATTAAACTATCACTTTCTTGTCACCGCAGCCCAGAATGTTCTTTCTCCTCCAGGCCTAGTGCAATGTCCTATAGGTTACTAAAAAAGAAACATTAAACTTAAGAAACTAGAAAAAGGGCAAATGCACAAAAGATGAAAAAGGAAACAGATCTTCCTTTCATTGTTTTAAGATACATTTTTTTTCCTTCCTAATATTGAAGTTTGGGGTAAACAACAAATGTAATTTGCTCAGTTCCTAGGACAGTGGATGTACAATAATACATGTTAAAGGAACACCAAAATAAGGGTAAAACAGCAGACTTTAGACTCTGCTACTAACTTTTACAAAACTTGGTGGAGTTTATAATTTCTCTGAGCTTCAACTTTCTCAACAGTAAAAGATGATGACTGGTCGAGAGCTGCTTTTCTTTCAGGGACCTTTGCAGAACTCTTTCCTTGGGCTGTTAATAAATGACCCATGAAAACCATTTCTAAATGATAGGTTAATAGTGGGCCCTTCACCAATTTCTACCTTCTTGTGTATTCATGATCATCCAATGAGTCCTAACTTTCCAGCTCAGAAATGGTGACCTCCAAAGAAAAAGAAAAAGAAAAAAAAGGTCCAAAGAAGAAGAAAACAAAATCACTCTGGATTTCTTAAATAAAACTTAAAAGTATATCCAACTGCATGGACCAGATACTAGTAAGCTTCTCAAACTAGGAAGCAATAGTTTGGGCTGTGAATTAAAGATTTATTTTTCACATGTCCTTTCTTTTATACATGTGATCTTTCACAAACAAGAGAGAGAAATAGAAGGTACTTTTTGGTTCAAATAAGTACCTTGTCCAAAAGACAACACAGCAATGGGCACTGTGCACCATTTGCTCAGGAGTAGTTCTGTAGCATCAGGACCAAGTGGGAGGACTGGAATTAGCAGGAGCCCTACTCACCTACTTCTGTGACTTTGGGATGAAAGGGCAGCCAAATGAGCCCCTGCTCTGGATGGAATTGTGACTACCATTATCTACAGCTACAACTCCAGTGTTAGAAAAGATAACCCTATCTGTGAAGATAACCCTTCTGTGAAGGTCCTCAATCTGAGTAGCCAGAGGGCATGGTGTATCTGGGGAAGCACAGCGTATTCCATTAGGCACACCACTATGACTCTAAGCTTCCATTTCCTTATGCAAAATGGGAATGAAACTAGAACCTACCTTATAAGTTGTGGAAAGAATTAAATATATGTGTAGGACTTGACCCATTATCTGATACATAATAAGTGCTCAGTAAATGTGTCTGTTTTTATTATAGTATAACTGAATCTGGACTATGATTAAGAGAGCAAAGATAATGAAAATTTAAATGATATGTTAGTATAGATGCGTTCTGCTGTGATGTGAATGCATTAGAAAGACACTGGGAGGTATACACATTGAATTAGAAATGAGCACCACCTTCATGGTCCATTTTGTTCACTTTCCAACCAAATGGCTTGGAAGAGTTGAAGGAATCTGGTCACCCCTAGATGATTAGCAAATCTTGTACTTAATGGGCAAAATGAGCAGCCAGGGATGCATCCATTTCTTAGGAGATAGCTT
Organism: Hylobates moloch; assembly: GCF_009828535.3. Classification (NCBI taxonomy): domain Eukaryota; kingdom Metazoa; phylum Chordata; class Mammalia; order Primates; family Hylobatidae; genus Hylobates; species Hylobates moloch. The sequence goes on along the minus strand of NW_026652290.1, from coordinate 57,293,426 downwards.
CTTGCCATACATTTCCATTCTTTGTTTAAAATTGCAACACATTTTGGACCAAAAATCTTTGGGCATTTTGCATCCATTCTGCCATCCTGAGATTTGTATATGCCGACACCTCCTAGTTATCATTATGTAGCACTGATACTTTGCTCTGGGGTCTATAATCATCTTTATGTGGTCAAAGACGGCTTCAGTTTACCCTGGCAAAGCAGATGACGGCTGCTCTTTTATCTCAAGGAAGGGGAGACAGAAAAGGGAGATCAGCAGCTTGTCCAAAGGGCACACAGTCTGCGGAAGTGCCTGGGCTACTGGACTCTGAAATGTGGTCATCAGCCAGATGGCAGTGCTGGCTGGGTAATCACCCCACCCAGCATGCAAATCAGGGTAGCACTCACTTATTTTCCTGAGCTACTCTAGGCGGTGAGCACTAGCCTCAATGCTACCAGGTGTACGTACTGCAGAAATGGTTGACAGGCTGACAGGAAGTGTATTTTGGGAGGAAAATAATAGTAAAGACTTAATTGAAGGATATCTGAAGAAAGCAAAAGAAATTACCCAACCTATCTGCAAATCACACACTGGAAATGAATGGGTTCTTTAGTGTTTGGGACATTTTCGTGTTATAAAAATGTAGACTATAGAGCTATTATATCAAGTAATTTATGGGATGAATATTGTAATTCATTGAATGTCACGACTTATCTTTTATTCATATAGTTACTATTCCATTACCAGAGAGGGAGGTTTGTCAAAGGTTAATTATTTTAAATTGCTCTGGCAAATTTATTTTGATTTGTACAATTTTTTTGAATAATCATAGGTCTATATATTCATACATCTTTATGAGGCTTCTTTTTTAAAAATAATATTCTTTGATGAGGCAGTTAAAGCTAGATAAATGCTTTAGTGATGTCTTTAAAATATATTCCCTTTAGCTCTGGATGTAGATCTACAAAAAAATTATATTGTTATTGGTATGATGTCTATTTTAGAACTTTCTATTTTTCCTAGGAAAATTGCAATTAAAAATGGCCAGGAATTTGAAATTTCAATTTCTTAAGGGGTTGCCCATGGTTCATAGTACCTTTGAGCTCTGAATCACTATTTGGAATCCCCTCTAAATGGTGAGTGGGAAAGCTGTTGACACCTGCTGTGGGCTGTACCTCACCTCTGTTTCACATGAGGCTACAGGCCAGGGATACCTTCTCAGGACATGAGATTTGGTCCTTGTGGGAGAATAAATGCTGGACTACAAGGCAAATACCTTCCAAGTTAAAAAAAATTGTGAATCATAAATCTAAATTTAAAATAGAGCCAGAAGCAAGGAATTAGGAAGACTACAGTACATACAATATATACGGTATAATACATAGATTAATCCAAGTCCCACCTCCTTCAAAATGAATAGGCTCTCCCATGAAGCCTTCCTAATTAACTCTGCTTTTCTTCTTTATATGTCTCAAATACTTATGTATCATGTCTATATTTCATTAATATGGTTTCATTGTTATATAGCTTTTTAATTATTCATAAATCATTTGAGAGTTAGGTATAGTAGAGTCAGAAGACCTAGGCTCACAGTTAAGCCCTGAGGTTTATTATTTGTACAGGCTTAGATACATTGTTTGATTTGTCTGTGATTCAGTTTATTTTATGCGAAAGAGGAATAAGAAGCCCCACCTATGTTCTTCATGCAGTTGGCAATATGTCACCTAATAATTGCGCACTTCTCTGGGTTTATAAAATTCTTGCATATGTATCTCGTTTAATCCCTCAAACAATAGTATATAAGATGAGCACTATTACCCATCCATATTTATGAACATAGGTATTAGATGTATTATGTGAAAATGTTATTTTTAATAAGTTATTGTGATTTTTAGCCTGTAGATTTTATATCATCAATTTAAAATTAACACCCCTGAGGCTACAGGCCATCCTTTCTTTTTTAATATATATAATTCTCTCCTTATGCTCTTTTACTTTAGGTGGTTTGATGAATAGATTCAGAAGATAGATTTTTCTAGGATAGATAACAAAGTGCTTTGCAAAATAAATGCTCAGTAAGGTTGTGCCTATACATTGCCATAGTAACTGATTAATTTTATTTGGTGTCAGGAAGAAAATAATAATCTATCATTTAATCAAACTTTTTACTTTTAACCAGTTGTAATGGTCTTATGCACATGGCAAAAATGTCCCTGAACAGCACAGCAAGCCTCAAGGCATGCAAATGTTACTAAGAAAAAAGCCATGGTACACGTTTCTGAAAAGCATGAGTAAAGGCTTCAGGTACAGAGGCAGTGAGATGTTCCCTATTTACCCTACCAGAAGGAAAGATCCATCAGAAAAGGGCCCTTGTCTGTCTCGTTCACACTCACTGTTTTCAGAACCTGTCACACAGTTGGTGCTCGATAAATACTAAGTATAAAATATCTCATTATATTCATATCACTCAGATCCTTAAAACACTATGAAGCTTTGCAGTTAAAAAAGAACTTGGAGTTTTGAAGTGGATTGAGAAGAGAGAAACAGTGTTGGAGATAGGACCCATGAGTAAAAGTTAAGGAAACAAATTTGTTACTCAAAAGGCATAAATTAAAGGGAGACTGCAAATGTCAGATAGCAACCTATGTGATGTCTATAATGAAGCAGATGTTGGCAAGGGAGTGACTCCTCAATTCTGCTGCAAATAGATGCAAGGGAAATGTGTTCACCTTGCCATACAAAAGACATGCATTAGGTAAAAGTAAGTAAACATACATGTAAACACATACATACATAAAATACATCCCCATTGAGAAGTGGGAAAGTGAACAGGAAAATTACAGAATTAGCTCTCAGTGATCAAGATTTTGCCCAATAATGTGTCAGGCACAGATTCTGTCTAAGTACTTGACTTACATTGTCTCACTAAAGAAATTCTCTATAGTAGATATTATCATGATGAGGAAAGTGAGATTATGAGCAATTAAATAACTTGCCCAAAATCATATGCTAGTGGTCAGCAGAGTCTGGAATGAGTGTCCATCTCCACCTTCTGGGTTCAAGTCATTTAAGATACCTGCCACCTGCAACCTCAACATCCACCAGCTCTGAAGTTTTTTTTCCATGGACCCTGGAGGACCCTAAAACTATTTAATAGTTTCTATTTTTGCTTAACAGACTTCATGAAAGTGGAAACTGATTGATGGCTATGAAAATGCAAAACATTTACTAATGTGGCCTACAGATTTGTTTAAACTTATACATATATGCTATCCTATGCAAATATTTTACTCTTAATAAGTCTTTTTACCCAGATTTCACGTAAAATTAGGGTCCCATAAGATAGAGTCCCTGAATCAGCAAGTAGAGAGATTTCATCTTCAATATAGTATACTTGGCCCTAAATATTTTATTTTTCCTGTCATCTTGCTATATATCAATAAAGGGATCTTTCAGTTGAAGTATTCTGTATAGCTGTGTAAACTCAATCAATTAGCCACATAGTGGTCACATGTCCACTTCCTTCTGAATTGTAGAATCCACTGTCTAAGGTGAGATTTTGGTAGGAGGACACACTGGACCCTGGTGTGAGCTGCACTGGCAGAAATGTCACTGTAAGATCCCAAGGTATTATTATAAATTGCCAACATGGCAGAATTAAAGGCAGCCCTCCTCAAGAATACCACTGCAACATTGAGCCCACCCTTATCCCATTCTACTGTACACCACCAGAGAACATCACTCCGAATCCAGTGTCTTTTACCAGAGACAATCTGATTCCTATAGACTGGGATATTTCTATTTTTAATTCTCCTTAACAAAGACCTCTCAGTCCAGAATCTTCTGCAAAGGCCTGTGAAGTGCTATTCTGATCATCCCTTCATGTTCCTGAGTTGCTCTGGGATAATGTTGTCGGGGGAAGACCCCCAGGGGAACAGCTGATTGGATTCTGGCAAGATGGACCAAACATCTGCTTCAAACAAAAGACATCTGCATATTTCACATTATTTTTCATAATTTACAGAAGCAACCTGCCAAAATTCAGCAAGGGAGAATACACTATCACATAATTAGCTTAAAGTTTGCTTGCTTTAGAAGTATGAGCATGAAGCCCAGGAGCTCACCTGGGAGGACATCAAGGAATGGTGGAACTGAGGTTTGATTTCTGTGAATTCTGTTTTAGACCTCATATGCCAGGGCAGAAGACCTAGCCCTGCTAGGCTTGGAAAGGAGAAGCAAATATGCCAGAGATGACACTAGGAGGTTCTTTCGCCCTCATGTCAAATAAAAAGCCTCCACACCAAAAGAGTGGTCAAAGGTAATAGCATTTATTAAATAAGATCTGATTAATCAGAAAGATTTTCTTCAACCACTTAGCACTACAGTTCACAGGTTAGAAAATGATGCAATGCTACATGGCTCTTAATTTAAAATTTATATACTGAGAGTACCAATGGCATGGTGAGAAATTATGTGTGGGTGTTTCATATTGTTCAAATCATCAGAAAGTTGTTATTTGTCAAAAAATACTAGGAAATATATTGGTTGCCTAGATGCTAGTATATTTGGAATACGTGATGAAAACATAAAAAGAACAAGATAATGGACTATATTATCAGTCTTAATATATCCTGCGATCATGAATACAACTATTTTCCCCCTATAAACTACATCATCCCAGTTGAAATTCAAACTTGGCAAGGTCATAATTATATGAAATAACTAAAGCTTGCTTAGTTAGAGAATAAAAAGATTTGGAGGGGGGTGAGTTCTTTTTGTTTCTAGCAAAGGAGTCTCAACTCTATGTCTAGCATTTTTTTTTTAAAGTAGCTATCAGGTCCTGTGGGATTTTCCCTGATCTTAACTCCAGAGAGAAAGCATATTTACAGTTAAAGCAAAGATTTGCAAAATATTACGCACTGTTTTGAAATGTTTGAAACATCAGGCCCCTGGTGGGAGGAGTGCTATTTTGATTTTGCTGACTGTCTCTGATCTTCCAGTCTCGGTCATTGCTTTACAAAAGCAATTGTGTTCCTGATTTACTTGTAGACACAATGCTGACCCTATAAAAATCTCTGCAATACTACCACGGCAGTTCCAAAGGATTTCGCATCTTAAATTATGTGTACATTGTCGAAGCAATGTATGCAACCCAGGCACTACGATCCAAACATACAGTGCAGTCAGATCATTTATCTTCTTGATAATTTCCCCTGAAAATTATTTCTGAAGCACCTCCTAGAAGCATCACAAGGACTCTCCAGTGAGGAGTAGCCTGGAACCCAAATGTCCTTTGTGGTTACTGCTCTTGTGGGGAAGTGGCAGGCTCAGGGTAGCTCTGATTCTGGCCGACATGATTGTATTTTTCTATGGGCTCTTGATTTTTAAGAAATAAAAATAAGCTTTAGTTACAGAGAAATCATGACACTAAATAGAAAAATAACGAATTGCTGGATCATAAACAGATATTTTCTAAACTACCTCCCAAAATAAGCTTTTGGTCTTAGTGGGTGATTAGCAACACAAAAATACATTGGTATTATTCCAGGAAGGAATACCACTGAAAAAAAGAAGAATCAGAAAGATATACATTCTGTGTATAGCTGGTCCATCCTTACATTGGATAATCCTCATGAGTGAGAGTGATCTATATTTGTGTTGCAGGCCCATCTCGGCTTATAGAAGGGATCTAAATTTCTACCCAGGGAAATTATTTTGAGTAGCCAGGATCTACTTGTCTTATCTCCAACAAATTGTCAATATCACGTATGCCTATCCTTCTCCCATAGGGTGGCGTGGCCAACATATTTTTGAACGTGCCTTCATGTTCAGCATGAGTTTAACAACCCCCTCATAGCTTTTTGCATAGGACTTTTTAGCTTCTCCACCCAAAGAGTAGATTAAAATCTCCAGTTGGAGCAGATGTGAGATCCAACCTGGTTGAAGCATTATCTCTGAATAGTTTCTAGAACATCTTCTTTTCTGATCTGTAAAAACTACAGGAATAATATATATGTTTCTCAATTTGTTTTTCTAATAGATCTGCGATCAAATTTTGTTCCACACCCAATATCAGACAACATGTGCACATCTTGGACAAGACTATTGGGGTCTGTGAGGGGAAATCCCTGCCAAAGCCCCTCATTATCATATTTTTATTTCATTCCTAAGGTAAAAAGCAAAAAAAGACTCCACCACTGCTTAGCCTCTACATTCTCCTGGATAATTTTATATCTTTGTTAGAAATATAAAATGCAGCTATAGGAGTCTTTACAAGTCTAAAGAAAAGAGCTAATAATAGTATCTTTTTATGGCCCACAATTTATCCTGCTGAAAAAGGGCAGTTACATTCTTAGAGTTGATTATTGCTACATCTTAAATTTTCTAATTGTTTTTGATTTTTCACTTATTTTAGACATTTTCACTTTGCCCCCTAGAGTAAATTAAGACGAAAGGTAAATTAAAAGAGAGGAATTCAACATGAAGAGAATAAATAAACAAAACACAGATTGCAAAGCAGGAATGAAAACAAGGTCTCTGAGACCAATCTTTTAAAGGAATGCTACAAATGTGAAGTGTTTACTATTTTAAAACGTTAATCATGTACTCACCCTGTTTATTTAGCTATCAATATTTTTCCTGTAACTCTGACTTGAAAATGTGTAAGCTGTTTAGAATTAGGACTCAAACTGAAGGCAAATGATATTTTGATTATTTACATTGCCTAGCTTGTCTTGAAACTTCAGAGCTGTAGTCTTTTCATTTCAATTTACACCTTTTTTAAAAGTCGTTATTATTTTGTATAATGTGACATCTCAAGTAACTTTTATTGCCACCCACTACCATACGCCCAAGCCACAGGCATTAAAGATAGGGAGCCCAAGGCCTCCATCAATAGGACTATTCAGAAGATGGCTGCCATCTTGCTTTTACCTAGAATGCATGTCTCAATCCCAAAACACGCCATTGTAGGACTGGCCTGGTTATCAGAATTAGCAGTTCCAAACGGCTGAAAGTTTCCCAAGTTCCTGGGAGTATTTTCTAGCTAGAGATAAGTTATTTTTAATAAAAACTCATAATTTGGATATGATAATGAAATAGCCACCAAAGCTACTATATACTCATCATAAGCAGGAGACTCTCATCTGATCTCACAAAATTAAATGTCTTGTGAAAAAGAGAAACAGTTCACATAAGGTTGATTTACCATTTCTACCCATTGAGAAAGACAGGAAAGCATTAGAATTTTCTCCTGGAACAAGGATAGGGAAAAATTCCCCCTCATTAGAGCACCTAAACAATGGCATAGATAAGATCCCCCCAAATTGTATATTTCTCTTGAAAGTTATTATTGCTGCTATAAATGTACCCATACAATACTCAGGTGTGCTAGAAAATTGTGGTATCTTTATTTTCTATGGCCGACCTAAAATTCCTCAAGTAGCTCCGTCCCATTTCTTCTAACAGTCTAGCCTCCAATGAAAGCTGTTTCTTTCCCCATCCATTATGTTCCCCGATTGGTGTGGGGGTATAGGCCTTCACGGCAGGTATCACTCTGGCTTTTGGAGTGCCATCTGCTGCAGGGTCTCACATGGTGTTTGGGTGCTGGCTGAATCTACATGCTTCACATTCAATATCCTGGGAACACCCAGCCTCTTGTGTTGGCAAGCCAGCCCATGCCTCAGCTGGCACTCTGCTTCAGCCTGTTTTAGAAAGCTCAGAACACTAGTTCCTACCTCTGACCTTTCTTTCCGCAGTCCCTGAGAACCAGAGAGCTGTCTTTTATTTCCCCTCTTGGTCAGGCCATGGGGACTTCCTCCTGCTCTATGTCATCATTCTCCCAAGAGTGATATTTGCCTTCTGCCTTTATCTATGCCATTGAGGGCAAGGTTGCTATTGGGAAGGGAGAACAAATGAAAGCTTCATGAGTTTCACAGTTTCCAACTTACATACCCTTAGAGTTATGCAGAGGGCCCACTGTGGGCACAGTGTTTCCTAGGTGCTCCCAGTTTCTTCTCTCTGGGTCCTTTACCACCTTCCATCTTTCCATGGTAACTCCAACATTGCCCTCTGGGTGCCCAGTGTCCTCCCAAGATGCTCACCTCCTTCAAATTAAACATTTCTGGAAAACTGGCTCATACATCCTTAATGTCTGACATGACTGTAGGTATCACCTCTCTTGGGGGAGTTACAAAGGACTAACACTTGACCCAAAGCAATGAATCACCAAGGGTGTCATTTTGAGCATTACTGGTTGAAGAAGAGCATAGGGGCAGAAAAGGAGTTTTCCAGATTCCACTGGAATAATACCTTGTGGATAAGATGGCCTCCTGAGATTTCCCTATTTATATGTTCTACCAGAGATGTATGCATATGCACATGGATTGCATCCACATAAACACACACAGACACTTTAAATTGAAATATCAAGACATGTCAGCATGAGATTAACAACCATAAGAGGACCTTGAAAACTAATAAATATTCTGTAAATATTTAGTGCTAATATGTGTCCACTTAGTTGACACAGACCTTCTTAAAGTAATAATAAAGAATTACAGAAAAAATAAATAATTACAGAAATGACATAAACTAGCCCAAGCATATCTCAAATAACTGTATTGGTTCCAGAGTCACCTAAAGAGCCAGACTTTAACAAAGTGTTTTTGTCTAGTGAGAGAAATGACCACAGGCATCTTGCTATGACCAGTCATTAAAAACAATGTCAATTGTCCTTTTCCTAAAGGATGTAATTTCATGCAAACCTAAATGTGTTAACAAAAGCGGAGTCTTCTATTTTGTCGTTTTTGTTTTACATTTATAGGCTATAGGAGTCTTGAATTAGTGGGGTTCTTTTAGTTACTAAAACAATAATAACTTTTAGTATTCTAATAATAATTCTTAAAGAATATGTGGTGCTTATTTTTATTTCACAATTTCCCTGGAATTTCTGACAAGATAAAACTTTCTGCAGGATTTGGTGGATGTGATTCTCCTTGGCTTGGCAGCTCTGTTGATGCCTTGCATGATAACATTTTGAGGTTTTGAGGAAGGAATCTAGATTTGTCTGGGTGTATTTTGATGTGCTTTGTGTCTGGATGTGTTCAGACAAACTTCAATGACATTTCAATTTCTTACTTCCTGGAAGGATCAACCATCTTTCAAAATTCAATTAGAAACTTCAGTCAAATTCCTTGCCTTTGTTGCCAAAATTGTCACGAATACCTATCAGAGAGTGCTGACAACCACGTTGTTCTAAAGTGAAAAAGTCTCCAGCCATGGTTTTGGTTGGCTTTACTAAATAGATTTTTCTCGTTTAGGAAGGATCATTATCACATCACTACTCCTGTTTCCCTCCTTTACAGCCCAAAGCATGCCTTTGTGTTATGTCCCCAGCATTCCGCGGCGGGGGGGTGGCTGCACATCTTGACACGCAAGCATGCCACCATGTTTTGGGTCCATCTGTGTCCATGTTTTCAAGACCCTCATCAGGCAACAGGGGACCTAAGCCTCACATAACTCACATAAAGAAAAATGCAAATGTAGGAACCCACCTCCCACAGTAAAGAGCAGCATCCTCTTCCAAGGAAGGCTGCTGGCCTACTGCCAAAGAAATAGTTCATATTTTCTTGAGTTTAATTCAGATTGTCATTCAGTGATCTTTTCAAATTAAATTTTACACGATAATAATAGCTACTCTAATTGAGGAACCTACTGATTGTTTGATTCCTCTGTTTTGTATCTGAGGTAAATGATCTCCAAATTTCAATAATTCTCTGATGTTATTTGTTATTATTTATTTTAGTAATTTTTAAGTTTTGAAATAAATGAATAGTAAAATAAATTTGTTTTAATTTTTTAATTGTATTATTTATTATTTGGGGGCATTCTCCATTTTTGAATAAACATAGCCTCAGAGAAGTAAAGAAATTGGTCCAAGGTCATGCAACCAGTAATGGTGCAGAGTAGGATTGCAAACCCAGGATTTCTGAGTCCCTGCCCAGTGTTAGATTTTATATTTAACAACTTGGGGTACCATCTTCTATGCTCCCAGCCCACCTTGTACCCCAGTCACAGCAGTGGCAGCCAGTCTTGCACAGGGAGAGCCTGCAGTGCCTCTTGCAGCCATATAGCATAGAGAGGTCTGCTGACACAGTGACAGTGGCCTGGCATTCACGCATGGGGAGCCACAAGTGTTGGGAGTTCATTCTGTCACCACAAGTAGCTGATTGATAAAGGCTTTCTCCTCCCATTCTCTGGGACAATTCTGGAATCTGTCTGACAACTCCTTAGAAAGTGCCAGTGGGATCAAGCTCATTACCCATATCGATAGCTGGCTCAAAAATGCACCCTTGAATTGTTTCTGTCTTGCAGTCTCATCTCTTATTCCCTAGAACAACTTCTGAAAGAGAAAAAAGTCTTTGTCTCAGTTTCTGCTCTCCAGAGGTAACCTAAAGTTAAAGTAAGCACACCACGTCACACTCTAAAAGTGGCAGCAGAATATATCAAATGGGGAATGGTTCATTTTGCTTTGAGAAAATTCTTTAATGGGCTCTTTGGGTTTTCAAAGGCAAGACTTAGACTCTAATCTAGAAGAAAAACCATCAGCTATGGGAAGTATGCAGCAATGTAAAATATAAGTGTTTTGTACAGGCAGAGATGTTAAGAGATGTTATTCTGATATTAACTAAGTAAAATAATCTCCAAACTTCAACAGTCCTCCGGTATTACTTATTTTATAGCCATTCTAAGGCCAGGCCTTGGGGAGGAGCTAAGTGTATCGACAGAAAAGAAAGAAGTAAGGAAAGGAGCCTCTGGCATGGGTGAGGGCATGGGCCCCAGAAAATCACAGGAGACCTAGGTCTAAGGGGGAAATTGGCCAGAGGGCTCACCTGGGATAGAGCAAGACCAATAGACTTCATGACCAGCGCCTGCTCTAGAGCTGTGTGTGTTGCACAGCTCTCATGATCTCTGCAATCTTCAGTAAAGCTGCTTAACCATGGAAACCTAATGTGACTCCTGTGACAACCTGGGGAATAGAAGAAGAGTATGTGTCTGTGCTTGGAGAAGAAGGAGGAGCCATAGCCCATAGAAGTGCTGCCTGAAAGGCCAGTGGCAACAATAGAACAGTTTGGGGGTAGTACAGCCTGGGAGGAGACTGGACAGACAATGAATGGAACATCTAAGCACCTACCAGGAATCCACAAAACAATCCAGTGGCAAGGTTTCCTATAGTTACACAGGAAATAGATTTGAGCAGTTCTGTTTAAACACTCAAGATAGAAATAGGAGAACCTGAGAACATTTTGCTAACACATACAAATATGGAGTTAAAGAAATGGGCAGGGAGTATGTTATTTGCACATTTCATATACAGCCCTGAATGTTCCTAAAATATTTGTTAGGTGTCCGTTATGTGTCAGATACTATTCTAGGCACTGGGGGGGAAAGCAGTGAATAAAAGAGAAAAAATTAAAAAAAAATTCTCGGGAAGGGAGACAGAAAAAAACATACTAAAAACATAGAGTCCGTTGGACATAAAACAGGGGAGGGAGCTAGGAGTGCTGAGGAAGCAGAGCAATTGGAAATGTTGACACTATTTCTATCTTCCTTGAGAAAGAGCAAGCTTTGCGGACTTAACCTGCTTTATGTATCCAGAGTGTTATTAGTTATTGAAATAATTTTTGGATAATTACTCAAATCATTTTCTCTTTTCTATGGCAGAGGTAAGGAATCCAGTGAAAAGACAGAGAGAAGTATGGACAAAAAACAGATCCTAAACCTGTTTTATTTTATTTTTGGTAGTAGTTGTTTATTTTTGAAAACATTCAAACCACCTATACTGGTGGCGGTTATTATGAAATAAATAAACTGAGACACAACAAGACAATTTGGCCTCTACAATTTGTATAGTTTTGACTAAATATTTGCCTTGGAAGAAGTATGTGTACAATATTCATTTTAAAAGATACAACAGTCACCTCGTTACTTGGAGTTTTACTTGAGGCTTGAATGAGACTGAAACCACCTGGACACCACTAGAAGATACATCAAGGAAAAGAAAGGTAGGTCTGTTCTGTCCTTGACACTTCATTTTAATTTAGTCACTTTGTATTGAGGCTTTGTCACCTCCCCAGGAGGCTGGAGATTTTCTATTGCCTAACACTGGAAAATAAGTTTATGAGCTATATTAGAGAATGTTTATGATGTCTTATAAGCTTGCCCGTTTGAATTATTTGCTCTGTTCTGTTGTACCATCCCCATCCAGTGCCCTTGGCTATTTCTCAGGAGCTGTGGCCCATCTCACCTTCCACCTTTAGCTGGTATAGATTTCATTCATTGAAAAAGATGTTAGTGCCCCCTAATGAAGTAATAGATTAAGGCAGCCTTCATGCATTGCTGCCAAAATCATTAGGTGAAAGGTAAGGGGAGATTTTATGATGGGTGGTGATATGGTTTCACTGCATCCCCGCCCAAATCTCATCTTGAATTGTAGTTCCCATAACCCTGCATGGGAGGGATTAGGTGGAGATAATTGAATCATGGGAGCAGTTTCCCCCATCCTGCTCTCATGATAGTTCTCATGAAATCTGATGGTTTTATAAGGGGTTTCCCCCTTCTCTGGACACTCATTCTCCTGCGACCCTATGAAGAAGTGCCTTCTGCCATGATTATAAGTTTCCTGAGGCCTTCCCAGCCATGTGGAACTGTGAGTCAACTAAACCTCTTTTCTTTATAAATTACCCAGTCTTGGGAATTCCTTCATAGCAATGTGAGAACAGACTAATACAGGTGACTAATACTGGGAAGCTACTCACTGATTAACCCAATATTATGTGTTTTGGATATTATGCAATAGGAAGGACACAGCACCACTAATGGAGTCTTATTGACTATAAATTTGAGTCATAATCTAATCAAGTCTCTAGATCTAACTAGTGTGCAAGAAATACAGGAAATAGAGAAACAAGTTAAACCATTCTATGAGGTAGTGATTAACTAAATGCATTCCTCAGAATAAAAATAACAGAGTACTCAAGTTAAACGTGGAGGAGGAAGGCACTTATAGAATAAAAGAAAATTCAGAGAAATAATAATCAAATGCAATCATGTCGTATGATCCATAGAGTTAAGCAAAACTGGACATTTTAGTCATTGAAGTGGCCAGAAATCTGTATGTCCAAGCAACATTTCTTACCAGTTTCTCTCCAGAAGACATGTCATATCTAGTTCTATTTAGAATTCTGCTTCCTCTCCTTTTATGATCTTAGCTAAAATCCTGACTGTCATTGGGTGATGACTTAATCTTTGTTATTAAAATGCCTCTTGTGACTAATAAAATAAGCATGGGCAATAGCATACTTCAATGCTTCAATCTTGGAGAAAATGCTGTAGAACTGGCTTGGTAACACAGTTTCCAAGGAAATTAAAAAATGCCTCATAGTATTTTCAAAACTTGACAACCAAATAAGGACTTTGAAGATTTTAACACACCACATCCACACCCACACTATAACTCATTTCAGCCCCCGTGTCCAGAGACCCAGCTTTTGGTTGGCATCTGAAACTTGACTTATCACCAAACCGCATGCCCAAGAGTGTACATGTTTGAGATTAGTATTAAATAATTAGCAATCAGACCTTGAGTAGTGCCATTTTGTCTTTCTGCATATGGATTTGATCACTCCCTACCCACACCCAAGAAACTTGAAATAGCAGTGATATTTCATACAAATTATACTCGGAGCATAGCTGCATTCAGCCCACAATTTCTAAGTTGCCTGAGACAGAAATGTATCAGCAAAGAGTCTAATGCATAGCTTAAAATGATTGATTCAAGACTAAATCAGCAACGCTAATTTCTTGCAATGCTAGTTACATATGGCTGCATTAATATTCTCTTCTCAGAAATCTAGCTGATTATCATTATTTAATGAAAGGCTTACAAATTGCATCCTATTTAACAGCTTTCATTGCAGATTCTTTTATAGAAATGCAGAAAACATGTAAGTGACCATGTAAATTCTATGTTGCATTTGCAATGTGCTGGGTAATTTTCTTGATGTATACATAAAATATATATGTATATGTGTGTATAATGCATTTATATGTATATATTTTATATGTATACCTATATATGATAACTATACATTACCTATTACATAATTACATAAAATATAAAATAGTTTATATAGAATATATTATATATATATCGAGATTATTCTGATTGGTGATTTCTAAGTTAACAAATTTAAAGGATAGATTAAAAGAGAGAGATTAGAATTTGAGTTTTCATTATCTAACTACCCTAGGTTTGAACATTAGCTACATAATTCATTAAATGTGTCCTTAACCAATTTTATTCTCTAATGTTTAGTTTCCTCATCTTTAAAATAACAATAATAATATCTACTTCCCAGAGCGTTACTATAAAGATGAAATGAAAACAACTCAAGTAAAGTATCTCACACCGGACAAGAGCTCAATAAACATTAGCTCTGTTTCCAATGTAAAAACAACAAAAAGAAGATTTATAGCTTGTTACAGAATAAATTGTAGTGTTTACGAATTTGTAGTTATTGAAGAGTTCAGCCTAAGTAGGGAGATGAACCAAAGACCTGTGGGTAGTCTGGAGACAGATTAGGGATTCATTTTTAGCATAAAAGTTACATTTTTTTTAAGGCCAAGTAAATACCTGATTCAATTTTTATATATATATATATATATATATATAGTAATATATATATTATTTTTGCTACTTTGATAACTAAATAATGTTAACTAAATAGCAAGTTTTCAGGTAGAACATTATAATTTAATAACTTCATATTTCTTACACTTGAAAAATTAACAGGACACATGGTGGGGAACAACACACACTGGGACCTGTCAAAGGGTGGAGAGTGGGAGGAGGGAGAGCATCAGAAAGAATAGCTAATGGATGCTGGGCTTAATACTTAGGTGATGGGTTGATCTGTGCAGCAAACCACCATAGCACGCATTTATCTATGTAACAAACCTGCACATCCTGCACATATACCCCTGAACTTAAAAGTTGGAAAATATATATATTTGACTAAATATATATATATCAAATATATATATTTGACTAAATATATATATACCAAATATATATATTTGACTAAATATATATATATACCAAATATATATATTTGACTAAATATATATATATCAAATATATATATTTGACTAAATATATATATATCAAATATATATATTTGACTAAATATATATATATACACCAAATATATATATTTGACTAAATATATATATACCAAATATATATATTTGACTAAATATATATATATACCAAATATATATATTTGACTAAATATATATATATCAAATATATATATTTGACTAAATATATATATATCAAATATATATATTTGACTAAATATATATATATATCAAATATATATATTTGACTAAATATATATATATATCAAATATATATATTTGACTAAATATATATATATATCAAATATATATATTTGACTAAATATATATATATATCAAATATATATTTGATTTATTTCAGGGAGGTATATATAAACATATATGTTTATAAACATATATATAATGAACTTGGCTTTTCTCTCACCAAAAAACAGACAAAAAATTTCACACAAGCAGAATCATGAACTTAAGTATTTGGGGGTAAACATTTTTCAAAGTAGCCACTGAAATGGGTAGTGGAAGACCAATAAACCCTCTGGAAAGAATGTGAGGAGATGAAGGCCCCACATACTCCATCAAGAAAGTAATCATCAATTTCTCTGTAAGGTTTCTAAAGGGAACCATCACCAGAGAAATTTCATATAGTAGAATCCTTATTAGTACAAAAATTGTGGCTATCTTGACATTTGGCCACTTCATTAATTATTGTGATTCAATTAAAGCAGTTTTTTAAAGAGGAGAGTTGACTGATTTTTTAATGAATTTTTGTTCAGCTTAAATATTATTTTTTAATCATTTAACAACATCAATAACAGTCACAGTTTTATTTGTTTTATAGAATGCTTCCCCATAGGTTATATTCTTAACTACCACAATGGCATTGGAGCTCATATTGTAGACTTAATTTTTTAAAAAATGAGGCTGAGAGATCACACGACTCCTGCAGATTTTCACAGTGCATAAATAGCAACTCCAGAGATGTCCCCAACAAGCATCTCCTTTCTGCAGAATTGTCTGGGTGTTTTGGGCATGCATTCTTCATAAGTTAGGCATTTTAAAATCAGAAGTGAGTCAATGACAGACTTTTTTTCTTTAAAAAGGAAAAAAAATAGTGGTTTTTAATATTTTAAATTAGGAGTAATTAAAATGTCCCACAGAAAGGCCTGTGCTGATTCTAACTTTCGCTTAGTGAAATTGAAATAATCTAACTCCAGAGGAAGCTTCAAGCAATTGAAAGAAGCCATGAGCCTTCCATTTAAACCAGGAGTTCAGTGTCCATCTCTGCTGTCAGAAATTTGAAGAACATTCACATTTTCCATTTGCTTTATCAATAGCTACCTCAATGTTTCTAAACTATCCATCACAATAGTGCCTAGGTAATTAGACAGAGGTCTCTGGCACTGTATTATTTAAACATCATTTCCACGCAGCACAGTCAGCCCTACCATGTGTCATTATTTTGATGGGCTTCTCACCACTTAAATGACGAAAGAGAAAAATTACAATTTCCTCTAAACTCATTTGTAGATACTTACACAAATAATGTTTGGCTATGATCACCATAGTGAACACTGGCTGTATGTCAACTAAATCCTTGGAGATAATTTTAGCTCAATTGATGGTCCTAGTTAATTTCCCATAGGCAATTGTGAGAACTCTCTTCTTTCAAAGTTTGTTTTTTTTTTCGTTTTTAGTGTTGGAAATCCCTTGCAAATTCATTTATTTTATTGGTTCTTCTTTTATTTCATTATCTATGGTCTACATTAAGAGAAAAAAAAATCCTAGGTGATCGTAAACCATTGTAATTAGGTCTGGAGACTGGCTCTTTGTATAGTCACCAGATAAGGAAAAATGTGTGAAAAATTGGGAGATGTTTAATCTAGGGCAGAGGTTGGAAAATTACAAATCAGTACCACCAAGTTGCTTTATAAATAATGCTATAGTAGGTCATAGACCTGTTCATTCATTTACATATCACGTACATTCACTTTCACCCTTTGATGGCAGCATCAATTAGTTGTGACAGAGGCTACGTAGCACAAAAAAAAAAAAAAAAAAAACAAACTTGAAAAACTTAAAAGATTTTCTAACTGGCCCTTTAAGAAAAGGTTTACAGGCCCTTGAGCTAGAGAGAACTTTGGCTCCTGGCAGTAGTTTAAAAAAATATATTTAACAAGTTTGTTTTAGCTGGTCTTCTTTTAGCTAGGAATCTAACATTTCGTTTCATCCCAGGACTTGTAACTGATGATGACAGTGATGTTCATGCGGCACTGAAAAGCCTTGAAGCAACTTCTGAATCAGCAAAGATTAAATCTCATTCACTATGGGTCTCTGTTGTCCAGATTCATAGGCTTAAAATTGAAAGGGACCTTCAGCATCATCTTTCACAAAAAAAAAGTGGAAATATTTTCCACTATATGCCTTACATGTGGGCTTTCAGTCTCTAATTATAGACCCCGTGGAAGCAGGTGAGCAACTTCTCATAATATCTATACTAGTTCGTGGCAGCTGTGGCTCTTTTACTATTGATTGGATTGTTTTTCCCCCACACTGAGTTAATATCTCTTTCCTTGCCACTCATTTGCGCCATTATAATATTTTGACTGTTAGTAAATTATAAATGATATATCAGAATATCTGTACTTTTCTTTTCTTTTGGGTCAGAGTCTCACTCTGTCACCCAGGCTGGAGTGCACTGGCATGATTTTGGCTCACTGCAACCTCCACCTCCCAGATTCAAGTGATTCTCCTACCTCAGCCTCCCAAGTAGCTGGGGTTACAGGCATGTGCCGCCATGCCTGGCCTAATTTTTTTATTTTTAGTAGAGACTGGATTTCACCATGTTGGCCAGGCTGGTCTTGAACTCCTGGACTCAAGTTATCTGCCCTCCTCAGCCTCCCAAAGTGCTGGGAGGAGTGAGCCACTGTGCCTGGCCTGTGCTTTTTATTAACAAGAATATTAATTAAGCAGAGCATTCCATCCTTCCACTCTGCTTTATCATAGTAGATAATGTTGTTCTTGAATAATAGATACAGGTTTTGGAATCAGAGAGACTTGTGTTCAACTTACAGTTTCCCCACTAAAAAATGGTTCTACCATAGAAAAATTGCTTTAACTTCTATGAACATTGATTTCTTCATTTGCTAAACAGAGAAAAAAGCCTGAGAATCTGAAAGAAGGTACATAGGATCCAACATGGTGCCTGATATTAAGAAGCTATTATTAGTAGTAGAAAGTAGCAGGCGTTTTAAATGTGCCATGTGCAAATGTGCAAATGCCAGAGCATTCCAAGACCCACACAAAAGGCAGAGGCAGCATTTGGAGCATTTTGGGAACTAAAGATTATCCTAAATTTAAGATTTTATTTGAAAAGACTAACATTACATCATATAGGTCATAAACATTCCAGGGCAAGAATTAGTCTATCTTGTTCTCTGTATGCCACGGTGCAAAACTAGGAGCTTCTGCTTACTTTTAGCTCATGAAGATCTCCAAGGAGTAAGCAGTGTAAATATTAGACATTCTAAATGTACACAAAAGGATATTTCAAGAAGCACACTCACCCTTTCAATTCAGATAAAAATAAATTATGCAAGTAAAGAAAATGGTTAACCCATCAAGGGTCAGATTATGAGAGTATCTGTTTTTCTTATGTGGAATTACTGTGTTCTATGAAATCGAGCTATGCCTGTAGTGTCCAATTTTAATATGGCAATTCTCTCCTATTCTTGGTTCTTCTGTTTTAGACAACATATTGAATCTCTTGGGAGAAACTCATCCTGTATCTGCTCGATTGAAAACATGAGGGTGCACATTCCAAGCTGCATATGCTCAGGTCTGAGTTTCCAAGGAAACAAGGGGCTGCTCATCTATCTGCAAAACTGAACTGACGAATCACTTTCAGCTTGTTACAAACCTTGATTCTGAGTCAAATTCCAGTGTGCAGTCTAAAAATCGTCACTGTCTTGTCATTTCTGCCGAGCAAATCCCTGATGCTATGAGGCTGGCAGTTGGGCAGGGATTCCCTGGGTTGTGCACTCTGATTTTTTCCTCTGCACTGTTAGTAAAATACTGTCATTGAGAGCCAGCTCCACACTGCACCTATGTGAGAAAGGCCTTGGTTTCTATCAGTAAAGTCAGACAGGGCTATGTGCATTTGGGATGCCCTAGTCAACCATATAGGAGGAAGCACAATGGTCCTCCCAGCTCTCACAGTGGCCACCAGCTCTCAGGCTCACAAACTAGGCAAAGCAAAGAGCAACAGGACAACCTACTTCCCAACTTTCATTAGGCACTCAAATCCTAGTGGGTGATGATATTTCTGAAGGTCTTGAATACAGGACTTCCTGACCATTCTTTAGCATTTACTGATGAAGGTACTTCAGATGGGTTATGTTGTTTGGCAATCACAACAAGTGTTGAGATAGATACTATGATTATCTTCATTCTCTAGAAACAGGAACAGAGAGGTTAAGTAATTTCCCAAAGGTCACACAGTCTGTAAGTGATAAAACTGATTTGAAGCCAAACTATGTCACCCCAAACTCACATTTTTAACACTTTATTCCATCTTCTAAAAGGCTGGCTATTCTGTTTTTCTCTAAGTTTCAAATTAGTATGCCCATTCACTTGTTCATTCATTCATTCATCCAGCAAACATGTGCCAGGCATCTATGCCAGGCTCTGTGGATATAGTATAATAGGAAACAAGACAGATAAGATTTCTCAGGGAGCTTATGTTTTGTAGAGGAGACTAAATAAATAAGCAAGCACAAACAATGTAGAGTTTGTAATATTATCTATCCCAACAAAGGAAATCAACACTAGTGTGAGAAAATTAAATTATAAAAGACCCTAGCATTTTCAAGATACTGAAGGAGATGAGATGAAGCAGAGGTAGAGTGGGGCTGGATTATGCTGGACCACAGAGAACAGACTGGATTCTATTTTAAGTGAGGTGATAAATTCTTAAGGGTTTTAGTCATTTTTGAGGTAGAACTGTCTTTTGTTTTTATCATAAAGAAACTACATAGGTAGGCATAAAACACACCTGTATGCCAGAGATAGAAAAATTCATACAATTCCCAACTCCAATTCTATTTCTCTAGGATAACTTTAATTGTTTATATGAAACATATCTCAATGTTCTTGAAAGACTGAAATCCACTCTTTTTATTATTTATTGACTTATTGATTTATGGTTAAGGAAAAAGTAGACTGAAGTAAAAATAAAGAGTGCAGGAGTATAATTGCACAAGAAGTGGGAGGGAGACTTGTTGAACAGGCAACAGCCAAAAGTGAGTATCCATAAGTGGGCTCAGTATGACCCTGCAGCTCCCCCATCACACTTGCACCCACCTCAAGGAATCCAATTCCACCTCTATGGAAAATCCCTGGGCTCCACAAGACAGTCTTGTTTTGATTTACATCTGTGTGTCCATGCCTAGCCAGTATCTTGTTTAGTGCAGCCTTTCCATAATATTTGTGGAGAGAAGAAAGAATGAAAGGAAGAAGAGAGGGAGGGGAAAAAGAAAGTGAGTGGAAAGAAGAAAGATAAAAAGGAAGTAGCACTCTTGGTTTTGCTTCTCCTTGGCTGTTTCATTATTCTCAATACTCCCCAACCCATCTTCCTGGGATAAGAAAAAAAAAAAAGACATCTAAAATGACACTTCCAAAAGATTAATATTTTCATTTCAACATTTCTGAAAGTATTTCAATGAAATTGCTTTCAAATGGTTTATTTTATATTAGATCATTGAGAGATAGATTAATGTCATAAACGTAGGTACTAGCAAGCAATATTTTTGTCTCCTATGTGCACATATTGTATATTTCATATCCTCTGATAACTTGAAGTCACTAATTTAAGTCAAATTAGGGAAAGGGCAGTATAGTAATTGCTATATTTTCGGCTCCTTCTTGATAACAAATGCAGCTTCTTTTTTTCCCCTCCACCCATATATGAGTGTTCTTTTTCTTTGGCTAAGATATAATAGCACTGCTCTACATGAACAAAAATATTTTTACTGGCTATGTTATTACTGAGAAATGCATTGGGAAAATGTAAAAATATTTCACCTTTATTTTGAAGAAAATAAACTCAGTGGATTAGATAAAATTTGCACAGCTCTTGACATGTGCCATATGTAACATTTGGGAAACATCAAAAAAGAGGCTTTGACTTCTTCCGAGAATCATAGACTCTGGCACTGGAGGGGGACTGATCCCCCACCCCACCTCACTCCAGCAATTTGGGCAAACAACACCTAAAGAAATCGAAGGATAATCTAACATTTACATTATTAATGGAAGAAACAAGACCAGAACCAAAGTGCTGGCATTACAAAACTGCCTCCCTGCTGCTTCACTGCAGATTATGGGAGTCAGCACTGGTGGGAAGGCATGAGAGCTCTGGAATAAGGACTGCTAGACTTCAAGTCCTGGCCTAGACACTTACTGCCTCTATGAGCCTGGACAACATACTTTAACTATGTAAGCCTAAGAGGTTTTTTCCATAAAATGAGATTTAACAGTACCAACCTTGACTGTGCCCAGTGGTTCACGCCTGTAATGCCAGCACTTTGGGAGGTCGAGGCGGGTGTATCCCCTAAGTCCAAGAGTTTGAGATCAGCTTGGGCAACATTGTGAAACCCTGTCTCTAGAAAAATACAAAAATTAGCTAGGCGTGGTGGTGCACACCTGTAGTCCCAGCTACTCGGCAGGCTGAGGTGGGAGGATTGCTTGAGCCCAGGAGGCAGAGGTTGCAGACAGCCAAGATCACGCCACTGCACTCCAGGCTGGATGACAGAGCGAGACCCCATATAAAAAAAAAAACCATATATATATATAATATTGTATATTATATATAATATATATTATATGTATACATTATGGTATCAACCTCAAACATTTGTTCAAATATCAAATAAAGTACTTAATTTAAAATATTGGCACACAGTAATTGCTAAATAAATGTCATCCGTTACTAATATTATTAGATTATTATTATTATTATTCAAACAAATGACAAATGATAGTCTTAGTTTTGCAAGGTTTTGTTTGTTTGTTTGTTTTTGTTTTTTTGAGACATGGTCTTGTTGTTAACCAGGCTGGAGTGCAGTGGTGAGATCATGGCTCACTGCAGCCTTGACTGCCCAGGCTTAAGCAATCCTCTCACCTCAGCCCTCCAAGTAGTGAGGACTATAGGCATGCACCACCATGCCCAGCTGATTTTTTAAAATTTTTTATAGAGATGGGGGTCTCACTATGTTATCCAAGCTGGTCTCTAACTCCTGGGCTCAAGTAATCTTCCCACTTCAGACTCCCAAAATGCTGGGACAACAGGTATGAACCACCACGTCTGGCCAGTAGTAACTTTCAAATAAAATTTTGGGAAAATGGAAATTCTAAATTCTAATATATGGACATAAAACTCTGCTAAGCAATCTTCTAATTGTCTGATTCTAATAATCTAAATGTTAAGTATGCTCTTTGAAATTTTTCAAATTCCAATAAATTTAAAAATATGTTACTAAGGTAAGAACTGTAGAAAATAAACAAGAAGTGACCCTTGGCTAGGCGTGGTGGCTCACGCCTGTAATCTCAGCACTTTGGGAGGCCGAGGTGGGCAGATAGTTTGAGCCCAGGAGTTTGACACCAGCCTGAGCAACATAGTGAGACCCCCATCTCTACAAAAAAATGCAAAAATTAGCCAGGAGTGGTGGTGAGCGCATGTATTCCCAGCTATTCAGTATTCAGGAGGCTGAGGTGGGAGGATCACTTGAGCCTAGGAAGTGGAGGTTGCAGTGAGCTGTGGTGATAGCCTGGGCGACACAGTGAGACTCTGACTCAGAAAAAAAAAAAAAAAAAAAAAGAAGTGACCCTTGCAATCAGAGACCTTGGAGTCTAGTGGGAGAGTAAGATATGAATATTAATGAGGCTTATAAAAGACAGAGTGTGGTGTATATGCTAGAAGAGAGATGACAAAAAGGGACTCTGGGAACAGAGCAGGAGAAGGAATGCAGGCTGAGGAAAGCAAAAAAGTCTTCATGGAAGAGAAGGCATTTGCTCTGAGCCCTGAAAGGATGTGGAAATTGGAGGAAATGATGTGGGCAAAGATCCAAGCGGCAGGTCCTCTGTGATCCAGGTAGCTCCAAGCCGTGTGTCCCAGGACTGTGTAAAAGCCCATGCCCTTCAGAAATAAGGGCAGATTGGCAAGTGCTGAAGAGCACTGTGAGGCTGAGCGACAGTGCGTGGGAGGTGGGAAGACTGCAGTTAGTGAAAGATGAGGCTGGAAAGGTGGGTTTGAGCCAGAAAAGCATCAGCGTGAGATGTGCAGACTCTGGAGCCAGATCACAGATATCCCAGCTCTGTGTCTTTGGTGTCATGCAATGTTGGCAAATTACTTAACCTCTCTGTACTTCAGTGTCCTCATTTATAACACGGGGATGATAGTTGCCTATCTCATAGGGTGGTTGTGAGAATTAAATGAGTTACTACATATAAAGCACTTAGACCAGTACCTGGGATATGGTTAGAGTTCAATAATTGGTGGCTATCACCATCACTGTCATTGTCATCATCATTAACATTACCTTTAGGGATATTTAAATGCCATGCTGGAGATTCAAGCTCTACAGAAGAAACAGTGATCCAAAGCTACGTCATAGTCAAAGCACTATTTTATGAAGATGACTTTAGTGAACTGATGTCAAAAAGGAACATGGCTTTTAACTACCACCAGAAATAGGGGAAATTTAGGTTACAGAAAAGAAAGATCAATTTGCCTGATAAATTAAAGATCTGTGTTATGGGCCAGTAAAAATTGTGTTGGCAGTTTTTATTTTCCAGCTATGTAAGGAATAGATAAATGCATTCTGGTCATAAAAATATAACAACTGCTGAGGCAAATAGAATTTAAAAAATGAAAGCTCCCTGTCTCCCAGCTCCCAGGCTCACTCTTGTCTAATTCACAGTTTACGATTTAGACAAGTGTTCCCAAGCTTGTTTCTAAACACTTACAATTTTAAGTACATAAAACTTTGAAGCTGCCCATTTTAAAATTTTTCTTTTATTTAACAATATATGTAAAGATCTTTACATGTAGTACAATAGATCTGTTTCATCCCTTTTAACTGCTGCATAATATTCCAGATATGGCTATTCCTTACCTCACTTCATTAATCATTTTATTCATGAA
Organism: Hylobates moloch; assembly: GCF_009828535.3. Lineage (NCBI taxonomy): Eukaryota > Metazoa > Chordata > Mammalia > Primates > Hylobatidae > Hylobates > Hylobates moloch. Next base: position 57,269,044 of record NW_026652290.1, on the reverse strand, counting down.
CATTTAGGTTATTTCCCATTTTTCATTTTTATAAACCAGAATGCAATGGATTGTTCTACATATGCTTTTGTACATATATATGGTTAGATATCTATCTCTGTAGGTCAGATACTCAGTAAGAGAATTGCTGCTTAAAAGAATATAACCTTAATTTTTGATAAACTGCAAAGTTGGCCTCTGAAAAGTTGGTACCAAGTTACATAACCATCAAAAATGAGTGAATGTTCTTTAATAACTCAAAGTTTAAAGTAATAATCAGGTTCAAATTCTAGACTATTTATATAATTTATATAATTGATTTACTATATAATTTATATAATTGCTTTACTACCCTAGACTGATAATTTTTAAACTTTTGGGGGTCACACATCATTTTGAGAGCCTGATAAAAATTATGGATTCTGTCTAAAGAAAAAAACACACAGGCACAAATATACTGAACTTTTACATTTCACTGGATGTTTCATAGTCCCAAAAAGCTTGGCTCTAGATTAAGAACTTCTATTCTGGATAATCCAAAGGTTGTGCATTTTTGTGTGATGAGTGAGCCTTGCCACCAAGCCTTGAATATCTTTGTGCACCCTGCTGAGAACCCTTTACATTCCCTTGCTTTTCTACCTAAAACAGGTGGCATGAGACTGGGCAGAGCAGTTGTCCCTTTCCTCTGCTGTGCCTCCTCTGGGAGAGGAAAGTCTGCTTTCACATATCTTATTCAAATCCTTCTGTTCCTCAGCTCTCAGTGAGCATGCTTCTGTCTGAATGTGCAGTGTGTGTGTGTGTTTGCTCATACACCTATGTTCAGGGAAGGGCTTTGCGGCATCTTAAGATAAAACCAGGCTGACTGGGTGCAAACTTCCAACCCTGACACTAACCAGCTATGTGACCTTGAGGAAGTCATTTAACCATATTGGCCATACTGGCCAACAGAATTTTCTGCATTGACGGAAATGTTCTATAATCTGTCCTGTCCAATATAGTAATCCCTAGCCATATATGACAATTGATCACTTGATATGTGGCTGTTACATATGAGAGATAATTAATTTAAATTAAAATAACCACATATAGCTCACAGTTATTATTTTGGGAGGTACAAATCTGATGTATTAGTTTTCTTACCTGCCAAATAGAAATAATAATAGCTCCTGCCTCATATAAGTATTGTTAGAAATAAACAAATTAAGCCAGGTGCAGTGGCTCACACCTGTAACCCCAGCAACTTTGGGAGGCCGAGGCAGGCAGATCACCTGAGGTCAGGAGTTCGAGACCAGTCTGGCCAATATGGTGAAACCCCATCTCTACTAAAAACACAAAAATTACCCGGGCATGGCGGCATGCGCCTGTAATCCCAGCTACTCAGGAGGCTGAGGCAGGAGAATCACTTGAACCCGGGAGGCAGAGGTTGCAGTGAGCCATTGCACTCCAGCCTGGGCAACAGAGGGAAACTGCAACTCAAAAGAAAAAGAAAAAGAAACAGAAACAGAAAAGAAACAAATTATACATATATACATATATACATATATGCACATATATATGTATATATAAGGTACTTAGGACAGCGCCTGATACCTAGCAAGTGCTACATAAGTATTTACAATTACTATTATGGAACGCTAGTCATAGAGTATCACTAGTGTTAAAGTTATTGAGAAAGAAACAAACATGATATATGGCTTCCACCTTCAAGGAACTTAAAATCTCATTGAGGAGACAATATATTCATGTATGTGTGTGTAAGTTATATTTATATGTGTATACACTCAGTACTCAGTAGCACCAATGTTAAGTGATATTTTAAGTAAAAACTTGTGCCATGTGTGTCAAAATAGTACCAAAGGAAGAGATAATAAACTGAACTCCTTTGTGGAAGCATTCTGAATTGAACTACTGAACTGAACTACTGAACTTAAAGTATATACAGGAGTTATTTAATCAAAAAGGGAAAAAAAAGATTCAAAAAATAAAGCTGGAAGTATAATGGAAATGATAAAGGTTCATTGGAGGACACAGAGTAGGCCTGTGTGGCAGGAAGGTTAATGGAAGTTTCTAATAATTAAAATGTTGGGGTAGAACAATTGGAGTCAGATGACCAGAGGTCTTCAATATCGGGATAAGGAGATGAATTCATTCATCAGATAAAGGAAAAACATTTGAAGATTTTGAGGGTAGGCACGGTAGAAGCTTCTAGAATCAACAGGAGAAAGCAGGAGAAAAGAAAGGCAGACTGTAAACATTTAAAAAATATGTCAGAAAGTGGGGTCGGGGCAAAGAGGACCAGGGACTGGCAACTAGTGTTTCCTTCTTGGGAAGGAATGTCCTTTCCAGATTTCTCCCCGTACGTTCTTTCCTCATTCCCTCTGTTGGAGACTATAAAACTCCTTCCTACAACCTGCCCTTCTGTCTACAGTGATCCTTCGAGCTTCCTCACTGACCTTGCTCTATTTATTCCTTTATCTGTTCTCTCAAGGACAGATTGTTTAAATGTTTGTTTGTTTGTTTTTGCTGTTGTTCTGTTGTTTTGATTATATAAGTAATAAGTACTCACAGAAAATTTTTTAAGTACTGAAAACGTTAAAAGTACAGAAAAAAATACCAACTCCTACCACTAAGATCGATTGCATTTTTAGTCCGAAATGTTCACTATGTACAGAATTTCTTTATTCATTCTTTAATGCATTTCTTCTTGAAATACTTGGATCAAGACTGAGGCTTTTACAACATGCCCAAAGAGCCTAATACAGTACTTTACATCTGACAGAAGTTTAGTAGGTGTTCTTCAAATAAATAAAGAATGGGTGGAAAGTTACTCAGAATTTCATATGCCACAACTTACTTGAAAAGTATGGCAATTCCACGCCAAATACTTTATTATGAATCACTCTGGGAAATCTATACCTATTATAAACATTTTATCATTTCTTCCTTAACATATAAATGAAACTAAAATCCATTTCTATGGATGCATAGAAATACATAAAAGTAGGTGAATGAGGATGCCCACATTCTTTTATTCATATTTTACTCACACCAACGAATCAAGCCAGTGTCTAAGTGATTTATATGATACCTGACTATTGACAAACACACCCTCTTTGTGGATAGGTCTGCATGCTCTGTTGAGTTTCACTGTTGATAGCTACTAAAAATCACTCAACCAGACAAGTCTGCCCAAATGAAGAAGCTGGTTTATAGCTGTTAGACACACAGCACTAAACTCAAACCCCAAATCTTCCTTGATTCATTTAGGTCAAAAACGCTGGAGGATTAGGTGTGGGTCTTGCATTCCTGGTCACAAAATCAAGGGTACAAGTTTGGTTCTGCCCATGGGTTTTAGTCACCTCATAAAATTGAGATGGATTTGGAAGCACTTTGCTCTGTCAGAGCTTTCCATCAGCAGGCCTACCGAACATCAAATAAATTTGCAATGACTCTCAAGAGGGCAGCTAATAAACAAGATAAAATCTTTCTTTTGTGAGCTTCAATGGGTAATACAGTTAAAACATGGAGTTACATATTAATAAAAGAGAGTCATTTAGTTTATTACAAAGGTACACCAGATAGTCACAGCAAACACTAAATATGGCAAAATCAATAAACTAAAAAATGTTATTTAATCACTTTTATTTGCAGTGAGCTTCAACACCTGTCATTTAAAAAAAAAACTTCTGAATAGCTGTTAAATAGAAGAATAGAATTTAGGGCTAACTATCAACATGTGCTTGCATTTAATGTAATCCATTATTGTAATACATTAATACATTATTATTACATGAAGTCACATATATCACAAGTTATATATATATTTAGGAAGTCAAATATATTCTACAACTAATATATATAATATATAATATATATTACATATATAAGTATATGTAATATATATTACATATATTTATATATAAATATAATAAAATTCATATATATAAACATAAATATATATAAATATATAAATATATATTATTATTACATGAAGTCACATATATCACAAGTTACATATATATTTAGGAAGTTATATATATATTTAGGAAGTCAAATATATTCTACAACTAATATATATATTATATATTATATATAATATATATTTTATAAAATGAAATAAAAGAGGATACAAACAAATGGAAGAACATTCCATGCTCATGGGTAAGAAGAATCAATATCGTGAAAATGGCCATACTGCCCAAGGTAATTTATAGATTCAATGCTTCAGATGATCAAACTACTCCCAGCTACAGGAGGAAATTCAAACCAATGGAAAAGAAGTTAAAAACTTTGAAAAAAAAAATTAGACGAATGGATAACTAGAATAACCAATGCAGAGAAATGCTTAAAGGAGCTGATGGAGCTGAAAGCCAAGGCTCGAGAACTATGTGAAGAATGCAGAAGCCTCAGGAGCTGATGCGATCAACTGGAAGAAAGGGTATCAGTGATGGAAGATGAAATGAATGGAATGAAGCAAGAAGGGAAGTTTGGAGAAAAAAGAATAAAAAGAAACGAACAAAGCCTCCAAGAAATATGGGACTATGTGAAAAGACCAAATTTACGTCTGATTGGTGTACCTGAAAGTGATTGGGGGAATGGAACCAAGTTGGAAAACACTCTGCAGGATATTATCCAGGAGAACTTCCCCAATCTAGCAAGGCAGGCCAACATTCAAATTCAGGAAATACAGAGAACACCACAAAGATACTCCTCGAGAAGAGCAACTCCAAGACACATAATTGTCAGATTCACCAAAGTTGAAATGAAGGAAAAAATGTTAAGGGCAGCCAGAGAGAAAGGTCGGGTTACCCACAAAGGGAAGCCCATCAGACTAACAGCTGATCTCTCGGCAGAAACTCTATGAGCCAGAAGAGTGGGGGCCGATATTCAACATTCTCAAAGAAAAGGATTTTCAACCCAGAATTTCATATCCAGCCAAACTAAGCTTCATAAGTGAAGGAGAAATAAAATACTTTACAGACAAGCAAATGCTGAGAGATTTTGTCACCACCAGGCCTGCCCTAAAAGATATCCTGAAGGAAGCACTAAACATGGAAAGGAACAACCGGTACCAGCCACTGCAAAATCACTGGCTTTCTTAATAACAGTTTAAAATTTTTCAATGATTCTTTTGTAGATTTTAAGGCACTGATGTATACAATTCTTTTTTATGTTCCCAAGAAACTATGAAGAAAGTCTAATATTATTGAATCCATGGAACATATTGATTCCATAGCTGGAATAAGAGTTTGCATGCTTTTTTCTTTCAATGCTTCTGCTTCTTTTTTTTGGATAATGCTTGGTTGATCACTGCAAGTTCTGCTGGTTTAAAACAGTCAAGATGTACATTTTATACACATGATCACAGATATTAAGATCTCATTGTTCTTTAATTTTATACATGTTCAAGTTTAAATAACTATTCTACTCTTTGACAAAATGTTTAATTAGAGATTTGGGGGTGAGGGACACATGGGAGGGATTGCAGAAGTGCTTTCAGACTACCTTCCAAATGACTCTTTACTCTAAAAGCTCTCCATTGCCCACCAAACTAAGTCACTTAGCATCTATCTATTATCAAACACTTACTTTGACCAAGGGATGGACCTTGATTCTTAGTAGAAGATATTTGACCACTGGATCTCAATAAATCATCAAAACCATTTTTTCAACTTCTCCTCACTTTCAAATTGCTGTTTTGATAATAATGACCTTTTTCAAAAATTATCAAAAATGATAATTTTTGGTGTGATCATCCATGTTTCCCTACATTGACTCCAAAAAATAGTATATTGCAGTGGTTATAAACATGAATTCAGGCACCAGATCAGCTGAGTTTGAATCCTGTGCCATTGCTTATAAACTATGTAACTGGGCAAGTTTCCTAACCTCTGTGGGCCTTCCTTTCTTCATCTGTAAAATAAAGATAACAATAATACCAACTTAATAGAACTGTGGTGAGGATTAAGCAAATTACTATATCTAAAGTATTTAAAATAAAACTTGGCATAGAATAAACTTTATATAAACTTTATTAAAAAAACTTTCTATATTTTTGTTGTCATTAGTAATTATGTATTTCTAAAGTACATGAAGTCATATTGTATAAAGACTTCACAAAAATTTTGAGATCAATCAGTAACAAGTTCAGCCTCATTATCTGCACCAAGTACCACAGATAGATTTAAGTTCCCACTACAAAAATAAGATCTGCAAAATTTCATATAAGGATTGAAACTCTAATACAGACCTTTTGCTCTTAAACATAACCATTTACCACATCTTCAATTTTCTACTTTCCCTTCAAGTCTGAATATATGTCATATATATTTTAAGATTTAATTCTAACTCCCTTAAAATATAATCATCAAGAAATACAATTGGAGAAGTATGCCAATCACACTTCTACAATTGTCCTTCAAAGATTTTATTACATTAACCTTCTTTCTTTTTGTTCCTGTGAAGACTTCACATGAATACAGATTTGGGGAAATTAATACAGTTCATCTCTATTGGTAGTTCTTATTAATTTCTGTTAACTAAATGTATGTAGCAATTTTTATTGGAAAATGTCTTTTCCTTAATTTTTCCACTTATGCTAACTGTGTACTGGGAGCAGTGGCAACATTTCTTTTCAGAATCCTTTTCTTTTTTTAGGTTTGGGTTGAATCAAATGATGAAAGGAACTAAATAATACCACAGATGATATAGATGACTTGCACCAGTATGGCAATAGTTTAATTAGTAACTCTACAATTGCTGGACAATCTTTAAATTTTGTGATGGCATTATTGTTTGAAAGAAAAGTCAAACAAATGCTTGGTTCTTTTATTAAGATTTTCACAGCAGCACTTTATATATGCCCTATAAATTTTTATATAATTTATAATAAAATATGAGATATACTTTCTTTTCTAGACATGTTACTCAATCTGCTGTCAGAAAGCTTCAGCATGACTTAATTTTTGAAGTCAAAGCTTATGGGAAATAGCAGCAATTTCCAGTGACCTGATGATACAAAAGAAAACAGCATAAATGTGTGTCTTGGAGGTAAGTGGGTGCTAGTGTAGGCCTTGTAAGTTAAAAGCAACATTTTATAATCTCGGCAAGATGTAATGGGTAGTCAAAGTAATGAAGCTAACCCAGGCATAATGATTAATCTCTGTGTGAGTCACGACCCTGGCAGCTGCATTCTAAATGAACTGCAATCTATATAATGCATTCTCAGGAAGACCAGACAACAAGAAGTTGCATTAGTCCACAGTGCAGATGGTAAGACTGCATGTAGAAGCATACTCAGCTCTGGCCTAAAAGAGCAGAGGTCTAGGTTGAGCAATATTCATAAAAGGATAGTGAAGTTTCATGGATATTTACTGGCTCCAGTTTATCAAAACAAAGTGTGGCATTAACCCTTACCTGATTCAACTAAGAGCTGGAATATTTAACGATGTCTCCATGGGAAAGGTAACATAGAGTGGGATCTTGTAAGATTGGTAGAAGCATAAAAGCCATTGTGGGTAAGAGATACAGCATAAACAAAGCTATCACAGTAAAAATTCAAAAGGTGTATTTGAGGCAAATTGACCACCCCTGCTAAGTGAAAGAATAGAACTGACGTTGAGAATGGTAAAAGATAAAAATGTCACGTTTAGCCCATAAGTAAAACAATTTAACAATCCTGTTTTAGAAAGGCTGGCAAGGCCTGTTGTAACTAACCAATGATAGGATGATTGGCATTATTATTTGGAGGAGGCTAGATATTGGCAATGAACCTCATTGTTCTGGCAGACAGTTTTCAGTGTACACAAATAGATAATCTAGAGAATGGATCAGGAAACTTACAAGAGGGAATATTTTTCAGGTATAAAAATGGTAAGATGGGCTTCTTTATAATGACTAGACAATCTGCTTGCAACAAAGACTCAAAGTTAGTACAGTGTCATGGAATAGGTTCCGCAATGCATGACAGGGGACATGGAAATTAGTCCTGGCACTGCCAACACCTGGCTCGGGACCAATTTCCGTGGGCTGCAGTTATCCATAAAAGAAAGATGTTGGGCCAGATGATTCCTGAGGACTCATCTTTGTACAACACTTACACATCACACTTTAAAACATGCCTATGCTGATGGTCAGAATCTCATTGCAGTCAGGAGCCATCATTCTGACAAACGCCCTTGAAAAATGCTCTCACTGCCTATCTATGTTTATACACTTTTATTTTCTAAGCACATATATGACTTCAAAACTAACACCCAGTCTGAGTGTTCCAGTCTCATATCCAGCAAGGGAAGATGCATATGATGATGGTAACTAAGGACTATATATGTATTAACTCAATCCTTCCCATGGTACAGATAAAGCAACTGAGGCATAGAGAGGTTATATAATTTGCCTGAAGTTGCACAGCCAATAAGTGACTGAGCTGGGATTAGAAGATAAACTGTGGGGCTTACGGTATGCAGTCTTACCCTCTCTGCAAGTCCTGCCTCTCTAAACATGGTGGAGCTGTGCCAGGGCTGGTGTGAGAACTCAGGATAATGTCTTGGATAAAACATCCTTTTCAAGGGAACTGGTGGTAAGAGGCCTCGTTTCCAATGAGTGCTTGTGGCCACTGTGTTACAAGAGTCCCCCCAAAAGTTGTTCAAGGCCATATCCTTGATAGCAATTTGCTTGCATATGTGAGGTCTGACTTCCATTTAGAACCATATTGTCTCCAGACCCGCTAGCCTGTAGAGATTTTCCCTTTTGACCTCTCCAGATATTAACGGCCCATGTCAGCAGACACACTTTAGCTTTTATTTCCCACTCTGTCCCCTTCCTCAATATTTGTCCCAGTCAAATTTAGCTTGGGGTGGGAGAGAGTGAAAAAGTGTATGCAGCTAGTCTGCCTTCTGAAATCAAACCTGCCACATCTGCTTTTTGCATACTTGAAAAGCCAATAACCCTTTGGTTTCCTGAACATTTCACCTTGAAGATCTGGGAAAGAAGAATCAAGAGTGACTCTTCAGGGATCATAATCCTGACCAAAGGCCCCTCCCCAAAATATTAATTCATTCTCTCTAATGCTTGCATGACAGTCTAAGGTCACTCCTAAAACATGTCAGCTGCTCTTCAAGCTGATGGAGGTATGTGTCATTAGAGACTCCTGTTAAAAGCCCCAAGTACTTCTCACTCTGACCAGGGTGTCAGAGGTAAAAAGTCCATGAGGGTTTTATCTGCTGATCTAGCCAAGCCTTCCACAGCCACACAACCTCCAGATAGCAAGTTGTTTACCTTTAAGTCACTCTTAGAAGATCTTCAAATGCTTATTGCAAAGATGACATACTTTCCTTGTAGCTCATTTTACTACATTAAAAACGTTAAATATAAGTGTCTCTTGAGGTGCTTTTTCTCCCTTCAAAAATTATTTCTCTGAATTAAAATGTGTTTATAGAATTTCAGACAAGAATTAAGCAATCCTTTCTTTTTCACCTGCCAGTGGATGTCTGAGTGTAGACAGTCTTTCTGAGAGCAGGAGGTCCCCAGGGTTACTAGCGTAATTTTTTTTTACTCTGGGGTGCTCAAGCACAGAATTGCCTACAATCAATTTGCTTTCACATCCTGGCATTAAACTCACTGTATATAAAAGTATCACAAGTATTTTCAATATAATTCTAAGTAGTGGTGATTTAAAAGGCTTTTTATTGTAATGAAAAAATTACAAGGCATAGTAAAAGCTGTACAGCCTATTTGACTGAATCCAATCAAACACATGTAAGATTCTCCATAACCTCAAAATGGGTAAAAGTGACTTAAAAATTAAGAAGGGCAATTGATAGGAGTCTTTTTTATATATGACAGATGAAGCAATATACCTAAACAATATTTTGACCTTCTGGTTTCTAAACATATAGAATGAATCATAATTTAACTTAGTGCTATAGGAAAGCAGGGACCTCTCAAAGATATAGCTCTAGCTATAAAGCTATAGGTATTGACAACATCATCGCCTAAGTATACAGCTATTTTTCGAGGCAAAACCAAAAGACTTCTAATAAAATATATGTTATCAGTTGTCAGGAGTACAGATGATGTCTACTGTTGCTGTTTGATTAGAAGGCAGGAAGCATGACTTAGACATCTACAACCACTGCTATTCAAAACAGGCACCATTAATATCCAGGTACGCACAATACGCTTGAACCTGAACATAAGTATAACATAAATATAAAAATATTATTATAACTGTCATACAGTACCTGACACATAGTAGGCCCTCAATAAATATTTTTTGAATGAATGAATGAATAAATAATGAATAAAACAATATCATAGGCAGTCTGCTTTTCTATACTATTTTAAAAGAGTTATTTTCACTTTTGTCTTTAAGAGAAATTAGTAAAGCAAATTAGAAAATTGAATTACAAACTGTGGCTTGATAGCTGTTTGATATACAGACTACAAAACCATCTCTTCTGACTTGGTTCTCAACCATTGGTTCCAAGTCTTCCAGGTGTTTACGCAAAGGCAGGGCTCTCCTCCCACCACCATCAAATGGCATGGTACTGAATCCCACAAGAGCTAACGGAAATAAGACTGAGTTTGTTATTTTATTAACTTAAGAGGTAAAAGAAATAGAGTTGCCAGATAAAATGCAGGAAGCCCAATTAGACTGAACGACAGATAAACCATGAATAATATTTTAGTATAAGTCTGTCCTAAATATTGTATGAGACATATTTATACTAAAAATTACTTATGGTTTATCTGAAAGTCTATGTTAATTTGATACTATGTATTTTTATTTGCAAAATCTGGCAACCATAGAAGGAAAGCAAATGTTCTGACTAAACACCAGTTGTTGCCATATATCCAGACTCTGATAGGATAGGTGAACCTTTGAGTAAGAAGCAATGGCACAATTATCCTGATCCATTATTCAGTGATGGCCAACTTTTCGTACTTCACTAAAATGGTATTTTTAAAGACCCTTTATCTTGCAGCCACGCTGCAAGTTGAATAATGCTTCTAAAGACACTGATAGCATTACATGTAGACGGTGAAAGATTATGAAAAGTGAAGAAAGCAAAGACAGAAAATATGTCAAAAGGCAGAATAAACATTTTTTACATTAACAGTCCCTTTTAAGAGGATATAGGTAGCTTACATGTTTCTATAAACTTATATTCAGATAGATCAAAGATAAAAATGACCTCTCGAAAAGTCTTGAATTTTGATACAATGTCATCTGTGTTATTATACTGTGAAGGAAATTTAGTGTTTATGAAAGGTGGCAGATTGATTGATTGAATGATTATTAATATGTATTACGTACCAGTAAGAAGCTAGAGGCTATTCAAATACACAGGCCAGGTCTCCATGGCCTAGGAAGGAAGCAGCCTATCTTGGAGTAGTGGGTTACAAGGTCTTAAAAGGTCAGGATGACATATGTTGTTGCCGAGCAGTGGGTTGAGATATTTGTTCAAATGAGATCTGGCAATCCACAAAAGATAGCTAGATAGAAAATTCTTAAAACTAAGTTTATCATCTAAAAACTAAAACTGGAACTTTTCCTTCTATTTCAACAAAGGGAGGCATTATATATATATTCATATATATACACATACACACACATATATATGTATAGCTCACAAATATTCTATACATGTGTATATATACATACACACATCTGAGTACATATATATGTATATATATTCTTCTACCTTCCCTTTGACTGTGTTAATAATCTAGATTTGGCCGGGCATGGTGGCTCACACCTGTAATCCCAGCACTTTGGGAGGCCGAGGTGGGCAGATCATGAGGTCCGGAGATGGAGACCATCCTGGCTAATATGGTGAAACCCGTCTCCACTAAAAATACAAAAAAATTAGCTAGGCGTGGTGGCGGGTGCCTGTAGTCCCAGCTACTCGGGAGGCTGAGGAAGGAGAATGGCGTGAACCCAGGAGGCAGAGATTGCAGAGAGACGAGATTGTGCCACTGCACTCCAGCCCGGGCGATAGAGCGAGACTCCTTCTCTGAAAGGCTGTAGAAATACTGTTTTCACAGTTTGGAACTCTACTGGGAAAAAAGGGCCTTATTCTGAGGCCTGGATCAAGCTCTAGCATTGGTATTGTCAGGAAGCACTTTAACCATATCTGCTAAGGCCTGAAACTGTGAACACAGAGGAACTCACTCTTCTTGGTGGGGCTTTGCTTGATAGTTGGACATCAAGCGGGCCCTTGAAATAGAACTATTATGCTCAGAAAACAGACATATATATATATATATATATTTACACATATATATTTCATAAAGTTTTCATAATAACACTGTATGATCGGCATTATTTTTCATATTACCAATAATAATCTGATAGGATTAAGAGAATTGAAATAGTTGCCCAAGATCACAGAACCAAAACTTGGTGAATCCAAGATTCTAATTCAGGCCTATCTGACTCATGCTGCACTATAATACTTCTAAATCTGGAACATCTCTTTCACCATTAAACAACATATCAGAATCTTGAACTAGTCAAAGGAAAAGCTTTATTCAAAGGGAAGACAAACAAGATAATTGATTGCTTCTATTTTCAATGAGGGCGTTTTCTTAGATTAATTATAAAATGGTGATTCCAAGGCAAATAAAAAGAGTTGCTATCATGAAACTCTTTCAGGTAACTCTTGGGGTATGGCATTTTCCAAAATAAATTATTAGAAACACAAAACCTGAAGTTACATTACTCATTTAACACTAAAATTAAAAGCAGAAAGCTAATTAGGAAAAATAGACTCTGTTAACTTTATTTTCAAGGATTAGAATTCTCTTAAAAGTTACAGCTAAATAAAAAGAAACCATAAAATAGAAACTTCAGAGCACAGCACAAACTAAACTTCAAATCAGATAGTAACAGGCTGTAAAAGTGTGGCTTCTAGAGTCACGTAACCCAGATTAAAATCACAACCCCACCTCTTACTAGCGATGTGATCTTTGCCCCTCTGAGCCACAGTCTCCTCGTCTAGAAAATAAATACGATAATAGAACCTATCTCATAGGGTTGTCATGAAGATTAAATGTAATACTCCATGTAACGTACTGGGCATACAGCCTGGCAAATAGCAAGCAGTCAACAAATATTAGCTCTTATTTTTATCATCATTACAACCTTTTATTTAAAATGGATATGCTGACATAAAATGAGCGGTTTGCATTTATCCCTACATGTTTCAAAGCTAAAGACTTCTGGACACCCAAAACCCCAAATAGTTTTCTCTAAATAGATATTAAAATGTTCCTGGCAATAGCTGCTTTTAAATAACTCATTTACTGAGGCTGAAGCACAGAATTCAAAATCCCAGGCCGAGCCCACTTATACTGCCCTGTTGTAAGATGCTGCACACAAAAGTAATTATTTGGCTTGCAGACCCTTTGTCACCCAAAAGCTCCCATAGCCACACAATTAAGTTTAGGCCACTCAGGGTTTAGCATTCCTTTTCTGAAATGGAGTCTACATGCATTACTCTGTGTGTGTGTGTGTGTGTGTGTGTGTATGTGTGTGTCTGGATGAATGATACAATCTACAGAGGTAGAGGAAACATTACAATGCCTAAGACTGGGTACTTCAACATCCAATTAGAGTTGGGTAAGTTGTGTGGCAGCCCCAAAGGCCAGATGCTAAAGTCACCTGGTGCAGCCCAGCACAGGCCATCACCTATCCCTCCTGCATGGAAAGCAAAGCCTCTAGGGATTCCACTGAGCCACAAAGCTGAAGACCCAGGCATGCTGCATTTTTTTCCTCCTAAAGAAATTTACATGCTATTTTTCTACCCTGTCCCTGAGCTGGGATATTGAGGTTAAAATGTACCTACTGAGTAGGTAATGCATTTGGTATTAAGGATCCATCACATGCGTATGTCTTCTGAGCGTAATGGTTCCTTTGGAGCTATTATAGGTATGTCATGAATAGATATTAGAAATAATACACAAAAAGTGGCTGAAGGAGATCCCATATTAACTACTGTCAGACTTTAAACATTATTCTAAAATAAGCTTTTTTTTTAATTCCTAGGATTTAATACCTCTATACTTTGTAAACTGAGCACTTTTCAAAGAGAGCTCCAAATTCCTACAGAGCTGTCTTTAAGTGAGCTTTGATCTTTGCAGAGCACCTATCTTGTGTTTCTATAATTGCTGTGGTTTAACAAGGCTCCCTAGCATGTGAAGGGGGGCAAATCCTTTTATTAAAGCTATAAACCTAACTGACCATAGTGACGGAATGTGCAGCTTGGTGGTAGCCCTTAGCTCCCCAGGAAAGAAAAAAAAAAATTGAAACCAGGGAAAGTCTTCATGTTAAAACAAAATGAAATATTTATTAAACATGTTTCTGGTGTCCCAGGTGGTAAGAGGCTGCCCTGTGGTCTGCTGAAAGGTTTGATCTTTGTTAAGCATTGTGAATGCTGATTTCAATAATGGGGTGAAAGCTGAGGAAGTTATGGCTGAAATTTTGGCTAAAGATGACAGCTCCAGGTTTCAAGTTGCACAAAGCAGTCTGAGGGATTAAACCAACAAGGCCTGCTCAAAAGTATTGAGTTTCCAAAAGTGTAATCTTCCTATCAGTGATTCACACTCCTAGAATGGGGAGGATTCCTCATTTACTTTGACTTTGCCATATTAATCTTACTTAACAAATACATGTGGTGATTTATATCATGTTTAATTAACTGATTGAGGGCGCCAGTGGTAAAAATGGCATCGCATTAAGCTCTGTCCGTATGGCAAATTCGAATCACATCCTTAGCTTTGCAAGAACAAAATATCCCGAGAGTCACTGATGACAGGATGTAGGAATTGAAATCAGGTCCCTCCTGTTGTTTGAGAATCTAGGGAGGGTGCCTGCCATATGCCCATCACTTCCGGGGGGGGGAAATGACAGGATAAAAGAAAGGAAGGCTCTAGTTCTTCCAATATGTTCAAATCTCAGATGAAAATGATTGTGCAGCAGTGCTGTACAGAGGCCAAGATTCACATGAAAGTACATCTCAAACTTTGTAGAGAGCTTAATGAGAGGGTTTTGTGGTGTTTTGATATGTGGGGTTTTCTTTTGTTTTGTTTTCTGAAATGGCTGCTAAGGGTTTTTGAGAACTGAGAGGCGAAAAAGCTGTCATTTAGAGTTAAATATAATAAGTAGGATTTTTTTAATAAAAGGGGGAATTATTATTTAATAAAATATATATGCACTATGATTCCATAGAAATCAAATTAGGTTTGAATACTAAAACCACACATTGGGATACTGGTTTTAAAGTTAACATCTTTGGAAATTGGAGTTGTCTAATTTTTCCCTCAAAAATCTATGGTGATTATTTATGACATCTAAAGAAAAAATATAAATTGATTACTGATAATAATTTTGAAATTTTAAAATGCATTTTAAATTACGTAAGACAACATAATAAAAGTATGAAAAGAGGGTAAAAAATCCATTTCAATCTTTAATTTGATGATTAACATTTTTGTGCATCCTCTTTTAGTGTTTTATTGTTTGCATGTGTTAAAATTATTATAATCATGCTACACCTTCATCTTGTATCCTTTTTTAACTTAGTATTTTATCCCATATTTCTCATACTGCTGTATACCAATTTTATTGACTGCATAATATTTCATCAAATGAATGTTGTCATCTTTTCCTAACCAAGCTTCCATTGCTAGATATTAAAATGACTTCCAATGTTTGCTATTATAAATAATGTTATAAAGAAAATTTTTATATATATGGCTTTTTCCACATTTTGAATTATTTCCTTGGAGATATTTCCTATACCTGTTCAGGCTGCCATACTGTTTAGGTTTCTTAAAAGATTGTATAGAAGTAAAGACATTTTTCTTCCAAGGAAAAGTAGAAAGTAAAACATTCTATAATGGTGTCATTATATAGAAAAAAAAAATCTTACTTGAAATTAACATGCAATTTAAGTGATGACTTCACTCCTATAGTAAGTATTGGGGACATGAGGAAAACATTTAATTTTTACTGTTTTGTTCTCTAAATGTTGTGTTCTTCTTTAAAATAAGCATATGGTGACAACGAAATAAATTCAGAATTTTCTATTTTGTTTTACTCGTCACTTATTGTTTTGATTTAGAAAAAAAAGTCCTTTCAAGTATAATTTAAGTTTTGAAATTTTTAAGTTTCCTGGGGGATATTACAAATAGACTATTAAGCCAGCATACAGGTCACTTTTTAAAATGATCATTATTTTGGTTAAATCTGAAGTATGGTCCTCATAATTAATAATCCTAGATGTTTTCATGGCTTCAATTCAGAATATGATGAATTAGGTAAGTTAGGCAATATATTTTAACTAAAACCACTTTGGATTTTGACAAGGAATTCAAACTTTTCAACTGTGCTGTGTTGCTGCATAAGCAGCCTGTAAAAAGAATAATCACCTCAACTTTTTCAACTTCCTGGAATCATTCAAAACAGAGTAGTTAAGGATTGCTTCATGTGGAAGTAATAAGTTCCAAAACAGTCTACCACAGTATAGTTTAATTACTGGTCTCAATTCTCAACCTTCTAGATTTTCTTAACCATCCTTTTTTTGTTTTCAAACAAAAAATGTACAAACTTAAAATTCTACTGACAGCCTAGTTTATCAAAAAAAAGTTAGCTGCTTTATTTAACTTAGTCTATGATTTTACGAAATGCCATCAAATTCAAGCCAAGGGTATATTAGGGATCAAATAATTTTGGAAGCCAAAAGTGCATTTCCCTAGATGGTTTCTTCCAGCCGATGTTATTATTAGTCTGAGATCATGTAACAGCTTTTGTTTTCCAAATCTATTCTTTCAGTGAAGTCTATTTCTTTGCATAGTTTAAAAACAAAGGATAAACATTCCTTATGGGGCATTGGAAGGAGAGGCAATTCATGTGAATTTGATAAAACATAATATACTGGACTGACGGTAAAAAGGCTTTGCTTGTTTGATTGTTGACTAGTTTTGTCTTTAAATAATGGTCTTCTTTTGGCATTTAATGTATATTTGGTCACGATAAACATAATTTATGAATATTTTAACACATGCATACTCAGTGGGGTGGATTATCATACTGATATAAATAGAATTAATGAGCAGTCAACCCGCCACATGCCATGACATATGACAGGGCAGCCAGTGCACAGAAATAATCCTCATAGTTTCATAATAAAGCTTTTCTCTTAGTTCAACTTTTTAAAACTACTTACAGTTTTATTTCCCCTTTCTGTTGGAGTGTGGTTCACCAACCTGTGAAACAAGATTCAGATCTTACTACAAGAATCTACTTCTATGGCATTAAAAAACAATTTTCTTGCTTTCTCTAAAACAAAATAAATATATTTGAACAAACTAACTCTATTAGGCCAAATTTCAGGGAATAGGTTATAGATAGACAAGACATATGTCTACTAGAAAAAAAAATTGTTATATTATTTTATTCTTTTCTTTTTATGACAATAACATGATTATCCTCAATTGCTGCTACCAGATCTTTACAAGAACAAAAACTTTCTAAACAGTTCTACATTCTAAAACAGATCTGATGGGCATATCGCCTGGATAAAATTATTCTGGAAAAAAAAAATCTTCTTAGCCAGTTATCTGCTCTCCTTGAACACAAAGCAACAATCTGTTAAGCGTGCCTAATAAGATTTTTTTAAAAGGAAAGAACTCAGTAGTATAAAGCCACCTCTTTAAATGGTAGGTATTGGGGGGAGACATGGGCATGCAAAATCTTCAATTTAGCCATACTTTATTTAACAAATAATTATTTTTGTGAAGAGACGAATTGAAATTTAAGATTAGCCTTCATTTTCTTTTATTATTTTCACAGTTTGATTACAGGCAAAAGTGGGAAAAAATACAATTAGCATGTGCACTGCATTGTCCAGATGATCTGGCAGGAGGAGAGCCTTGGCAGAGATATTATACTATGACTTTTTACAAATGCAGATGGCAGTATTGCAGCCTTTATTCCTCTTATCTTTCATTTTCAAAGGGAATACTCAAAGCTTTTTGCCACCACCCTCCTCCACTCCTATCCTCACATGTAAAAACACTGTCTCCCCAAATCAAAGCTCTGTCCTAAAACAGGCAAGCCCCAGGATGCATCACGGAAGGGACAGACTGTGACACCATGTTCCTGGTCATCTGTGAGAGGAGAGAAGTGCACTGTGCTGTGTGGGCCAGGGCCTGATGAACTTGCCCAGAGTGACTCCCTTGGGGAATCCAGCCCTTTCACCAGCAAAGAAAATGGGCACCACCTAGTGCTTTTTCAATGCAAAGGCTGTTTGTGCTAGTGTGGACAAGAGTGGGCATGCGTTGGCTGACCTTTACAAAGGAAAAAAAAAAAAAACGAGTCAGGTGTCTTTAACCCCTATGCCAACTGAAAAAAGCAAGTGACAATCTTAAGACAAAGGAATTCGGTGCTTCCAAATTATGGATTTCTTTGGGTTTTTTTTTTTTTAATAATTATTGGTCTGTTCATGAGAAATAACATCTTTACTTACCAAGACGCTAATTTCCTCTGTATCACCTTTTTGCTTCCTCATATTCTCTGAGGTTAACTTGTAAGAATTTCTAAGAATTTTCATTTGGTCCAAAGTGACAAAGCAGAACAAGTGCCGGCCCACCCCCACCCCCAAAATCTATTCTAACAAGCAGTCTCTCTGGAGTTCTCCTAACACAACAAATAGCTTTTATGAAAAATGATGTGTAGCACAAAATCTTTTGCAGTGCAATAAGATCAAGTTAACCACTCATGCCTCTAGGAAAAAGCCTAGGAAGTTTTATCTGATTGGCAAAATGGACCCAGATATGAGTTCAAGGATTGAGTACACTTTGATGAAATTTCACAGCAATGAAGTCTGATTATCTGAATGATGGCTTAAGCCTTTTAAAACATAACTCGAGGAAGCACTAGAGTTTTCACTGGGAAAACAGATGGTCTTGTAGGGAATCGTAGAACCGCCATCTCATGCTGTTTACTTTTTCTGTAACACTTTGCCTAGAATTACTCTCACCACTATTGCCTTTTAAAAAAATAACAATGATTTCTTCATTGCTAAAAGGTAGATCTTTCTGCAATAAAATTAGAAATCTTAGTGGAGGGCAAGGTGAAGGGCAGAAATGGGAAAAACGAGTAACCTGCTATACCTAACTGGATTAACAAGGACCTGCTACATATCCAGGAACTAACTGGCTGGCTCTGAACTCATTAGGGATCTGCTTATCTGTTACACTGTACAACAGAATCCAGACAAAAAACAGACTGTGAAGAAACAGATTAAAAATAATTGTAACTTCTCTCAGTTAAGAGTTCAGTATCTGTGCTAAGCAACCTCTGTAGAAGGGACTGAAGAAAACAAAAGCCCAAGATTCTGAACTTCACTCCACTGCCTATCCCCAAGTTCTGCCGTTATAAGATGGCAATAACACTACTTAGATATAGAACTTTGCAACTGTATTATGAACTAACCTAGAAAGTCAAACGCACTCTCATCTCTTGGTCATTTTATTGCTCTAATTTATGATATTAAATAAGTGATTTGTTTAAAATAAATTTTAAAATTTATACCAAGGAGGAAAAATAATCTTAAAATGGGTTTGTTATGTGAGGAGCAAGAAAAAAAAGTGTGTAGTGAACTGATCTCTTTGAGATTTCACTGGCACAAAATATATCCCTTTAGGCTTAACACTAAATAGGTGATCTTGTCTTGACAGATTGAAGATGCACATGAATTGATTAGAAGAAGCCATCAGGTATGGCTGAGCCTGTCTTTTTTCAAATATGTAACTACAGGATAATGGAAGGAGGTAGCTATTGTCATTACCTTTTTAAGTGAAAGCAGTATTATGTTTTGTATTCAAGTCGAATTCCCCAACTCTTCATATCACCACCACTCTGGTCAGCCTGTTAAGGGAAGAAAAATAACAACAACATTTTCTTTTTTTCTTCCCTGTCCACCCAGCCCCCCTTTTCCACTGCCTGCGTTGCCCTGAATGCTATAGTTCACAGCGAAACCCTCTGGTAATGACAGCCCTGAAGTGATAATGTACTTTCCTGCCTTCCTGTTAACGGTAGCATAATCCTGCCATGTGTGCCAGCCCTGTGGCAGAAGGATGCGTTCATATTTTCTGGAGGTAAAAGGGACCGGTTCACTTTACAGTCTTGACTACCTCAGCAGTTTCACTAAGTTCTGGTACATAAATGGATGTTTTATTAAAGAAGAAAAGGAAGGCGGAAGGGGAGGAGGAAGAAGAGGAAGAAGAAGAAAAGAAGAGAAGGAAAGGAGGTGGGAAGGAGAATTCATCTTTTTCTGCTCAATATTATGTCAGTGAAACCAAATAATGTGTTTTGGTTCCTGCCCCTGAGAATTCCACCCAGGTAAACAAGGAACTAAGGTGAGTAATATCAAATAAATGCACTGGACTTGGAGATGTGGGCTCCCTGTGTAATAAGCAATGGGCAGCATGTGATAACACATTTATCCTCTCCCTCCTCTTAGCTTACCTCTGCTGAGAGAAGCTGTGCATGGCGAGTGGCCCCCACACATCTGGCTGGATGACATCTGAGGGCTCGGAGGTCCCTGCTGCTCAGTGTGCCAGGATGGTCCCACCGTCCTCACACTCACATTTTTTATGGATGATGCATCATTCTGCTAGGGCAACAAAAGTGAAAACAATCAATAGTTCTACCCAAACACCTGTTATTTTAAGAATGGGGCCAGAGTGATTTCTTGGCTATGAGCAGCTCAGGAGACATTATTTGTTGTTGTTTAGATACAATTGATTTTCCTTGCTTCAGAACCCAGATCACTCACTGAGCTCCTGGTGTGTCAAGCTTGGATGAATTTGTAATATATGAAACAGTGATACCTGTTTGTTTAAGGACACCTTGTTTGCTAATGTCAGTGTTGCATTACTCTGTGGTTCCAAAACTTCAAGTCCACACTGGAGAAGGTGGGGGCAGCCTGTGGACAGAGGCAGGAAAGAAGGGACATTGTTTTGAGTGCCTGTTAGCTTGTAGGCCCAGTTCCATGCTCTTTTCTGTAAAACAGGCCAATGATATTGGAAGCCAAGTTTGTCTGGCTATGGAGCCCCTGTTTCTCCACTCTACCAATAATCAAAACTCACAGTGAGAAGTACATTTTTAATGTAAACCAATACATGCATACGTCACCAAAACAAGGTTTCACAAAACAATATTTACCTTTATACAGGCAATTTACTCTTATTTTACCAGTCCTATTCCATAATAATTCAATTCTTTAAAATTATGGTTGCAACCCCACTAAACTGGCCTCATAATCTACCATTGTAACATGGCCCACTGTTTGATACACACTGGAGTACACCTTGGTACCCTTCAAATTTTTAAATGATGCTATGTTGGACTTGGTATCCATGTAATGATCAACAGTGTATTTGAAGATGTTGCCTAGAAAGTCCCATCCTATGATTCAGTTTTTTCATCTAAGAATTAGAAATTATAATATTTATTCCCCAAAATTCTCCAGTTGAATTCACTGGAGGTATTCATTGCTTCTCAGAGAGTCTGTTACTTAAAATAAAGACAATTAAAATTAAGATAGCAAGTATTTTAGCAACAAAAGCCACAAAAAAGAATAATAATTATCATTGCTATTGTTAACAATAATTGTTGAACTCACAACCTGCTGGCCACTGCTCAATAAGCTTTCAATGTAACTCATTCAGTTCTCACTATCACTTTATGAAGTAGGTAAATATTACTTTCACTTTACAGCCAGAATTCCTTTATCTTCTTTTTCATAAATATCTCATTCTATACTGTTAATATACATCTCAGAAAATGAATGAGATTGTGACCATGACTCAAGAAATACGTATTTCTATGGTTGGTTTAAATAAAATACAAAAGCCTGTATCATCTAATTGGCTTGATAAATCTCACTAGCTTTTTAATAATCATGAAATTTAAATTTTTTTGTAGAAAACTTTCAGAATACTTAATGAAAAATCAGTATGTATTCACCTTCAAAAAACACAAATTTCCAGGCATAATCGTCAATAATATCTGCAAGTCCAAATGTAATCACGGTGCCAGGGCTGGTTGATTCAGCAGCTTATCACTGTCACTGGGGACTCAGATTCTCTCCATCTTTCCACTCTCCCATCCCTCATCAGCTTTGTCCTATGAAGGCTGCACAGATCCAGGTGTCACATCCAGCATCACAGTGACAAGAACAAAGGTCTCTTTCTCAGGAGTCTACTAAGTGCCCCTTAAATCCTAATTAGCAAATTTCCTTTTCTAAAAATGAGTTATATGCCAGTTCCTAAACTAGTCACTGTTAGGGTGTAGAATCACTGTGATTGGATTAGAAAAGCTCTGCCTCCTGGAACTAGGAATGAGGTTGTTTGCCCTAAAGCACAGGGATCTGTGGATAGGAAGAGGGGTCCTGCGGGAAATATATATACTGAGTAAGCAATGTCTGATACAAAGACGAAAAATATTTCTTTTGACAGGAAGATTTGGTAAAATATAATATAAAGTAGAATTATCTCCCATTATTTAATCTGTTTAATGTTTAATAAAAATTAGCAAACATAAATGAGGAAACATATCTGTAAGAATCCACTATGCATTTGCTGTTTGCTCTGAAATTAACAGGACCCAGTGCTTTCATTACTAGAAAGAAGAAAATTAGGTAGGTTAATAAAACAAACATCTGGAAAGTATCAACACTCATAAAAATAAACGGAATCATCCTGTGTATACACTAAAGCCAGGTTGGCATTTGTCAACAACTACAGAGAAAACACCACAGAATTTACTACTTCCAACTTCCTGGGTGGGTTTGTTCCCATTCATATAACATATTTTCCTAAGTGAAAATTTAGTTTCAGGTTTTGAAATACAATCATATAAGAATATGTAGACTAATAGTGTTTACTAATTTTTAATAATGCCTACAGTTTCCCATATTTGGTTGCATTTTTCCTGCTATCCTATTGCTTCTGAGCCACCTGTTCCCCTCTCAAAAACATGCAAGCTGGGATTTTTTTCTTTTAACTAGATATCTTGCCAAAATTTCAGACTCATAGTAAAGAGTTTTTATTTTTCACCAACCTAATTATTAAAAAACGAGTATTTAGAATAGCTCTAAGAATTCTCATACGGCCTTCATCCGCATTCCCCAAATGTTAACATTTTACTACATTTGCTGTATCTATCTCTTTGTGTGTATATGCACAGACATACATGGAATGTCTATGCCTTATATACACATGTATATCTGTGTATATATGTATGTATATATGCACATGTTTTTAATAGATTCTGAGTTTTTTAATCATTTGAGAATAAGTTAGTCATGAAACCCCTTTATTTTTAAATACTTGTGTATCTTTCTAATAAAGAAGAAATTCCCCAATGAAACAATAAAAGATTACCAAAATCAGAAAACTAACATTGCTATAATACTCTTATCTAATTCATAGACTTTCTTCAGATTTCAATACTATTTTTATGGTCAAAAAAATCAAATGTCATGGGTCATGCCCTGAATTCAGCTGTCATTTCTCTTTAGTCTTCTTTATTCTGACACAGTCCTTTAGTGTTTTCCTGGCAGAATGCTGTTAATATCAGTCTTCAGTAAAATGTAATTAAGAGAGGAAACATCATGCCAAAGCCAGTGGATTTGTATGGATGGTGGCTTGAGTGGGATTCGTCCTGCCTTTGCAGCCTTCCTCTTGCAGGGATAATAGGTGTGAGTATGTTTCACTATTCTCTTAGACATCCTGACCTGTACCACAAATGTGAAGGACCAACTAGAGAACTAGGTGATCCATCAGTTTGTTATTAATCATCTCATCTCTTGCCAATGAATAGCAACAAGAACATCCCAAAACATCTGAAATATTTCTAAATATTCTAAACATTTGTAAAAAATGGGGGACATTATAGAAAAAAACTTAGAAAAACATTTGTTTCAATCACTGCATGCTTAGATGCAATCTTTAAAAGTACTTCAATGAATATAATTAGAATGGGGATGTTTATAATTGGTTAGTCTCATATTTCTGAACCAATGTGCAGAATTTGGTTTATAAGAATAAATACATTTGGATCAATTATCTTATCTTTTTATTAATATTTAAATTAGCCTACAAAAAATCCACATATATAAAAGTCCTCTAAAGCCTGAGAAGCTGATTTGCTTTTACATAGGACATATTGATGGTTTTAAATTTTTTAATCTCTCAGACTGCATCTGTATAGCAACAAGCAGATACTTTAGCAAGGAATAAATTGTTCCAAAAAGGTATGGGCAAGTGTGCCTTACAACCTTTTTTTTTTTTTTTTCTGAAAGATCCCAGTAAAATATTTTCTGATATGTTTTCAAACCAATGTATTCTATCACATGAAAGAGAAGTTACCTGACAACATGGTTATTTGCAGTTATGTTATAACCAAATTTGTAACTGACTCTCCCTCCTCCAGTCTTATGAAAAAGAAGGAAGAAATTATAGCCTGGAAGAGAATATTCCCAAATGGGGCGAGCTAGGGCGTCTAAATCTATAGCTGGGGCTACAAAACACTTTGCTTCATTCAAGAAACATTTTCTTGAGTTGATTTTTTATGTACCTATCTTAAAAATAAGGTAGTGCTCCTGGAGTAAGATTAATAGCAGCAGACCCTTACTTAACCTGTTTTCAGTAATGAAAACAGATTATAAACCCCTTTTTTTCCGCTACAGAGTTATAAATACAACAGCAGTGCAGAAATCATTTGTTCATTGAGTTCAGCTCAAGATTATAGTCAAGTCTGATTGCAAAGGCCCATTCATATGGAAGAAGAGACAAAAGGCTAACAACTCTCTGGGAAGAGCGTCAAAGGCTCAATGTTTACCAGAAGAAATTGAGGGGAAGATTGGAGAATAATTTTCTCTGGGGGAATGATGACGGCTTAGGGGTCTTTTGTAGAGAAAGTTCTTTGCTAGGATTAAAGGCAGGATTATTGGTGGATAATTGAAAAATGAAATGGAGAACCTCTTAAAATGGCAATGTATTCGGAATATCCAGGGAGTTCTTGAAATGTGAATTCTAAGGAAATGGGTAGTACTTAAGAAGAAAAGATTAACTCAAACTCACTATTTCAAGTGATAAAACTGCAAGTGAATCACAAAGGGATGGAGTTGCCAATGCCTACGGGGGGGCGGGGGGGGGCGGGGAACAAAAGACCAATAACACAGTGACTTGGGTCAGCTTTTAAGTCAAGGTACCAATTCAAGAAAATCCTAATGAGGAAGAAATCAATCTGCTCTGCAGATTATGTTATGGCTATATAATGGCTAAAGAACAATAGTAACTAGAACCTGAATTAATGTTATATTGCTCATTTTATCTAATTTCACAAAGTTATTGTTACCTTAAATCACACATTTATCAGAACTGTTTTATGTAAAAGTAATGTTTGAGGTTGACTCCTCATAGTAAAATTAAGTGCTTCTAAATTTAAAGTATGTGAAACAGGATGTGCTATGGGCTGAATGTTAGGGTCTCTCTAAAATTCATATGTTAAAGTCCTAACCTCCAGATCAATGCTAGTAGGAGGCAGGGCCTTAGGGAGGTAATTAGGTCACAAGGTGCAGCCCTTATGAATGGGATTAATGCCTTTATAAGAAGAGAAACAAGAGAGATTTTTTTTTCTTTCTCTGCCATGTAAGGATACAATGAGAAGTCAGCCATCTGTAAACCAGGAAAGGGACCCTCACCAAGAACATAAGCATGCTGGCACCCTGAACTCAAACTTCCAGCCTCCACAACTGTGAGAAATAAATGTAACGAATGTTTGTTGTTTAATACACCCAATCTATAGTAGTCTGTTATAGTAGCCAAAACTAAGACAAAAAGTTTCATTTGAAAGCAATCACTAACGTATAATTCTGAAGTTGACATTCACTATTGCTAAGGTTACATTGGTTTCCCAACCGCTAAAAAAAAATAAAAACCAGGTAGCTCATCTGAGAAGACACACAGATGGAAATCAAGCACATGAAAAATATGGTTAGCATCATTGGTCATTAGAAAAATGTAAATTAAAACCACAATGAGTTGCCACTACACAAATATCAGAATGACCAAAATAAAAACATTTTTAAAAATTTAAATGACAATATTAAGTGTTGGAAAAGATGCAGAGCAACTGCAACTCTCAGATATTGCTGATATGAATGGAAAATGGTACAGACACTTTGGAAATCAGTTTGACAAGTTCTTATAAAATTAAATATATACTGGGCATGGTGGAGTGTGCCCGTAGTCCCAGAACTTGGGAGGCTAAGGCAGGAGGATAGCTGGATCCCAAGAGTTCAAGGCTGCAGTGAGCTATGATCATGCTACTGCACTCTAGCCTAAGTGACAGAGTAAGATGCTGTCTCAAAAAAAAATTAAACATATACTTACCATGCAGCTCAGCAATTCCTTTCCTAAGTATTTACCCAAGTGAAATTTAAAAACCACCCAAATGTTCCTTAGCTGAGGAATAGATAAACTAATACGTTCATAAAATGGAATACTGTTTAGTATATTCATAAAATGGAATACTGTTCAGCAATATAAAAGAATGAACTGTTGATACATGCAACCACATGGGATGAATTTCAAATGCATTACATGGAATGAAAAAAGCTAGACTCAAACAGCTGCATATGAAAATATTCTATTTAGATGACATTCTGGAAAATGCAAAATTATAGTTTTGGAAAGATCTGTGGTTGCCAGGGATTAAGAGTGTAGAAAGGGGCCAAGTTCAGTGGTTCACATCTCTAATCCCAGCACTTTGGGAAGCTGAGGCCAGAGGATCACTTGGGCCCAGGAGTTCAAGACCAGCTTGGGCAACATGGCAAGAAGCCCCATCTCTACAAATAATAATAATAAAAAAAAATAGCCAGGCGTGGTGGCATGCACCTGTAGTCCCAGCTGTCAGGCCTCTGAGCCCAAGCTAAGCCATCATATCCCCTGTGACCTGCACGTACACATCCAGATGGCAGGTTCCTGCCTTAACTGATGACATTCCACCACAAAAGAAGTAAAAATGGCCTGTTCCTGCCTTAACTGATGACATTGTCTTGTGAAATTCCTTCTCCTGGCTCATCCTGGCTCAAAAGCTCCCCCACTGAGTACCTTGTGACCCCCACTCCTGCCTGCCAGAGAACAACCCCCCTTTTTCCTTTACCTACCCAAATCCTATAAAACGGCCCCACCCCTATCTCCCTTCGCTGACTCCCTTTTCGGATTCAGCCCGCCTGCACCCAGGTGATTAAAAGCTTTATTGCTCACACAAAGCCTGTTTGGTGGTCTCTTCACACCGACGCGCTTGAAATTTGGTGCCGTGACTCGGATTGGGGGACCTCCCTTGGGAGATCAATCCCCTGTCCTCCTGCTCTTTGCTCTGTGAGAAAGGTCCACCTATGACCTCAGGTCCTCAGACCGACCAGCCCAAGAAACATCTCACCAATTTCAAATCTGGTAAGCGGCCTCTTTTTACTCTCTTCTCCAACCTCCCTCACTATCCCTCAATCTCTTTCTCCTTTCAATCTTGGTGCCACACTTCAATCTCCCTCTTCTCTTAATTTCAATTCCTTTCATTTTCTGGTAGAGACAAAGGAGACACGTTTTGTCCGTGGACCCAAAACTCCAGTGCCAGTCATGGACTAGGGAAGGCAGCCTTCCCTTGGTGTTTAATCATTGCAGGGACGCCTCTCTGATTATTCACCCAGGTTTCAGATGTGTCAGACCACATGGGGAGGCCTGCCTTAGTCCTTCATCCTTAGCGGCAAGTCCCGCTTTTCTGGAGGAGGACCAAGTACCCCAACCCATTCTCTCCATGTCTCTACCCCTTCTCTGCTTTTCTGGAAGAGGGACAAGAACCCCTCAACCCCTTCTCCTTCACCCTTAGCAGCAAGTCCAGCTTTTCTAGGGGCCCTTATTTCCATGCCCCGACCTCTTATCTCCCCTAATCCCTTATTTCCATGCCCCGACCTCTTATCTCTGTGCCCCGATCCCTTATTTCCATGCCCTGACCTCTTATCTCTGTGCCCCAATCCCTTATTTCTGTGCCCCGACCTCTTATCTCTGTGCCCTGATCCCTTATTTCCACGCCCTGACCTCTTATCTCTGTGCCCTATCCCTTATTTCTGTGCCCTGACATCTTATCTCTGTGCCCCAACCCCTTATTTCTGCACCCGACCCCTTTCCTGCTTTTCTGGAATGTAAGAACCCCCGAACCCCTTCCCTCCATGTCTCTACTCTCTCTTTTCTCTAGGCTTGCTTCCTTCACTATAGGCAAACTTCCACCCTCCACTCCTCATCCTTCTCCCTTAGCCTGTGTTCTCAAGAACTTAAAACCTCTTCAACTCACACCTGACCTAAAACCTAAATGCCTTATTTTCTTCTACGATGCCGCTTGACCCCAATACAAACTCAACAGTAGTTCCAAATAGCTGGAAAACAGCACTTCCATTTTTTCCATCCTACAGGATCTAAATAATTGTTGTTATAAAATAGGCAAATGATCTGAGGTGCCTGACGTCCAGGCACTCTTTTACACATCAGTCCCTCTGTAGTCTCTGTTCCCAATGCAACTCGTCCCAAATCTTCCTTCTTTCACTCCTGCCTGTCCCCTCAGTCCCAACCCCAAGTGTCGCTGAGTCTTTCTAATCTTCCTTTTCTACAGACCAATCTGACCTGTCCCTCCTCGCCAGGCCAAGCTAGGTCCCAATTCTTCCTCAGCCTCCACTCCTCCACCCTATAATCCTTTTATCACCTCCCCTCCTCACACCGGGTCCGGCTTACAGTTTCATTCCGTGACTAGCCCTCCCCCACCTGCCCAGCAATTTACTCTTAAAAAGGTGGCTAGAGCTAAAGGCATAATCAAGGTTAATGCTCCTTTTTCTTTATCCCAAATCAGATAGCGTTTAGGCTCTTTTTCATCAAATATAAAAATCCAGCCCAGTTCATGGTTCGTTTGGCAGCAACCCTGAGACGCTTTACAGCCCTAGACCCCAAAAAGTCAAAAGGCCGTCTTATTCTCAATATACATTTTATTACTCAATCTGCTCCCGACATTAAATAAAATTTCAAAAATTAAATTCTGGCCCTCAAACCCCACAACAGGACTTAATTAACCTCGCCTTCAAGGTGTACAATAATAGAGGCAGCCAAGTAGCAACATATTTCTGAGTTGCAATTCCTTGCCTCCACTGTGAGACAAATCCCAGCCACATCTCCAGCACACAAGAACTTCCAAACGCCTAAACCGCAGTGGCCAGGAGTTCCTCCAGAACCATCTTCCCCAGGAGCTTGCTACAAGTGCCAGAAATCTGGCCACCAGGCCAAGGAATGCCCACAGCCCAGGATTCCTCCTAAGCTGTGTCCCATCTGTGCAGGACCCCACCGGAAATCAGACTGTTCAACTCACCTGGCAGCCACTCCCAGAGCCCCTGGAACTCTGGCCCAAGGCTCTCTGACTGACTCCTTTCCAGATCTTCTCGGCTTAGCGGCTGAAGACTGATGCTGCCGGATCGCCTCGGAAGCCCCGTAGACCATCACAGATGCCGAGCTTTAAGTAACTCTCACAGTGGAAGGTAAGTCCGTCCCCTTCTTAATCAATGCGGAGGCTACCCACTCCACATTACCTTCTTTTCAAGGGCCTGTTTCCCTTGCCTCCATAACTGTTGTAGGTATTGACAGCCAGGCTTCTAAACCTCTTAAAACTCCCCAACTCTGGTGCTAACTTAGACAATACTCTTTTAAGCACTCCTTTTAGTTATCCCCACCTGCCCAGTTCCCTTATTAGGCCGAGACACTTTAACTAAATTATCTGCTTCCCTGACTATTCCTGGATTACAGCTACATCTCATTGCCGCCCTTCTTCCCAATCCAAAGCCTCCTTTGCGTCCTCCTCTTGTATTCCCCCACCTTAACCCACAAGTATAAGATACCTCTACTCCCTCCTTGGCAACCGATCATGCACCCCTTACCATCTCATTAAAACCTAATCACCCTTACCCCGCTCAATGCCAATATCCCATCCCACAACATGCTTTGAAAGGATTAAAGCCTGTTATCACTCACCTGCTACAGCATGGCCTTTTAAAGCCTATAAACTCTCCTTACAATTCCCCATTTACCTGTCCTAAAACCAGACAAGCCTTACAAGTTAGTTCAGGATCTATGCCTTATCAACCAAATTGTTTTGCCTATCCATCCCATGGTGCCAAACCCATATACTCTCCTATCCTCAATACCTCCCTCCACAATCCATTATTCTGTTCTGGATCTCAAACATGCTTGCTTTACTATTCCTTTGCACCCTTAATCCCAGCCTCTCTTCGCTTTCACTTGGACTGACCCTGACACCCATCAGGCTCAGCAAATTACCTGGGCTGTACTGCCACAAAGCTTCACAGACAGCCCCCATTACTTCAGTCAAGCCCAAATTTCTTCTTTATCTGTTACCTATCTCAGCATAATTATCACAAAAACACATGTGCTCTCCCTGCTGATCGTGTCCGACTAATCTCTCAAACCCCAACCCCTTCTACAAAACAACTCCTTTCCTTCCTGGGCATAGTTAGATACTTTCACCTTTAGATACCTGGTTTTGCCATCCTAACAAAACCATTATATAAACTCACAAAAAGAAACCTAGCTGACCCCATAGATCCTAAATCTTTCCCCCACTCCTCTTTCCATTCCTTGAAAACAGCTTTAGAGACTGCCCCCACTCTAGCTCTCCCTGACTCATCCCAACCCTTTTCATTAGACACAGCTGAAGTGCAAGGCTGTGCAGTCAGAATTCTTACACAAGGACCAGGATCACGTCCTGTAGCCTTTTTGTCCAAACAACTTGGCCTTGCTGTTTTCAGCTGGCCATTATGTCTCCGTGCAGTGGCTGCTGCCGCCCTAATGCTTTTAGAGGCCCTTAAAATCACAAACTAAGCTCAACTCACTCTCTACAGCTCTCATAATTTCCAAAATCTATTTTCTTCCTCACACCTGACGCATATACTTTCTGCTCCCCGGCTCCTTCAGCTGTACTCACTCTTTGCTGAGTCTCCCACAATTACCATTGTTCCTGGCCTGGACTTCAATCTGGCCTCCCACATTATTCCTGATACCACACCTGACCCTCATGACTGCATCTCTCTGATCCACCTGACATTCACCCCATTTCCCCACATTTCCTTCTTCCCTGTTTCTCACCCTGATCACACTTAGTTTATTGATGGCAGTTCCACCAGGCCTAATCGCCACACACCAGCAAAGGCAGGCTATGCTATAGTACAAGCCACTAGCCTGCCTCTTAAAACCTCTCATTTCCTTTCCATCATAGAAATCTATCCTCAAGGAAATAACTTCTCAGTGTTCCATCTGCTATTCTACTACTCCTCAGGGATTATTCAGGCCCCCTCCCTTCCCTACACATCAAGCTCAGGGATTTGCCCCCACCGAGGACTGGCAAATTAGCTTTACTCAACATGCCCCTAGTCACAAAAACTAAAATACCTCTTAGTCTAAGTAGACACTTTCACTAGATAAGTAGAGGCCTTTCCTACAGGGTCTGAGAAGGCCACCACAGTCATTTCTTCCCTTCTGTCAGACATAATTCCTCAGTTTAGCCTTCCCAACTCTATACAGTCTGTTAACAGACCAGCCTTTATTAGTCAAATCAGTCAAGCAGTTTTTCAGGTTCTTAGTATACAGTGAAACCTTTATATCCCTTATAGTCCTCAGTCTTCAAGAAAAGTAGAACAGACTAAAGGTCTTTTAAAAACACACCTCACCAAGCTCAGCCACCAACTTAAAAAAGAATAGACAATAGTTTTACCACTTTCCCTTCTCAGAATTCAGGCCTGTCCTCAGAATGCCACAAAGTACAGCCCATTTAAGCTCCCGTATAGATGCTCCTTTTTATTAGGCCCCAGTCTCATTCCAGACACCAGACCAACTTGGACTGTGCCCCAAAAAACTTGTCATCCCTACTGTCTTCTGTCTAGTCATACTCCTATTCACCTTTCTCAACTATTCATACATGCCCTGCTCTTGTTTACACTGCCAGTTTACACGGTTTCTCCAAGCCATCACAGCTGATATCTCCTGGTGCTATCCCCAAACTGCCACTCTTAACTCTTAAGGTAAATAAATAATCTTTGCTGGCAAGGCTATGCTGAACCTCCTTAGGCACTCTCTAATCAGATGTCCTAAGTCCTCCCAATTCTTAGTCCTTTAATACCTATTTTTCTCCTTCTCTTATTCCATTTAGTTTTTCATTTCATACAAAACTGTATCCAGGCCATCACCAATAATTCTAAATGACAAATGTTTCTTCTAACAACCCCACAATATCACCCCTTACCACAAAATCTTCCTTCAGCTTAATCTCTCCCACTCTAGGTTCCCACACTGCCCCTAATCCCGCTCGAAGCGGCCCTGAGAAACATGGCCTATTATCTCTCCATACTATCCCCAAAAATTTTCGCCGTCCCAACGCTTTACCACTATTTCATTTTATTTTTCTTATTAATATAAGAAGACAGGAATGTCAGGCCTCTGAGCCCAAGCTAAGCCATCATATCCCCTGTGACCTGCACGTACACATCCAGATGGCAGGTTCCTGCCTTAACTGATGACATTCCACCATAAAAGAAGTGAAAATGGCCTGTTCCTGCCTTAACTGATGACATTGTCTTGTGAAATTCCTTCTCCTGGCTCAGCCTGGCTCAAAAGCTCCCCCACTGAGTACCTTGTGACCCCCACTCCTGCCTGCCAGAGAACAACCCCCCTTTTTCCTTTACCTACCCAAATCCTATAAAAGGGCCCCACCCCTATCTCCCTTTGCTGACTCTCTTCAGACTCAGCCAGCCTGCACCCAGGTGATTAAAAGCTTTATTGCTCACACAAAGCCTGTTTGGTGGTCTCTTCACAGGGACACGCATGAAACCAGCTACTTGGGAAGTGGAGGCAGGAGGACTGCTTGCGTCCAGGAAGTCAAAGCTGCACTGAGTTATGACTGCATCACTGCACTCCAGCCTAGGTGACTCAGTGAAACCCAGTCTCAAAAATAATTTTTTTAAAAAAAGAGTGTAGAAAGAGTTCAACAACAAAGGAGTAGCGCAAGGATATTTGGGTATGCAGGGGGTAAGACAGTGATGGAACTGTTCTATTTCTTGATTGTGATGATGGTTATATGAGTTTGTACATTTGTTAAGACTCATAGAACTATATACCAAAAGAGTGATTTTTGCTGTATGTAAATTTTAAAACAAATTAAGAAAATGTATTGAAAATAAAATCATAGACCACAATACCATTGTATTAGTTTCCTATGGCTGCTGTGACAAATAACCATAAACTTGCTGATTTTTAACAACTTGAATGTACTTTTCCATAGTTCTAGAGGCCAGAAGTCCAAGATGAGTCTCACAGAGCTAAAATCAAGGTGTAGACAGGCCCAGGCTCCTCCTGGAGATTGCCTCCTCCAA
This sequence comes from Hylobates moloch, assembly GCF_009828535.3. NCBI lineage: Eukaryota > Metazoa > Chordata > Mammalia > Primates > Hylobatidae > Hylobates > Hylobates moloch. Next base: position 57,235,511 of record NW_026652290.1, on the reverse strand, counting down.
CTACTGGTGGCCATTGGCATTTCTTGGCTTGTGGCTGCATCACTCCAATCTCTGTTTCCATGGTCATATTAATTTCTCTTCTTTTGTCTGTGTGAATTCTGCCTTTGCCCCCTGTCTTATAATGATACTTAGGATTGCATTAGGGATCAGGTGAATACTCCAAGATAATCTCCTGTCTCAAGATCTTTAATGCCTCTACACAGCCTTTGCCATATAAGGTAATATTCACTGATTCCAGGGATTAGAATGTGGCCATTTGGGGTATGAGGCCATCATTCAGCCTCCCATAACCATAGTAAATAGGAGAGGTCTACACAGGGAACTTTTCATATACTGATAATGTTCAAATTCTTAAGTGATAAAAACATAGGTGTTCAGGATTTGAGTGGCAGAAAACAAGAAAAAATAGGAGTATTTCTACTGAGTGAGTAGTTTGGAGAAGTTAGAAAATATATGGTAAATTCAAGCTACGATGAATTATCCTAGTTCAATTGTGTTACTATAAAGGAATACCTGAGGCTGAGTAATTTATGAAGAAAAGATGTTTATTTGGTTCACAGTTCTACAAGCTGTACAAGAAGAATGGAGCCAGCATCTGCTTGTCACGAAGGCCTCAGGCTGCTTGCACTCATGGTAGAAGGTAAAGAGGAGCCTGCATGTACAGAGATTACACAGTGGGAATGGAAGCAAGAGAGAGGGAAGGGAGGTGCTAGGCTCTTCTTAACAACCAGCTCCCACAGAGACTAAGAGTGAGAATTCATTCATCTCCAGCTCCCATCAGAGGGCATTAATCTATTCATGAGGGATCTGCCACTATGATCCAAACACTTCCCATTAAGCCCGACCTCCAATATTGAAGATCAAATTGAAACATGAGATTTGGAGGGTTCAAACATCTAAACTATGGCATGACTACACTCAAGTGACTTGAATATGGGATGTGGTGGAGTATATCATGAAAGAGGTCTAAAAGACAGGTTACAGCCAAATAATAGAGCACCTCAAATCTCTTGGTAATAATTTTGGCATCATTCTGGAGGTTTTACAGAGTGATTAAATGTTTTTGAGTCAGTGGGAATCAAACCAATGTGTTAATTCATTGTATAAATACATACAAATTATAATAGCATTTATTATGTGTCAAGAATGGCTTAAGCACTTTAAATATTTTAAATCATTTTATTCTTGTAGCATCCTTAAGAGTAAGCACTATTATTATCATCATTTTACAAATGAGGAAACTGAAGCACAGAAATGTCAAGTGGCTTTCCCAAGGTCACATAGCAAGTAAGTCACAGAATCAGGATTTGGATCTAGGAAGAGAGCCTTCAGAGTCCTTGTTTTAATTATTTGCTCTAGCAAGAAGAAAAAGAAGAGAGGAAAAAAAGAAAATAAAGAATACAGACAGGCAGGTTAATGACAGAAAAAGATAAATAATGAAGAACAAAAAGCAAGGAGCAATATTCTGAAGAGTTACAGACATGATGGAATAAAGTGCAAGTTGTCAAAAGGAGCTGCAAATGCCCATGTATGCCCTTTCAGTAGCGCTAGACTATCTGCATGAGACAGAGAGTAAATCCTGATGCCATCACTCAAACTAGACCTACAAGTGCCTCGAGTTCTTACAGATCCCCATCTTTCTGGGCAAAATATCCATCTTTCAAATCATTCCACGGGTCAAAGAACAAATGTCAGGTTACACTCTTGAATAGTCCAGTCCTATTTTCTCCCATAAATACCTGCATGGGACGTCTTCTTCACATGGACCCTAAAATATTTCTACAAGTTGTAGACGTTTTTTAGAACTGAAATAAAGTAATGTAATAAACGCATTGTTTGAATTTTTTCTTGTTTTATATATGATACCTGAGATTAGAATTGTGTCCCTTTTATATAAAATTGGGCAGTTTTATTTTGTGCCATTTCAAAGATATTGTTCTATATCACTGTAGTTTCAGATGTTTATTTTTTATTATTTCAGAGTCAAAACATGAAGAAGTAAGATGTATGTTTCTGTATGCCTTTAAAAATGCAAACCTGCAACATTAATGGGAACTTTCCCCAGGACACTTCATTTCAGTTCCAACTGGCTGCTAATTACTTACTCACAGTGGAAGTGTCACACTGCTTTCCTTTCAGCACTTCGTTGGCCAAGTGTCTCTGGCAATAATCTCTCAACACATAAGCACCATTCCCTTTCATCACATTATTTAATCAATAAAGTAATGTCCTCGCACTGGCCAGGCCCAGAGCCATCTTGTCACAAGTGCTAAATAAATGAAACAAACACCAGTCCTGCTTCTACAACCTCTCCATTAATAAACATGAACGGAGATGCCTTTAATATAAAATCCATTCTCTCAAACGTTTAAAACTGCACACACATGCACGTTTGCAAGACTAGAAGAGGAATCATTTATATGATGGTGAGACTAGACCAAGCAGCACTGGGCCAAGTCCCACTCACAAGTGGTGAGATTACATTATTTCCAACTGGGACAACTGCCCCTTCCACGCTCTCCCAGGGCTGCTTGTTCCCAAGGGGTGATGTTTCCTCATCCATGTTCTGTCTGTAAGAAGCAAGCACATCATGGCAGCTCCCTCTGCTGCTCAGTTTACAAAAGAATGATAGGATGCCCCATTTTTCCTTCTCTTTTTGCCAGGGGCCCTGCACTATGGTAGTATTGGGCTTCCAAATATAAAGTTTGGATCCCAATTCATCCTCTCCTATTTCTCAATGGTAATAAAACCAGAGGAGAGAAGGGTGAGTCTTAGCCTTAGTCTAACAGATGCTGGCACACTCTAGGTATGCAATGTTAAAAGGATAAATGACTTATTTACGTAGCATCAGAGTCACCTTCTTTAGAAGCTAGCATTTATTAAGCACTTAATATGTGGCAGGCACTCTTCTAACAGGTAACTTGCTTAATTCTCTCATTTTATAGATTGAGAAACTAAGGCTTGGGAAGGATAAGTCAGTTATCCAGAGTCCCAGCAGGTGAGAGCAAAGCTAGGATGTCTTCATTTCTCTCTTTGAAAAGTTTGTTATTTCCAATTTGAGTCCTAGAACTTTCAAGATCCAGCTTTTTTTTTTTCATTGTTTTTATTTATCTGGACTGCCTGAGGGAATACATTCTTATGACCAACTGGCATTGCTATCAGTGTTTCAAGGGTAAGCTGGCTATCCCCAAGTTCTCTGGCACTCAAGAACCAGGAACCATGTTTTTATAAATAAAATCACTCTATAATCATTCCACTTTCTGTGAAAAATCTCACCACACCACAATACTTCCATGGGTTCCCAAAAGGTTCCCTTTGTCCAATTCCTACTCTTTCTGAAATCCCCCTCCTTGCCATCTCACCTCCAGGTGAGTTCTTCTTCATTCCCACTCTGTCCCAAGCATGGGAGAGCTCCTCTTCCTGCATCACCCAAAGCACCATTAAATAAGGGTGCTATGTGAAACTGACTTGTATTGAGGATTATAGAAGGAAATTAAATTACACCACAGGTCAAAAACTAACTTCAAATGGAATATTTCCCACCATAAATATATTCAGCCATTCTTCTACAATAACTCTCTTACCAACCCTCTTCCCCGCTTAGGTCTTGACTGTTATCCATATCATCTTCCTACTAAGACCCTTTTACTCTGTCTCTCCTCTACTCTATATACTACTCAAGCCCTAAACAACTCCTTCTTGAGCTTCCAAAAGACAATCATCAAACTCTTGTTACTTGATGATACAGAGCAAATAAAGCACCCTCCCAATGTCTAGGTGAGTTTTGGGGCACTTACTTTTCATTTAAAAACAACAACAACAAAAAAAAGGTTTTCCTTAGAAAAAGAGAAATCCTCTTTTTTAAGGGTGTCCACTTCAAAATGAAGCCACCCATTATGTTTTTCTCACTGCACAATTTTTAGAGTTCTAGGAAGTGAATAGAGCCTTGTCTAAGCAGTCAAAGCTTTCAGCAGTGTGAATAACTGCCCTTACCCTAAAACAATGCTTTATTTAAGATGCCTAGAGGAAGTATATCCTAGTCAAAATATTCTTTTTTAAAAATAAGATAGAAATAGCTCCTCCTGAGCTATTTGACAAGTTAGTGCCACTTAGAGTGAGTGTCACACTCTTGATGTTGTTCAACAAATATTTGCTAAATAAATTGGTGATTGCAGTCACTTCCCAAAGGAAAGAAGACAAAGGTGCAAGTAAAGTAAAATTACTTTATTTTCACCTTAAGAGCAAAAACTTTAATAATTGCCTTGAGTCTGTTTTAGCAGAAATTAGGCACTTGGTTTTCATTAGCAGAGGCATTCAGAGATATTTCTCCTAATGAAAATCTAAAACCAGGCCTTTAAAATGGCTTAGTGATAGTGATGATTCTTCAGAGAGCTCATGAGTTTCCCGGCCCTATGGGACATGTTGATCATTCATTTTATAGGTCAAATACAAGTGCGTTTATTAATGTATGCTCTGATCTAACCCACATTGCGGGATTAACTTCACAGTGCTTGATCAATGATACCCAAATTAATGGATTCATCAGTGCTGCCTATTGAGACACCCTCGTCATTTATATTGCATTTCTTCCAACTCGTTATTAGGCATGTAATCTGTGCAGTCTCTAAGTGGATTCTTGAAAAGAAACCTACATCAGAAGAAAGTGTGGAGATTTTTATTGTATTGATGACTTTGGCTCATCAGTTGCTCCTGTTCTGTTGCATTATTGCTTCTACATCTTGATGGGCACTTTCTTTCTCATGCTTAAATTCCCCCATTGTTACAAATCCTTCAGTCAAAGATTGTATTCTATATTGTGCCTTTCCTTTGTCCATAAAATTTCTGTTCCTACTACTGCATTGAAATATTTATTTCAAAAGTCTTCAATAATCTTCTAACCACAAAATGTAATTCCCTTTCATAGACTCAGTAGCATCTGGTATTGCTAACCATGCACTCTTATTTGAAACCTTTTCACCTGCTGGACTCTAAGACATTACCCTTTCCAGATCCTTTTCCTGTCTCTCTGTTCAGAATTCATCAGTCTCTTTGTAGGATCTCTTTCTACTGGCTTGTTAAACTTTCCTCCAAGTTGTGCTGCCTCAACTTGACAATATACTTGACATATATACTCATGTATATATGACGTGACTATATATTCATCTTGACAATATACTCATTCCAATGGCTTCTACAATCACCTCTAGGTACATAATTTCCAAACTTAAGCCCTAATGTAACTACTAAAGAGGAAAGCAAGGGAAGGATGAAATAATATGGTAGAAATAAATCCCCAAATGCCATTAATAAAAGCAAATATTAAAAAACGAAATTCTCCAGTTTAAAAGATCTTCAGTGAAGATAAAATACAAGTTGACTACAAACTCTAAGATTGAATAAACATAGAAATTTGTCTGTATGTATTTGAAAGAAGAACGCCCAAAACATAAAGACACAGAAGTTTGAAAGAAAGAAACAAGATAGCTGCCCTCCCACCACGATCAAAAAAAAAGCTTTTGTCACTATATTAATAGCAGGTAAAATGCAATTTAGGGCGAGAAAAAGCATATTGAAATGAAGAAGGTCATTATATATTAAAAGCATCAACAATTTAGCAGGAAAATGTAAAAATGGCAACTTGCATGTACCTAATAATATAGCCTCAAGACATGAAAAGCAAAAATCAGTTGAAATGCAAGGATATATTGATAATGGCAAAATTATAATGAGAGATTTTATCATCTTTTTTAGTAATTGATAAATCAAAAACAAAATATTACTATGCATTGCTTCATATTTTGCATATAAAAATGCGTCCACCAATTAAAGAAAACATACTTTTCTCAAGCCTATGTAGAAAAATTATAAAAAATGATCATCTATTGGAACAAAAAGCAATTCTCAACAAATATTAAAGAATCTCTGTCATTCAGATCACAATCTCTGAACAAGTACAATCAGATTAGAAGTCAAATACAAAAAATAATCCCATATATTTAGAAATTTAAAATTTATATAATTTATGTATTCTAATTACAATGGCCATTTCAAAATATTTATAATTAATTTAATGATGAAAATTGTACATATCAAAACTTATGAGATAAAGCTAAAGCAATATTTTGAAAAAATTTATATTCTTAACTCTATATACATTTTTAGAAAGAGTAAAAATCAATAACTCACCTATCCAACTCAAAAAATTAGGAGAGCATCAACTACAAAGTATATAAAATAAAATAACAGTAAAAGCAGAAATTAATAAAATTTTTAAAAACAAGAATAAAGCTAAAAAGAATCAGCAAAAAAACGAAAGTTGATTTGAAAACCAAAAAAACTAATTAGACAAACTACTAGCCAAAGCAATAAAGAATACAAAAGAAAAAAGACAAATAGAAAATAATCTTAAAAGCAGACATAAAGGACATAGCTACAGAAACAGTGGAGACTTCTTTTTAATCAAAAGAGAATACTATGGCCAAATTCATGCCATGAAATTTGAAAGTTAAGATTAAAAGGACAGTCTCTGAAAAATATATAATTTATCTGACCCATCTCCAGAAATAAATAACTTCAATGGATATATAACCTTTAGAACACAGATACTGAATCCCTAATTAAAATCTACACAGCTCACTCTTCAGCAATCAAGTGAAACAAAGTTAATCAAGCCTTTCATACAGGGAGAATAATATCTAACACCATGGACTTTTTTTTTTTTTTTGGAGATGGAGTCTTGCTCTGTTGCCAGGCTGGAGTACAGTGGCGCAATCTCGGCTCATTAGAATTTCCGCCTCCTGGGTTCAAGCAATTCTCCTGCCTCAGCTTCCAGAGTAGCTGGGATTACAGGTGCGCGCCACCACACCCACAAATTTTTGCATTTTCAGTAGAGACACGGTTTCACCATGTTGGCCAGGATGGTCTCGATCTCCTGACCTCATGATCCACCAGCCTCAGCCTCACAAAGTGCTGGGATTACAGGCATGAGCTACCGCGCCCAGTCCATCATGGGCTATTAGAACTGAATGAATTTTAGAGAGCATCTGATACAACCGTCCCCTGCAAACAAGGGAACTGAAGTTCAGAGAGATGAAAATAACACTGCCACCACAACAGCTGCTAATGTTAATGGAGTCTTCACTATGAGTCAGGTAGTATGTTGAATGCTTTGCATGCACTATCTCATTTAATATCAATAACCCTGTACAATAAGCGCTAACATTTTTGCTTTGCATGTGAGAAAATCGCTGCTTATAAAATTTAAATAACTTGCGCAGGGTCACTTGGTTAATAAGAGGCAGTAAGATTCAAACTCAGGTCCATCTGCCTGCAACACCTGTGCTCCTAGCTGCAGCGTGGCGATCAGGATGCATAAGGCAAAGGCATGGTAGATACTTAATTCCCTCTGACCCTTCTGTACTCCCTCCTGGTCCCCACCCCCATGAAGAATGCCTTTCTAATACTACACTATTTCTTCAAGAACAAGTAATTGGGAAATATTAGGAATAATAATTCTAACACACACACACACACACACACACACAGACACACACACATATATATTGAGACAGAGTCTGGCTCTGCCACCCAGGCTGGAGTGCAGTTGCACCATCTTGGCTCACTGCAACCTCCACCTCCCGGGTTCAAGCAATTCTCCTGCCTCAGCCTCCTGAGTAACTGGGATTACCGGCATGCACCACTATGCCCGGCTAATTTTTGTATTTTTAGTAGAGACAGGGTTTCACCATGTTGGTCAGGCTGGTCTCGAACTCCTGACCTCATGATCCGCCTGCCTTGGCCTCCCAAAGTGCGGGCATTACAGGCCTGAGCCACCACGCCTGGCCAATACTAACACATCTTAAAGAAATTGCTGCATATAAATTCTATATAAAAGAAACCATTTTGCTGGCAAAAAAAAAAAATCTCACTATTGCAAGGCAACACTGAAGACAAAACAAAGCTGGTGAAGAATATGTCAATGCTATCAGATTCTTTCCTGCAGAGATATAGATATAGTATAGTGAGATTATTCAGCTCTTAACTAGAGATTTCTATTTCTTTTTTGTAGGAAGCTGAATAATGCCCTCCAAACCATGAAGATGTCCACATCCTAATTTCCAGAATCTACAAATGTGTTTTGTTACATGGCAAGGGAAAATTAAGGCTGCAGATCAAATTAATGTTGCTAATGAGCCAACCTTATAGTAAGATTATCCTAAATTATCTGGGTGAGCCCAGTAGAATCTCAAGGGTCCTTATAAGTGGAAATGAAATAGCAGTGTGAGACAGATTTGACCTAATGTTGTTGGCTTCAAAGATGGAAGAATGGAGTCATGACCCAAGGAATGCAGGAAGCCTCTAGATGCTGCAAAAGGCATGGAACAAATTCTCCCCTACAGCCTCAGGGGAATGCAGCCCTGCCAACCTCTTGATTTTGGCCCAATGAGACCCATGTTGGACTCCTTTCCTCCAAAGCTGTAAGATAATAAATTGTGTTGTTTAAGACACTACGTTTATGGTGATTTGTTACAGGAGCAAGAGGAATCTAATACACATCCACATAAAACAACACAAAGTGTCATGACTAGAGGCACTGCCTGTGGTGACCCAGCTCCGCCTATAAAATGTCAGGCACTGGTAGCAGGGAAGTAGCAGCTTCATGTTCAGAAATCTGGCTCTTATAATTACTCAGATGCAAGAATTCCAAAGGAATAGCTAGAAAATACTTTGAGCAATGCTAATATACAGTCATGTATTGCCTAATGAAAGGGATGCCTTCTGAAAAATGTGTCATTAGGCGATTCCATTGTGTGAACATCATAGCATGTACTTACACAAACTTTGATGGTATAGCCTACTACACAGCTATGATATGTGGTATAGCCTATTGCTCCTAGGCCACAAACCTGTGCAGCACATTACTGTACTGAATATTGCAAGCCATGGTACCACAATGGTAAGTATTTGTGCATCTAAACATATCTAAACATAGACAAGGTACAGTCAAATACCATATGGAAGATTTAAAATGGTACACCTGTGCAGGGCAATTAACATGAAAGGAGCTTGCAAGACAGGAAGTTGCTCTGGGTGAGTCAGTGAGTGGTGAGTGAATGTGAGGCCCTAGAACATTACTGTACACTATTATAGACTTTATAAACAACAGATACTTAGGCTACAATAAGTTTATTTAAAAATGTTGTTCTTTCTTTAATAACAAACTAACCTTAGATGACCGAAACATTTTTACTTTATAAATCTTTTAAACTTTTTAACTCTTTTGACTCTTCTATAAAAATATTTAGTTTAAAACACAAACACATTGTACAGCTTTGCAAAATTGTTTTCTTTATTTATATCCTTACTCTTGAAAATATTTTTCTTTTTTTTTTTTAGTTTTTAAACTTATAATTAAAATCTAAGACACACACACACACACACACATTAGCCTAAGTCTCCACAGGCTCAATATCATCAATATCACTGTCTTCCAACTCTAAATCTTGGCTCACTGGAAAGTCTTCAGGGGCAGTAACATGTATGGAGCTGTCATCTCCTATGATAACAATGCCTCCTTCTGCAATACCTCCTGAAAAACCTGCCTGTGGCTGTTTTACAGCTAACTTTTTTCATATATACAAGTAGAAGGAGTATACTCTAGAATAATGAGAAGAAGTATAATATAGTAAACACATAAGCCAATAACATAGTAGTTTATTATCATTATCAAGCATTATATACCGTATATAATTGTATGTGCTAGACTTACACTACTGGCAGTGCAGTAGGTTTGTTTACAGCAGTATCACAACAAATGTGAGTAATGTGTTATGCTATAGAATTAGGATGGCTACAATGTCACTTAGGTGATAGGAATTTTCAGCTCCACTATAATCTTATGAGACCATCTTTATATATGCAGTCTGCTACTGACCAAAATGTTGTTACAAGGTGCACTGTACTTTTATATGGTAATAAAAGATTACCATATATTTTAAATGATACTATTCATACAAATAATGTAAATAAGCAAATGAGATATTTCATATAAAGTACTAAACAGAAACACATATCAATAAATGCTAGCTGTGATTTCTTTTTAAATCACTAGCTACTATTTCTTGAGTAGATATAGTGCTACATACATTTTCTATAAACCTTATAACAACTTTGCAAGGTCAATATCTTCATCTTATAGATGAGAAAATAAAAGAGTAGAAAGATGAAGAAATTTGCCCAAGGTTACACAGCTCATAAATCAGTTTTGGAATTAATGTATAATTTTGTAGTGATTCTATTAAGGGATAAAATTGATTCATTGTATAACTTTTAGTATGTTCGTTTTAAAACATATCAGTCACAGATGCTCTAGATTTCAGTGAATTTAAACTCTAAAGTGGACATATTAGCTGAAGCATCAAAGAGTGATCACAGAAGTGAAAATACAAGAATCTGCCTTCTGATCTCAGCTTTAACCACCACCCCCAACATCTGAGACTCACCCCACTTTGTGAGATCTTAGACAAGTTTCTGGATCTCAATTTTCTTGCTTGGAAAAATGAATGAGGGAATTAAAACTCACCATGGTCTCTTGCAGTTCTTAAACTCATGGCTTTATGATAAGTATCTTCCTCAAGGTGCTAATTGTCAGAACTACTAGCAATTTATTTATTAACAAAATGCAGTTTCTTCCTCTCCACTCCATCCTGACACTCTAGCTATGATTCTCCTGATTGTCATTCCTCAATGACTTCTCTTTTTACCTGTCATGCCCTACTCTCTCCATTCTTTGATCAGGATTCCTATATTTCCTCTTTGAAATAAAAACATTGAGAAGAAATTTTAAAATAGGTACTCAATGTGTTTTGATGACATTATTCTAGGAATAAAAACATCTATCTAGTGAATATTTTGCAACATAATAAAAATTTTTTGAAAACTAAATTTAATAAAAAAGAGCCTGTATTTGTCCCTTTTAACACTGCTGTGAAGACATACCCGAGACCAGGTAATTTATAAAGGAAAGAGGTTTAATTGACTCACAGTTCAGCATGGTTGAGAAGGCCTCAGGAAACTTACAGTTGTGGTGGAAGGGGAAGCAAACACATCCTTCTTCACATGGTGGCAGGAAAAAGTGTGAGAGCCAGTGAAGGAAGAAGCTCCTTATAAAACCATCAAATCTCATGAGAACTAACTCACTCTCATGAGAACAGGATGAGGGAAACCACCCCCATGATTCGATTATCTCCATCTGGTCCTTCCCATGACATGTGGGGTTTATGGAAACTACAATTCAAGATGAGATTTGGGTGGGGACACAGCCAAACCATATCAATCTACCCTGACCCTTCCCAAATCTCATGTCCTAACATTTCAAAACACAATCATGCCTTTCCAACAGTCCCCCAAAGTCTTAACTCATTCCAGCATTAAATCAAAAATCCAAGCCCAAAGTGTCATCTGAGAGAAGGCAGGTCCCTTCTACCCATAAGCTTGTAAAATCGAAACCAAGTTAGTTACTTCCCAGATACAATAGGGGTACAGGCATTGGGTAAATACACCAATTCTAAATGGGAGAAATGGGCCAAACAAAGAGGCTACAGACCCTATGCAAGTCTGAAATCCAAAAGGGCAGTCATTAAATCTTAATTTCTAAAATGATCTCCTTTGACCCTATGTCTCACACCCAGGTCACGCTGATGCAAGGGGTGGGCTCCCACAGCCTTGGACAGCTCTGCCTCTATGGCTTTGCAGGATACAGCCCCGCTCCTGGCTGCTTTCAGCCAGTGTTAGGTGTCTGTGGCTTTTCCAGGCACATAACACAAGGTGTCGGTGGATCTACCATTTAGGGGTCTGGAGGATGGCATCCCTCTTCTCACAGCTCCATCAGGCAGTAGCCCAGTGGGGACTTTGTTTGAGGGCTTCCACCCCACATTTCCCTTCTGCACTGACCTAGCAAAAGTTCCCTGTGAGGGCTCTGCCCCTGCAGCACACATCTGCCTGGACATCCAGGTTTCTCCATACATCCTCTGAAGTCTAGGGAGAGGTTCCTAAACCTCAATTCTTGACTTCTGTGCACCCACAGGCTCTACACCACATGGAAGCTGTCAAGGCTTGAGACTTTCCCCCTCTGAAGCCATGGCCCAAGCTGTACCTTGGTCCCTTTTAGCCATGGCTGGGATAGCTGAGACTCAGGGCACCAAGTCCCTAGGCTGCACACAGAAGGGAGTCCCTGGGCCTAGCCCAGGAAACCATTTTTCCCTTTTAGGCCTCCAGGCCTGTGATGGGAGGGGTTGCCATGAAGGTCTCTGACATGCCCTGAAGACATTTTCCCCATTGCCTTGGTGATTAACATTTGGCTCTTTGTTACTTATGCAAATTTCTTCAACAGGCTTGAATTTATACCCAGAAAATGGGGTTTTCTTTTATATCATATTGTCAAGCTACAAATTTTCCGAAATTTTATGCTCTGCTTCCTCTTGAACACTTTGCTGCTTAGAAATTTCTTCTGCCAAATACCCTAAATGATCTCTCTCAAGTTCAAAGTTTCACAGATATCTAGGGCAGGGGCAAAATGCTGCCAGTCTCTTTGCATAGCAAGAGTGATCTTTACTCCAGGTCCCAACAAGTTCCCCATCTCCATCTAAGACCACCTCAGCCTGTACTTCATTGTCCATATTACTATCACCATTGTCATCAAAGCCATTCAACAAGTCTCTAGGAATTTCTGAAACTTTCCACATTTTCTTATCATCTTTTGAGTCCTCCAAACTTCCAACCTCTACCTGTTATTCAGTTCCAAAGTTGCTTCCATATTCTTGGGTACCTTTACAGTAGAACCCCACTACCTGATACCAATTTACTGTATTAGTCCATTCTCACACTGCTATAAAGGTATACCCAAGACTGGTAATTTATAAAGGAAAGAGATTTAATTGACTCACAGTTCAGCATGGCTGGGGAGGTCTCAGGAAACTTACAATCATGGTGGAAGAGGAAGCAAACACATCCTTCTTCACATGGCAGCAGGGAGAAGAAGTGTGAGTGCCCAGTGAAGAAGGAATTCCCTTATAAAACCATCAGATCTCATAAGAACTAACTCATCACCATGAAAACATGATAGACCAACCCCCATGATTCAATTATCTCCACCTGGTCACTCCCATAACACGTGGGGATTATGGGAACTATGCTTCAAGATGAGATTTGGTTGGGGACACAACCTTGTTCCCTTTTTTGTATTTCACAAACAGCAGAACATTAACTAAAACACACACACACACACACCCTATGATCCAAAATCCCTTTAATGAAAAAACCCAGCACTTTCCAAGAAGAATGTGTTATACGGTGTGAACCATTGACTCTCTGAGTCCTTTCACTGTCCTTTATTAAATGTTTATCATCAATATATGATATAAAAACATGGATTTTGTTCCTCATCAATAAAAATTACCCAAGTTATATAGCCCTAGAGCACAAAATCAAAATGATCAGAGAAAGAAAATGCTGCTTGTTATATCAAAATCATCATTGCCCAAGAGGGCTCCCAGTACTATCAGCTGCCAAGTCCATACAATACATGAGTCTTATAACACAAATATGGAACATTAATATAAAAAAATACATATTTGTGGATCAGGTAGTCATGTTTTACACCATAATCTGCAATTTTAATTAAAGTTGGCATATTTCTGCTGCTATGATTTAAAAGATTAACTAAATTGGACAAGGTCTCAAATCTTCAACTACATCCAACCTGTTTGTGATTTTTGGCACTCTGCATTTTAGGTGTGTTATGAAGATGACAATGTGCCAGTCATCCAAGCTGTCAAATGCCTGCTAAAATCTGTTCAGAGCCAAACTCATTTGCACTCGGATGAACACTTCTCAAGAAGCAATTGCTTAAATACCTACAGTTTCAGGTGCCACTCATGGCTAATAAAACAAATTTTACAACATGCCCAGAATGATTTTTCCCAAAGTGCTGAAATAATTCCATAGACTAAACCAAGGTAAAGAATTATAGGAGTTATTAGTACTATAATTATAATGTGTCAAACGTTCACAGAATAAAGCATTGGGTTTTGACATTTATACAATTACGTGGTTTAAAACATTTTTTGAAACAACATTATTTTGAAACATAATATTAAAAATATGTCCTCCTTTTGGTGGGAAGGACACTTTCACACACTGCTAGTAGAAGTTTAAATTGATACAAATTTCTGACAAATATTTCTTGGATATCCATTAAAGTGTTTTACTGTTTGTATACTTTAATCTACAAATCCCAGAAGCAGGGCCTACCTAGGTAAAGAAGGGGGTGAATGTGGTAAAAGAGCCTTTAAGGCAGAGGGACCCTCATCTGCAAACTATGAAATGACAAAAAGTCTAAATATTTTTTCTAGAACCAGTAATACAAGAAGGTCTCTCGCACTCAGGGGCTCAGTGCTCACAACTGGGGCTCTTCCAAGAAATCATGAAGTTGTTATGGAATAGTCTGCCATGTTGCTCAGGTATTACCATATCTGAATGGGTGGGGAGCTTAAGAACATATCTCTGCCAATGATTGTGTCAAAGATTGTCTTTCAAGCAGTCATCTTCATTTAGGGATTTACGGGACTATTCCTATTTTTGGTTATACTTCACTTTATTTTTAAGGGGGAACATTATGTGCTATGGTGGTATTTTGAAAATTGATCCATGGTTTTCTTTAGGAACATGAAGGGTCTAGACTAGTTTGATATGGAGTATGTCTCTCTCTCTCTCTCTCTCTGTCTCTCTGTGTGTGTGTCACACACACACACACACACCCCAGCATAGATTATTTTGGATAGAAAATAAAGTATCTTACAGATAAAACCTTATTTTATGTGGGTGGAGGAGTAATCTGTTTCCTAATATATCCATCAGTATATGCTAAATTGTGCTGAGAGAATCAGCAGCAAGGAAATACCAGCAGCTTAAAATAACAGTTGATTGCACACTTTTATTATATCTCAGTAAGCATAGGGGTGGGGAAAATGTAATGAAGCCCTCCCTGGCTCTTATGACTTTTAAATGGAAGTAACACATGATTTGTCCTTTCATATTGCACAGGCCAAAGAGAATCACTTGGTCATTCTTCAATTCAAAGAGGTGGGGTGTCCCATTCTTCTACAGGATCTTAATATTTTTAAACAATTACATAGACTGCCATTTTTAGTATTATGAAAGGTTTGTCTCACTGCTTTAAAAAATTAATTATAGCCTAACATGGCCGTATCTCCTAATGGTTGAAAAGTGCCTCCAAAGTAGACATGCATGACCAAGAATGGATGTGGACTTAAAGTGAAAGGAATGATTAAGCCGGGGGCTTGTGCTGTTGATGAAGGCAGCTATTTGGGCCCACAATTCAGTTAATGACAACGACTGGTAAGGTAGATGGTTAGCATCTGAAGAGAGAAGCCTCAAAAGAGGACAATTTTTAGCCAGTCACAGTGACTCACGCCTATAAACCCAGTGTGTTGGGAGGCTCAGGAGTTTAAGACCAGCCTGAGAAACAGCAAGACCCTATTGCTCCAAGAAAATTTAAAAATAAGCCACATGTGGTGGTGAGCACCTATAATCCCAGCTACCTGGGAGACCAAGGCGGGAGAACTGTTTGAGCCCAGGAGTTCCAGGTTACAATGAGCTGCGATCATATTACTTCACTCTCCAGCCTGGGTAATAGAGTGAGATCCTGTCTCTATAAAAAGAAAAACAAAAGGAAAAACACCACAATATTTTTACACTAGAGTAGAACTGAGAAGGCAGGTAGGCATGAGAAGTTAGATATTGCTTCCACCTTACCCCCATCACACATTTCAGGGGGCTCTGATTTAATTTCAGTCATAAAGCTAAGAGAGGTCTAGGAAAAGCTAAAGACCAAGGAGAGAGTTTATTTACCATGGAGCAGAGGCTTCAGTGGACAGAGTGGATAGTGTTGGGAGAAGGGCAGTGACAGAAGGATGGGCAGTGGGAACAAGCAGAGTCCGGGGGAGAGGGCTAAAATGAACAAATGACCAGAGGCTGGCATTCAGAGCACAGCTGAGTCTGCTCAAAGAGAGAGGTTTGGAGCAATTAGCTGGCCCCAAGGGTCCAGGTGGAACCCCAGGACCAAGTGTGGTTTTCAGTCCTACACAGGCTGAGGTCACAGAAGATCTCATAAACCTGAGGGTGCTGGAAGATGCTGAGCCCAACACAGTCCTAGACTCCTAGACTGAAATAGGTTACAGGATATTTTCTTTTCTCTATTTAATTTAATTTAATTTTATTTTTTGAGACAGATTCTCACTGTGTCACCCAGGCTGGATTGCAGTGGTGTGATCTCGGCGTACCAAGACCTCCACCTCCCAGACCCAAGTGATTCTGGGACCCCAGCCTTCTGAGTAGCTGGGATTACAGGCATGCACCACCAGGCCTGACTGATTTGTTTTTTGTATTTTTAGTAGAAACAGGGTTTCACCATGTTGGCCACGCTAGTCTCAAACTCCTGGCCTCAGGTGATCTGTCTGCCTCGGCCTCCTAAAGTCCTAGGATTATAGGCGTGAGCCACCGCACCCAGCCAGATCACATTATATTTTCTTACTCATCCCACAAATAAAGACTAGACCCTGAACACACTGGGGAAGGCAAGAAAATCCCTCAGCTAATGACAATTAAACTGTCTCTCAATATTTCATTTTACTTTGCTCTTTCAATCTAACTCAATTATATCCATATTTTATCTCTGCAAAAGAATTTTCTATAAGCATCTTAAAAGCTTCATAGAAAAAAGTATAAGGAGAGAATTGGGGGAAAGCTAGTTTAAGAAAGAAAAGCAATTTCAAGGTTAGGGAACATGGCAGAGGAAAAGATAGAAATAAAAGTGAGAAAAATGTAAAAAATGAAAGATTCATACATTGGGTAAAAGTGTTAAAAAGAGGAGGTAGAAAATTTTTTTAAGTTTTGACCACTAAAAGCAGTTGCAGAAATTTCAAGGAGAGAAATAGTGTGATTGTTATGGAGGATATAGCTGAAAACTAATATCATCAAGAGCTACTTTATTTTATCCTCTCTTTTTAATCTATGGAGAATTAAAGATATTATTATGTGGAGTGTTCCTTTTTTTCTTTAGTTATAGTATGATTTCTTTTGAACAAAATATTTCCCTCCCAGTTGCATTAGCTGGTCAAATGCAACTGAATATTTCCTTCAGGACTTTGATGAATGGCATCTTTTGTATAACTCCATAGCTCTCAATGCCAATGATACAAACAAACATCCCTCCTTTACCATCATTTAGGAAACTAAATGATAACATGTTTGTCATGGAAGACAAAGCTGTATTTAGTTGTTTTTATCTTCTTGTAAAATTTAATATTCAGATGGTAAAAATGTTCATTTACTTGTGAAATATCATACAATAGCTCCTTTATGATCCAGAAATAATTTTATTTCTGAAAACTGTTAAAAGTGTAGACTTTCAATCATGTACTCCACATTAATTTAGCAGATATTCAGAGGCCACATACCACATGTCAGGCACTGTTGTAGGCACTGGGGATATGTGATAGAGAACAAAAACAAAAAGAAGATCCCTCTCTTCTTTCTATTTACATTGTAGTGAAGGAAATAAATATAAGCAAGATTAAAATGTGAAAAATATAGTATTAGTGATACTTGCTAAGGGAAAGATAAAAATAAAGAAGAAAAGAGGGATGAGAAAGGAAGGGCTGAAACTTCAGATATTGGGTACCCAGGGAAATAAATAATCACATGGGGAAGGTGACTTTTGAATAAAGTCCTGGAGGAAATGAGGGAATATGTCATGTAGGTATCTGGAGAAAGAGGATTCCAGGAAAGAAACAGCAAGTGCAAAGGCCCTGGCCAGAAGCCTGCCTGGTTGATTGAAAAACAGTGATCGGACTCTTTGGCTAAAGCAGAGAGAAACAAGAGAGAGTAACAGAAGATAAGGTCAGAAACAGGAAAGAACCTGGAACTTAGATCACACGAGGCCTTATAAAAGTAAGCATGCTGGCTTCTGAGTGAGATCAGAAACCAGTAGTGGAAGCATGACGTGATCTAGCATATGTTTTTGAGGATGACTCTGGCTTCTGCATTGAGAATAAGCTTCAGGAGAACAAGGCAAGAAGCAGAAAAAAACAGTTCGGATGACTATAGCAATAATTCAAGCATGAGATGATGATGGTTGAATTTTTTAAATATATTCAGGCAATCTTTGGTTTGAATATACTGCATAACAGTAAACATGACTGTACAACTTAATAATCAATAATCTCATCCTAATAATCAATAGGGATAATTATGATTATTCTACAACCTTTAAAATTTTTCTCAAAACATTAAAAACTCTCTGTTAGTTAAAATGTATAGGGAAATGAAATACTAAAAACTGCTAAAACTATTATTTATGTAGAACACAGTAATTTGAAACACTAGAAGAAAACAGTGTTTTATTTCTTTGTAAAAAAAAAGTATCGAGTGGTTTGAACAGTTCTTGCCTTTTTAAAATTGCCATATAACACACAATAATGAGCAACCTCTTTCCTATATATCTTGGTGAATTATCATACTTCTATCTAAATTTGTGTCAACTTCCAACATTTAATGTTTGTACTTTCAACATCATGAAATGCTTCTGAGAGTTTCTCTAATGTGCAGTTAATTTCTCTGTAATTTCCTCTGGGGCATCTTCATCCTTTTTTAGCGCAACTACTTTCTTCATTTTTGTTGGTAAGGCCATCTGAACGAACGAAGTCCTTCTGGCTACAAATCTAGAGTTTCTTGAAGTATGGTAGCACTTACATTCCCATGGATAAGTATTTCTTCTATAACTCCATTTACATTTGATTTGCATTTCACTTCCACCATTATTATCATTTTTTTTGCCACACTTTCATCTTTATGGGTCAATTTCTTCTTTCAATTATCCATTTTTGTAAAATGTCATATGTGTTTATCACTAAGAGACAAGGAGTCAACACAACTGCACACTTTGCTGGGAATAAGAAATGTGCTATGACAAGTCACTGACAAGCTCTGAAAGAAGTCACATGATTGGTCATTGATTATGATGAGCAGCTATTATTTTTGTAGAGATTTATGAAGAGTTAGTATTACTCAGTTAATATATTGTGGTAACTGAAATTTGAACCATGTTGTTGGTGAACTGGTATTATTTAACTAAACTGTGGTAACTGAAATTCAAGCCTACCAACCACAAAGTGAGGATTCCCTATATTATGAAGACAGAGACAGAGACAACAGGATTTTTTGGAAGGTGGGATGTGGAGTGGAGTAGAATGTCACAGATGCAGTTTTACATTTGCTGGTGATATTGATTATCTAATATTGACTGTCCCTCCTGATAGCAAGCTCCGTGAAGGCAAGGACCACACTTATCTTTGTTAACCATTACACAGTTGATGTTGCACTTTCCTAAATAGTGTCTCTTTAAGTTTCACAACAACCCCAAGCAGCAGGTATCATCTCATTTTGCAGATGAAGAAATTGAAGCTCAGAGAAGTTAAGTAACTTAGCACCATTTCACACAACTAGTGAGTGACAGATTGGGACTCAAATTTGTATCTTCTGAAGTCCAATCCTCTTTCCTTTGAACCACCGACTCCTCCCTAATAAAAATATAGTCCTATAAATTTTGCTCTGGAAACCATAGCACCATGTTTCCTATGCCATAACCAACTATCATATGAAAGCTGTAGAATATAAATGACAGCAGAAATAAGGCAAATACAGTGCATTTGAATCTCCTGTCTGTATAAATATCCTACAAGTTTCCATTTAAATTCTGTTCTTAACCTCATGACAAGGATTTATAAAAAGACAAAATCTGGCAGCTACATTGACTGAAAGCCAAAGAGCACATCCTGCTCTTCAAGGAATTTCCAATATCTCTGCAAACAATAAGGATGAGTTAAGAAGTATATTCCTGACTTCCTCAGACTTTAATCTGTGAATCAGAATGTTAAGAACAGGTGCCTGCAAGGTAGAAAAGGTTTTGCCTCACATCACCGAGCACACCCAACCCAAAGGTGTCTGGGTGCATTTACCTGAAATCCACCTCTGTTCTCCAAAGCAATTATTTTCTAATCAATCAACATCTTTCTCTTCCTTCACCACTTCCAAGGCTTTTCTTTTCCCATTTGCATCTAGATACCATTCCTCTCAAGATCCAACAGTACCACTAATCAAATGCACAGTGCAATTTGAGACAAACTTGTTGATCCCCACATAATGACTAAAGAGACTATTTGTCTTGGCTATTTTAACATCCAGGTTAGTATGTCAGAATGGAAATCACTGCTTTGTTACTAGTATATTAATATTTTAGAAAGGAAGATGCTTAGCAGACATAACCACTCCAATTAAGGGACACTTTCACCCCTTTTTCATTCTGATATAACATAAATTTTTTACAAGTATATATTACTTTTAGAACTAACAATAATTTTTTAAGTGTCATAACAAAGTTAACTTTTAAAGATATGAAAATAGCCCTTAAATGATTATACAATAGCCTAAAGAATTCAATTAAATATATGTATAATATTGAATACTAAAAGATCTGATGGGAAAAGAGATGTGACAATGTCCTGTACAACCTGGAGCTGAGAATAAGATTATAATGTAACACAAATATCCCTTCCCTTACAGTCATTTTATAATAAATGCCCAATCAAAATTAAAACTTTATGTGAAATGAACAAATTGATATCACCTCTGGCTGAAGAAAAAATAAGATACTTCTGACTTGGGGAAAATTTCCCCTATTTATATGATCAATAGGAGTTAAGAAATGCATTTCTGAATTATTCAAACTCTGCTTTGGGAACTGTAATCAAGAACACTACCAAAAGCAGAAGACTCCTTTAAATTTTCCAATGGAAAAATATGTGCCATCATTAAGCTGATAAATGCATGTATTATTTAAAATTAAATGAGTATGACTATTGCTACTTTAAGAAAGAAATGAGAGGATTTGATATGCATATTATGTAGGATACTAGAAAAGGAGCAAATATTTTGCTTAGACTGGTTCTGAAAAAAAAGGGTGTTATTGAGTAGACATATGAGTCTGGGTTTTGTACAATTTTTTTCCGCATGTTGTCTGACACCCACCTCATCCTCCACTATATGTGCCAACCCTAGTCCATCCCAACCTCCCTTATCCTCAGACTTAATTTTTATCAATCTCATGTCTTTCCCAGAAGTTGACATGCTCTGGTCCAAGGTAAGGATGTCCATTTCAAACATCACTTACCAATTTTCCTTGGAAATCGAGATTTTAATTGTTTCTTTGTTTATGCAACACCAAAATTGACCCAGCAGTCAAAATATCTATGTCAGTTATGTAGATAAAATGGAAGACTGAACATATGCCTATAATTTTTCTCCCTTCCACTAAAAATGGCAATAAAGGGATTTTTGCTTTTAAAGACATAAATCTCAACATATGAGTAGAATAGGAGAGGATACAACTTCAGCCACATTTGTGGAAAGGGAAAGCAGATGAACCAGTGCTAACTAACAGGAAACTGGAAGAAGATGAATCCTAATCCAGTAATGTGGTAAGCCTGAATGTATTCACAGACTCCTCCAAAGACTCAGATATCAGAAGGACTAAGTGCTCCCAGAAATGAGGTGCTAACATAAGGAAAATTGGTTAAGAGCAGTTTAAGGAACAAACACCAAATCCCCTCTTCTACTCTGTGAAGTTGGGTAAATTCTCCCCCATCACCAGGCAGAACACCAGGAGTTTATTCTGTGGGTATTAATCTTAGGTTGATACTCTTAAACATAAGTGAGTTACCAAGATCTACAGACAGCAGAGAAAACCTTATAATGTGAATAATTAAGACCAAGAAAACAGAAAAAAACAAAACAAAACAAAACAAAAACATGCAAAGGAAACAAAGACTGCAGGGGGAGAAAAAACTTGAGAAAAACACAATAATCCTAGAGAAAGAAGAGCATTGATAAGATGCTATAAAAAGGAGCATTCAAAGAGCAAAAGAAAGAGTATGGAATTGAAAATATGAGAACACCAATTTTTTTAACTCAATAGATTTACTAGGAAATAAAATTTAGGAAAACGTTAGAAAAATCTCCCAGAAAGCAGAGGAAAGAAAAATAGAGAAGAGGAGAGAAAAAAATAAGGAAGCTTGCATGTTTAAAGTCTTTCTTATTAAATTCATATGCTTTAAAATTTCAAATTGTACTAAAAGGTTTATAACAGAAAATTATCCATTTCCCACCCACTTTTTTCTACTCCCTGCTTGGTAATTTCAGAAGCAGTCACTTTAATTCTTTCAGCTGTTTCTTCTGACATTTACCTAACTTTATATGTTTAAATAGTATGTGTATTTGCTATTCTTAGATACATGAATGTTGAGCATTATCTAATTACTTCCTATTATGGTAGTTTAGCACTTTACTCTCTTAGACTCCCATTGCCTCTGCTTTCCCTCCTCTATGATTCCAATTCAGTTGTAGTCATTTTTAGATTAAATCAGTATTCAGTTAAGTCTGTGTAAATATTACTCACAGCTGAGCACTGTACTATGATTACATTTCCTTTCTTATATTTTCACCAAAGTTAATTATTACCATCTTTTTTGATTGAGGTACAAGTTATACACCATAAAATGCACCCATCATAAGTATACAATTCAGTGAACTTTGGTAAATGTACAGAGTAATGCAACTATCATCATAATCTAGCTTTGAAACATTTCCATCACCCCAAAAAGCTCCCTTGTACCTGTTTGCAGTCAATCTTCACTTCCACTCCCAGCCCCAGGCAACCACTCATCTGTTTTCTGTCTCTATAAATTTGCCTTTTCTGGAAACTTCATATAAATGGAATCATGCAATACATAGTCTTTTGCATCTGGTTTCTTTCACTTAGCATAATATTTTGAGATTCATTATGTCATAGCATGTATCTGTAGTCTGTATCTTTTTATTGATGAATTGTATTCTACTTTATAGACATACAACACTTTGTTAATCCTTTCACTAGTTGATGAATCATTTCCACTTTTTGGCTACTAGAAATATTGCTGCTGTGAACATATATGTACAAGTTTTGTGTGGACTTATGATTTCATTCCCCTTGGGTAGATATCTAGGCATGGAATTTCTGAGTTGTACAGTAAGTTTATGTTTCACTTTTTAAAAACTGCTAACCTTTTTCCAAAGTCGCTGTCTCATTCTACCATCCCAAAAGCAATTTATGAGAGTTCCAGTTACTCCCTGTCCTCACCTACACTTGATGTTGTCAGTCTTTTTTTCAAGCCATTTAATAGGTACATTGTAGTATCTCATTTTAATTCACATTTTCCTAATCACTAATTATTTTGAGCATTTTTATATATTTTTTTTTTTTTATTATACTTTAGGTTTTAGGGTACATGTGCACAATGTGCAGGTTTGTTACATATGTATCCATGTGCCATGTTGTTTTGCTGCACCCATTAACTCGTCATTTAGCATTAGGTATATCTCCTAATGCTGTCCCTCCCCCCTCCCCCAACCCCACAACAGTCCCCGGAGTGTGATGCTCCCCTTCCTGTGTCCATGAGTTCTCATTGTTCAATTCCCACCTATGAGTGAGAACATGCGGTGTTTGGTTTTTTGTCCCTGCGATAGTTTACTGAGAATGATGTTTTCCAATTTCATCCATGTCCCTACAAAGGATACGAACTCATCATTTTTTATGGCTGCATAGTATTCCATGGTGTATATGTGCCACATTTTCTTAATCCAGTCTATTGTTGTTGGACATTTGGGTTGGTCCCTGCCTCCTAAAGTGGGTCCCTCACCCCTGAGCAGCCTAACTGGGAGGCACCCCCCCAGTAGGGACAGACTGACACCTCACTTGGCCAGGTACTCCTCTGAGACAAAACTTCCAGAGGAACTATCAGACAGCTGAATTTGTGGTCTCACGAAAATCCCGTTCTGCAGCCACCGCTGCTGACACCCAGCCAAACAGGGTCTGGAGTGGACCTCTAGTAAACTCCAACAGACCTGCAGCTGAGGGTCCTGTCTAGTAGAAGGAAAACTAACAAACAGAAAGGACATCCACACCAAAAACCCATCTGTACATCACCACCATCAAAGACAAAAAGTAGATAAAACCACAAAGATGGGGAAAAAACAGAGCAGAAAAACTGGAAACTCTAAAAAGCAGAGCACCTCTCCTCCTCCAAAGGAAAACAGTTCCTCACCAGCAACGGAACAAAGCTGGATGGAGGATGACTTTGACGAGTTGAGAGAAGAAGGCTTCAGATGATCAAACTACTCTGAGCTACGGGAGGAAATTCAAAACAATAGCAAAGAAGTTAAAAACTTTGAAAAAAAATTAGAAGACTGGATAACTAGAATAACCAATGGAGAGATGAGCATGTTTTTATAGGCTTATTAGCCATTAGTATAATCTTTTTGGTGAAATATCTGTTCAAATCTGTTACCCAATGTATTGTTTTTTTATTCTGCCATAACAAATTAACACAAATTTGGTTGCTTCAACCAATACAAATTTATCATCTCACAGTTTCTGTAGGACAGAAGTCCAGGTGAGCTCAGCTGGGTTTTCTGCCTAGGGTTTCATAAGACAAATCAAGGTCTCAGTGGGACTTACCAGAGGCTCTGGAAAAGAAACCTCTCTCAAGCTCACTCAGGTTGTTGGCTGAATTTGGTTCCTTGTGCTTATCTAGGACTAACATCTTCATTGCCTAGCTGGCTATCATCTAGGGACCAATCTTTGCTCCTAAAGGCTAGCTGGATTTCTTCTTTTACTTTCTATGTGGCTACCTCCAGCAACAAGGAGTTGTGTGCCTCTCACACTTTGAATCTCTCTCTGACTCTATTATACCTTTTCTAGGTAAAGAAAAGATCATTTCTATCTTTCTAGCTAGCTCATCTCTTTCTACCTCATCTTTCTGTCTCTAGCTTCTAAAGGTTAGCATTATTTAAACTGAGACCACCCAGATAACCTAGGGTAGTATCCCTATCTTAAAGTCTATAACTAACCTGAATTACATCAGCAAAAATTCCTTATGCTATGTTGCATAACATATTCAACAGAAGAATTAGGGCATGGACATTCCAGGCAAGGGGGTGAATTCTGCCTAAAACACCCATTTATTTTATTTTATTATTTTTATAAGATAGGGTCTTGCTCTGTTGCTTAGGCTGGAGTGCAGTGATGTAATCATAGCTCACTGAAGCTTCCAACTCCTGAGATCAAGTGATCTTCCCACCTCAGACTCCCTTCCAAGTAGCTGCAACTACAGGTACATGTCACCACACTTGGCTAGGTTTTTTTGTTGTTGTTGTTGTTTTGTTTTTTTAAAATATTTTTTTAGAGATGGGGCTTTCACTTTGTTTCCCAGGCTAGTCTCAAACTCCTAGGTTTAAGTGATCTTCCTGCCTCAGCTTCCCAAAGTGCTGAGATTACAGGTGTGAGCCACTGCACCCAGCCTAAAACAACCATTTTTAAGAGAGTTGTTTGTCTTCTTATTAATGATTTGTAAAAGTTTTTTATATATTCTGGATATAAGTCCTTTAACAGCTCTATCGGGGCTCACACATTTTTTCTGTCAATTAACAGATAATAAATATTTTATGTTTTGCAGGCTACAAAGGATCTCTTTTGCATATGCTTTTTTTAACAACACTTTAAAACTGTAAAAACCATTCTTAGCTTATGAGCCTTACCAAAACAGATCACAGGACAAATTTGGCCTTCAGGCCATAGTTTGCCAACCTCTAAGATGTGTGTTTTGCAAATATTTTCTCCAAGTTGGTGGCTTATCTTTTTTTTATTTTCATACTGTTGCTTTTGGAAGAGTGTAGTGAACAGACTTGAAGATGGCTCTCATAACTCTGTCTCCTGGTATTGGTGATTTGGTATAATTCCTCCCCTTGAGTGTGTTGAACCCTTTGTGATTGGCTTCTAACCAATGGGATGCAGCAAAGGTGGTTCCAGGAACGTGATTACATAAAAGTGTAGCACATATCTTGCCATTTTTCTATCTCCTCTTTGTCTCTCTTTCCTTCCTCTTTTATTCTTGAATTTGCTATAATAATTCATGTCTTCCTGCCTTTGAAGAAGTGAGATGCCATGAGCCCTATGACCCCGGTACTGAATGTTGCTAACAATCCGGGAAATGGACCTTTCCTAGTTGAGTCTCATATGAGACCTGAGTCCTGCTGACACCTTCACTGCAGCCCTAAGCAGTGAATCCAATTGAGCTATGCCCTGATTCCTGACTCACAGAAATTAGTAGAATAAGTATGTGTTGTTTTAAGCCACTAATTTTGTGGCAATTTGTTATACAGTCTGGAAAACTAACATAAAGAGCACATATCTTTAATTTTATTAAGTCCATGTTATTGTCTTTTTTTCTTTTGGTATCACATCTTAAAAATCTTTGCCTAATCCAAAGTCACAAAGATTTCCTCTAGTGTTTTATTCTAGATATTTATAGTTTTAGTTCCTACGTTTAGATGTATTAGCTATTTTGAGTTAATTTATATGTATGGTTTGAGATAAGAGTCTAAGTTCACTTTTTTTGAATAGGTGGATACCTAGTTGTCCTAGAGTCCGTTATTTGTTGAAAAGAGTCTCCTTTCCCCATTGAACTGCCTAGGCACGTTTGCTGAACATTAATTGACCATAAAGGGAAAGGTTTATTTCTCAACTCTCAATTTTGTCTCATTGATTCCTATGTCTATCCTTACCCAAATACTCCATCATATTGATTACTGTGGATTAATAGTAAGTTTTATAAATGGGTATTCCCAGTAATCAAAATTTGTTTTTCTTTTTCAAAACTGTATTGACTAGTCTTGGTTCTTTGTGTTTCCATATAATTTTAGGAGCAGCTTGTCAATTTCTACCAAAAAAAATGTAAAAGTCTGATGGGATTTTGAGAGAAAATGTGTTGAATCTACAGAGAATTATCATCTTAACAATATTGAGCCTCTCAGTCTTAGAACATAATATGTCTCCATTTATTTCAATCTTACTATTTCTCAGCAGCAATGGTTTGTAGTTTTCTGTGAATAAGACTCGAACTTTTGTTACACTTATTTCTCAGTATTTTATTTTATTTTATTTTACTTATTTGAGACAGAGTCTCGCCCTGTCACCTAGGCTACAGTCCAGTGGCACCATCTCAACCTCCACCTCACAAATTCAAGAGTGTCTCCTGCCTCGGCCTCCTGAGTAGCTGGGACTACAGATGCTTGCCACCACACTCAGCTAATTTTTGTATTTTTAGTAGAGATTGGGTTTTGCCATGTTGGCCAGGCTGGTCTCAAACTCCTGACCTCAATCGATCCACCTGCCTTAGCCTCCCAAAGTGCAGGAATTACAGGCATGAGCCACTGGGCCCAGCTGAGTATTTTATTCTTTTTGATGCTGTTAGGAATGGAATTTCATTTTCCAATTGTTCATTGCTGGAATAAAGAAAAAAACATTTATTTTTGCATACTTATCTTATATCCTGTGACCTTGTTGAACTTCCTTTTTAGTTCTAGTTTTTTGGTTTGTATTTTAGATTTCCTAGGAGTTTCTATGTTCAAGATCATGTTGTCTTCAAAAAAAAGTTTTACTTCTTCCTTTTCAATCTATATGCCTTTAATTTCTTTGTCTTATCTGATTGCAGTGGTCAGAGTCTCTAGTATAATATTAAGCAAAATGGGTAAGAATAGATGTCTTTACCTTATTCTTGATTTTAGGAACAAAGCACTATTTTTAGCAATTTATGATGTTAAGTATAGGCTTTTGTAAATGTTCTTTAGCACTCTGAGAAAGTTCTCTGCTATTCCCAATTTGTTGAGAGTTTTTATTTATGGGTGCAGGATATTTTTTTCAATTGGTTTTTCTGTTTCCTGAGATGACCATGTATTTTGTATACCTTGCCTTATTAATATGGTGTATTACATTGATTTATATGCAGATGTTAAAGACAACCTTGCATTTCTAGGATAAATCCCACTTGGTCATGGCACATGTTTTTATGTTGCTGGATTTTGTTTGCTAATTCTTCAAAAAAAATTGCATTTGTTTTCAAGAAATGTTTGATCTGTAGTTTTCTTTTCTTGAGATATCTTCATGAGCCTTTCCTCTCAGGATAATACTGGTCTCATGGAATGTGAAATGCCAACTATCTTCTATTTTCTGGTAGAATTTGTGAAGAGTTGCTATTATTTCTTACTTAATGTTTGTTAGAATGTCTGTTAGAATTCACTTGTGAAGATATCTGGGCCTAGGGTTTTTTTTAGTGAATTTTTAATTACTAATTTAATTTATTTTTTGTTGGTCTATTTCAATTTTCTATTTCTTTTAGAGTCAGTTTGAGTAGTTTGTGCTAGGAAAATGTCTGCTTCCCTTAAAATGTCTAATTTGCTGACATAAAATTGTTGATAATATTTTTTTTCCTTTTTTTATTATACTTTAAGTCTTAGGGTACATGTGCACAACGTGCAGGTTTGTTACATATGTATACATGTACCATGTTGGTGTGCTGCACCCATTAACTTGTCATTTAACATCAGGTATATCTCCAAATGCTATCACTCCTCCCACCCCCAACCCCACAACAGGCCCCAGTGTGTGATGTTCCCCTTCCTGTGTCCATGTGTTCTCATTGTTCAATTCCCACCTATGAGTGAGAACATGCGGTGTTTGGTTCTTTTGTCCTTGTGATAGTTTGCTGAGAATGATGATTTCCAGCTTCATCCATGTCCCTACAAAGGACATGAACTCATCATTTTTTATGGCTGCATAGTATTCCGTGGTGTATATGTGCCACATTTTCTTAATCCAGTCTATCTTTGTTGGACATTTGGGTTGGTTCCAACTCTGCTATTGTGAATAGTGCTGCAATAAACATACGTGTGCATGTGTCTTTATAGCAGCATGTTTTATAATCATTTGGGTATATACCCAGTAATGGGATGGCTGGGTCAAATGGTATTTCTGGTTCTAGATCCCTGAGGAATCGCCACACTGACTTCCACAATGGTTGAACTAGTTTACAGTCCCACCAACAGTGTAAAAGTGTTCCTATTTCTCTACATCCTCTCCAGCACCTGTTGTTTCCTGACTTTTTAATGATGGCCATTCTAACTGGTGTGAGATGGTATCTCATTGTGGTTTTGATTTGCATTTCTCTAATGGCCAGTGATGATGAGCATTTTTTCATATGTCTTTTGGCTGCATAAATGTCTTCTTTGAGAAGTGTCTGTTCATATCCTTCACCCACTTTTTGATGGGGTTGTTTTTTTTTTTCTTGTAAATTTGTTTGAGTTCATTGTAGACTCTGGATATTAGCACTAAACATGGAAAGGAACAACCAGTACCAGCCACTGCAAAAACATGCCAAATTGTAAAGACCATCAAGGCTAGGAAGAAACTGCATCAACTAATGAGCAAAATAACCAGCTAACATCATAATGACAAGATCAAATTCACACATAACAATATTAACCTTAAATGTAAATGGGCCAAATGCTCCAATTAGAAGACACAGACTGGCAAATTGGATAAAGAGTCAAGACCCATCAGTGTGCTGTATTCAGGAAACCCATCTCACGTGCAGAGACACACACAGGCTCAAAATAAACGGATGGAGGAAGAGCTACCAAGCAAATGGAAAACAAAAAAAGGCAGGGGTTGCAATCCTAGTCTCTGATAAAACAGACTTTAAACCAACAAAGATCAAAAGAGACAAAGAAGGCCATTACATAACTGATAATATTTTCTTACAATTATTTTAATTTTTGAGGGGGGGTAGTTATGTGCTTTTATTCTTGAATTTGCTATAATAATTTGTGTCTTCTCTTGCTTTTTCTCCATCAGACTAAACTGGGGATCAACAGAGTATGTATACCTTAGTGGTCAGCCCAAGACTGGCCAGATGTTGTGCTCCAGCACCTTAAGCCAGTAGGGCTTATACCCCATTGATGGATCTGTTTGTGCAATGGGAGCACATCCACGTATCACACTTTTACTTCCTGTAGTGTCCTTACAGGTCTTCTCTGTACATATGCATGGCCTTCCAGTCTGCCAGTGACGTGTTGTGAAGACCTCAGCTAGCTCTTCTCTGGTGCTCTCAGTTCTGCTGCTCACCCCACCGAGGATAACAACTTCAGGCTTGCATTGCAGTATTATGGCTTTCATTATTCTTTTCCTATTTGGATATGGGATTTTTTGCTCTGTGCTCCAAATCAAGTCAGCCTCTGCAGCAGCAAAGCTGCTATTAATAGTTTTATGACCAGCCCCACCAGACAGAACTGTCATGCCAAATGACTAAAGGATTGGATGGGAATCACTCCAGACAAGAATGGCACAGACTTCCATCATGCTTAACTGAAGTTCAGTGATTTTTTTTTAATTAATAAATTCTCAATTTGTTGTTTGTATTTGTTTAATTTCCAGAGCCCTGAAATATGTGTGGTTTGTCTGTTTATATTTAAATGTGTCCAGTTTCATATTTACATTAGTGGGAGAATATTTGCCAGCCTCTTCACTTTGCCATAATTGGGAATCCCTGTCTAGGCCATCTGGCATCTCTGATTCCTGCCTGTTTTCATTTATTTCATTTTTACTTATATTTATTGCTAATTTTTCATACACTTGCCAGTTGTCAGAATAATATTTCATCAGACATAAGTTCTCTGTTTTCATGTTTTATTTTTGAAGACTTCCCTTCTGAGAACTTTCATTCTGCTTTTATTGGGAGTAGAAATAAATTGCACCACTAATGTCTTGCACCATCACCTCCTAATTGTTGTAGGAATTCCCTTTGCTTATCTCCTAATTTAGATTATACATCTCATGAATTTCAAGATTTTCTGCTTTTTTGGTTTTTTCCATTATTTTGGTGGAACCTGGTCTCCAGTAGCACTTTTTTTTTTCTTTCTCATGTTAAAGATCGTACAACTGCAGAGAGAATGGTGCCAGCAATCCTCGACATGCCTGCTTCTTGTCACACTGCTGTGATTTATACTTCTCTCAGACTATAGTTTTGCAGATAAAATTTTTTTGTTTTGTTTTGTTTTCCTAAGTGGAGAACACAATTTGAGATAAATAGGCTAATTGCTAAGAAAAAATAGAGTAAAGAAAGAAAAGAAAAAGACACAGAAATAGTCTTTCTTTGCCAATGGTTTTAAAGTTAGTTTCATTTTGGGGGGTAGGACAGATTGCTGATTCTTGCCTCAAGATGGTTTCAAGACCAACGTAAAGGCATTCAAGGAAATGCATCACATTGTTATGTGTTATGAAACACGAGGATTATAAAGTTGACCTTACAGCTGTACATCCTAACAATACATCAGCACAAATCTGTGTAAAAGGAGGTTCATTGTGTAAACACTAGATAATTTTAGCAAAGCTGAATTAGTTTCTAACACACAATCCTTACCTAAAGGCATCTTCCAAATTTGCCTATCTCAAATCCAAACAAAAAGAAGACCCTCACAGCTACGGGGACCATGGTAAAGCTAAGTACCCTAGAAATGATGGAACTGGTTGTGTCTTGGAGAAGAGGGGAAAAAGTAAGGCGACACCTCTAACAAATGGTTTTATCCAGTCCAGAATTGTTGGTCTTCTTATGTTTTGAAGTAGGATATAGATGAATTGACAATTATTCCCTTTATCTTCAGGATGTAATTTGATCCTAATATTCCTCTGTGCTGCCAGATTCCTGGTTTTTATCCAGTATATTCACACTGATGACATCCAAGAAAAATTCCTAGTTTATGAACACTTTTTGAAAATTCTAAAGGCTGCCAAGACATTTGAAATGGTAAAACATTTATTTGTTGAGTAAAAATTCAATTGAACAAAACATCTTGGTACCTAAGGTGCAGATGGAGTGCCTGAAATGATGAACTACTTGTTTAATTTTGCTTCATGGCTGAAGATGAAAGCTGTACACACAGTACTGAGCCTCATTATGTTCTCTCCTGGACTACACTGACATTAAGGGGCTGTCTGCATCCTACATGAATACTGTCTCCTGCAATTAAAGTGATTTTATCAAAATCAGGGACAAATGTATCACCTTTTCAAGAGGTTTTGCCAAGAATGAAAGGCACAATATTAAATTCTTAACTGCATAAAAGTGCATTAGATTTCAGAAAAGTCATAAAATGCTTTTTTGAAAAATAGATTTTGTTGTTGTTGTTGATGGATTATTTGTTTGCTTCTATTTACATTTAAAAGCAAAAAAAAAAAAACAGTCTCAGAATCATTTTAAAGAAAGCTATATTTTGGCCTTGGTCACTTGGAAGATAATCGGATGTATATAAATGAAATAAATGCTTTCTTTTAACACAAAAGTCACTGTGTTGTTGCTACAAGCCTTAGCAAACCTGAAAACTCAACAGGACCCATGACCCCCAAATAGTTACAAAGTTTTATGCGAAGCCAAGCAACAAGATGGACAATGAACGGGCCAAGGCCTGCCTGGCCTTCATGTCTGAGTCAACTTTTCTCCTCTTATTCAATGTTATGATACTATGTACTTCTCCTTATAACACTTTACATAATTGTAATTTGGAAAGACATATTTAATAGTCTTTTTTAAAAACAGCTTTATTGAGATATAGTTGATATATAAAAACTGCATATATTTAATGTATAAAATTTGATGAGTTAGGATATATGCATATACCCATGAAATCATCACCACAATAAAGACAACAGACATATCCATCACCCACAAAAGTTTATTTGTGTTTCTTTGTTTTTTTGTTTTGGTTTGGTTTTGTGGTAAGAATATTTAACATGAGATTTACCCTTCTCACAAATTTTAAAGTACACAATACAGCATTGTTGATTATAGTAATTATGCTGTATAGCAGATCTCTAGAACTAATTTATCTGGCATAACTGAACCTTTATACCAATTGAACAACCCCCCCCCCCCAACCATTTCTCCCTTCTCCTGGTAACCACTGTTCTGTTCTCTGCTTCAGTGAATCTGACTAATTTAGGTACCTCATATACATAGAATCTTGCAGTATTTGTCCTTCTATGCCTGACTTATTTCACTTACTCTAATGTTCTCCAGGTTCATCCATGTAGTTGGTTGTTGCAAATGTCAGAAGTTTCTTCTTCTTTTTTTTTTTTTTGAGATGAAGTTTTTCGCTCTTGTCACCCAGGCTGGAGTACAATGGTGCAATCTTGGCTCACTGCAACTTCCACCTCCCAGGTTCAAGTGATTCTCCTGCTTCAGCCTCCCAAGTAGCTGGGATTACAGGCACCCACCACTATGCCTGGCTTAAGTATTGTATTTTTAGTAGAGATGGGGTTTCACCGTGTTGGCCAAGCTGGTCTCAAACTCCTGTCCTCAGGTGATCTGCCTGCCTCAGCCTCCCAAAGTGCTGTGACTGCATGAACCACCGCACCCAGCCAGAATTTTCTTCTTTTTCTAAGACTGAATAATATTTCACTGTATATATAAGCCACATTTTCTTTATTCCATTAATTTGTTGATGGTCATTTAGGTTATTTCTATGTCTTTGATATTGTACATAATGCTGCAATGAACATGGGAGTATAAATATTTCTTCAAGATCATAATTTTAATCATTTGGGGTATACACCTACAAGTGTGATTGCTGGATGATATGACAGTTCTATATTTAATTTTTCAAGAGACCTCCACACTCTTTTCCACAGTGGTTATAACCAATTTACATTCCTACCAACAGTGTACAAGACTTCCTTTTCTCCACACTCTAATCAACAGTTGTTATCTTGTTTTGTTTTGTTTTTGTCTTTGTTTTTATAATGGCCATCTTAACTGATGTGAGACGATATCTCACTGTAGCTTGATTTGTATTTTCCTAACAATTAGGGATGAGTATTTTTTTATATGATCATTGGTAATTAGTAAGTCTTGATTGAATTAACGTCTATTCAAGTCCTTTGCCGATTTTTAAATTGGGTTACTTGTTTTTCTCTTATTGAGTTGTAGGAGTTCCTTATATATTTTGGATATTAACCTTTTATCAGATATGTAGTTTGTAAATATTTTCTCCCATTCTACAGATTGACTTGTCATTCTCTTTATTGTTTCCTCTGCTGTGTAGAAGCTTTTCAGTTTGCTGTAGTTCCACTTGTCTGTTTTCATTTTCTTTGCCTATGCTTTTGGTGTCATATCCAAGAAATCATTGCCAAAACCAATGAATTTGAATTTATTTATTTGCCAACCATGCAATCTCATGGCCTACAATAGTGTCTCGCTTACAAAATCCAATCAGAAATGCTTGCTGAATGAATAATTAAAGTTTTACATACTTTCACATTTTAACTAAAAAATAACTCTGAATAAAAGAAACTGAAAGAACTAAAAGTGGGACTGTATCTTCCAAATCCCTGAAACAAATACAACTGAAAAATATATAGTTCATCTAGTAAAAGGCAGATTAATAAAGAACAAGAAGAATAAACTTAGAAAAATAAAACAAAATCTCAAAAGTAGATTTAAAAGATTACTTGTGATAATTAACGTATACGGATTAAAATTTCTTATTGCTGCATGCAGTGACACACACCTATAATCCCAGTTACTTGGGAGGCTGAGGGAGGATCTCTGTTCCAGACCAGCTTGGGCAACACAGCAAGACCCCATTCCAAAAAAAAAAAAAATCCCTATTAAGAAAAACAAAATGTTTAGATTCAGCTTCATAAAAATCCAAATAACTGCTGCTTACATGAAAAATACTGAAAATAAAGTAAGCAAAAACCTTAAGAAAATGAGATAGTCAACAATATTTTCAACAAATGTTTTTTAAAGATTTAAAAAGTAGAAGAGTGATATTACTATTGATGAGAAAACACACATGGAGGAATAAAAGCACATATGAGTTAAAGATGATGAATTTAGAAGATTAAAAGGAGAGATAAGTGTTATAAAATTTTGTCAGGTTACAATAATATAAAAAGTTCATACTAATAGAAATAGAAGAAATGGACAGAAATAGGCTGTATTGAGATTCTTCATAAACCACTATAAGCCTATGAAACATCAAGTGTCAAGTATTTAATTGATAACAAATTCATTTAGAAAGCTAAGTTATATAACATTTTAACTATGACAAACATATAGTCTTTTTTTACAACATCCTTGAAAAATATTATTCCATCATTTTCTAGAAACAAAACCTCAGTAAACTTAGAAAATGAAAATTGTACTGGTTTTCTCTAATCATAACATAAAACAAAATACAAAATAACCAAAAGTTAATAGTAAAAATTCAGACAAATATTCATAACCCTTTACTAACTAAAATAATTTCTTCTAAATAACTGTTGACTAAACAAGAAATCAAATGCAAAATGAGAGACTAACAGAGAATAATGAAAAGGAAAATAGCATATACAAAAAGGTAAGGAATTCAACCTTCAGCCATATTTGAAAATAAATGGATAGACTCAAAACCTTGCATCAATTTTTTAAAATAATAAAATATATAGAGAAATTAGATTTCTATGGTTTAAATGTGGTTTGTCCCAGCTGAATCTTATGTTGAAATTTGATCCCCAATGTGGCAATGTTAGGAGGTGGGGCCTAGTGTCTGGATCATAGAAGTATATCCCTCGTAAATAGATTAATACCCTCTCATGGGTGAATGAGTTCTCACTCTCAAGAATGGATACGTTCCTTTGAGAGTGGGTTGCTAAGAAAGAATCTGGCTTTCTCAGTTTATCTCTCTTGTTTCCTCTCTCACCATGTGTTCTCTTTTCACATGCCCACTCCTCTTCCACTTTCCACCATGAGTGGAAAAAGCATGAGGATCTCAACAGACGCAACTGCCCAACCTTGGACTTTGCAGTCACCAGAACTGTAAGCCAAATACATCTCTTCTTTTCTTTTTTTTTTTTTTTTTTTTTTGAGACAGGGGTCTCGCGCGATTGCCCAGGGTGGAGTGCAGTGGTGTAATCTCAGCTCACTGCAACCTCTGTCTCCTGGGTTCAAGCAATTCTTATGCCTCAGCCTCCCAAGTAGCTGCTGGGATTACAGGGGTGCCCCACCATGGCTGACTAATTTTTGTATTTTTAGTACAGATGGGGTTTTGCCATGTTGGCCAGGCAGGTCTTGAATTTCTGGCCTCAAGTTAGCCTCTCCTCTTGGCCTCCCAAAGTGCTGGGATTACGGGCATGACCCACCATGCCTGGCCCATCTCTTTTCTTTATAAATTACCCAGTATCAGATATTCCATTATAGAAACACAAAATAGACTAAGCCATTGCTAATTCTTTTAAGATATTAGGAAGAAGTAACTATAGTAGTATTTAAGGTAGGCAGGAGGTAGAAAGTAATGATCTTATATTTATAATACAGTAAATTAGAAAACAGAGAAAACTGACAGATAAAGCAATAGTCTAGTTGAGAAAAATATAATGTAATTATAATTCTTTAATAATTTTAATAGAAAGAGATTGTGACAACTATGGAGGTGATTTTTATGTGTGTATTTTGTGTTCAATTCTATGCTAATAAATTTGACAATCTCAATGACAAGGAAGACATTGAAAATCTAGTTCAACTATAAATAAAATGCTAAATTATCATAAAACAAATTCATCAAATGACTACGGAATCAGATAATAGGTACCTGGATTTATATTATGGATAAATTACTTAAATCATCTGAGAAATCAATAATTTCCACACAACATAAACTATTCTACAACATAACAAAAGATGGAAGGCTTCCTAGTGAAACAAATAAATAAAAAATCAGTCTAGGGAATAAGAGCCTTAGAATATCCTGATCAGTGGCCTTAGATGAGCTCTCTCAAATTCAGTATTCTCATCTAAACAAGAATAACAATTAAGGCATAGATTTCATAAAATTGCTGTGTAACTTAAATTGGATAATGCATGTAAACCTCAGCTTAGATGATTCCCAGGGACACACTGCACACTTAATAGCTATTTCTTGGTAAAGCTAGAATAACCCTGATATAAAACTTGTTAAATATAACTCTGAAGTCAACTACATATCAATTTAATTAATGGAAAACAATGTAAAAATCTAAACAAAATATATGCAATAAAATTTAATATACCATAAGAAAATAATCATACATAAATACAATGATAATCTATTATTAGGACATGTGCCAATGCAATGAGTCCAGCTACATCAATACACGAAATAAGAAAAGCATATAATCACATGTAAAGAATCTATTCTTGATATCCTTTTTTTTTTTTTTTTTTAGATGGAGTTTTTTTCACTCTTGTTGCCCAGACTGGAGTGCAATGGCACAATTTCGGCTCACTGCAACCTCTGCCTCCTGGGTTCAAGTGATTCTCCTGCCTCATCCTCCCAAGTAGCTGGGATTACAGGCATGCACTACTACACCCGGCTAATTTTGTATTTTTAGTAGAGATGTGGCTTCACCATGTTGGTCAGGCTGGTCTCAAACTCCTAACCTCAGGTGATCCCCCCGCCTTTGCCTCCCAAAGTGCTGGGATTACAGGCATAAGCCACCATGCCCAGCCTTGATATCCTTTTATTAGTAAGAAAGGAAAGTAAGATATCTCCTTAATGTTGTCAAAGAAAAAACAGAACTGGACAGTAGTTAAAGCAATAAAAACAGATCTTATTCAGGACTATTACAATGCAGGAAATGAGAATTCAATATAGAACTGGGCTTAATTCCAAATATAGAATGGGCAAGTGGGAATCTATAGCCAAGGAGCAGAGTGTGGGTCGTCAGTGGATGGAAAGCTAGTAAGAGAATACATCAGGGGTAAGAGGGGATTCTGGCCGAACAAACCTAACAGAATTCTTGTCAAGGCAGGCCAAGGTATTCAGATATCACCAGGGGGATGGTGGAGGATGAGGAAGGAACTCCATTAGATATTGAAGGTGATCAGATATTGATGGTGGGGGATTTTAGTTAAACTAACTTGGTGGGATTCTTTCTAAAACTGTACAATGCAGAGACAAACACGAAAATCCAAAAATTGAGGTCTAGTTGAAAAAGAGTTCATGGGGGCCTAAGCAGAGTTTGGTCAAGAGAGAAACTTCGTCTATATGAGAAGCCAACATCTTAATGATGAGACACTAGAAACACTGCCACTGAAATTACAAAGAACACATAAATGTCTACTATGTCCAGTTTTGTTTTGGGTAGAAATGTATCTAGTTTAAGAAACTGAAAAGCAAAAATAATCTACATTTTCAAGTCATTATTGAAGGTAAAAGTGGCTACGTGTCACAGTTCTAGCCAAAACCCTGTAAGCAGAAATCCCCAGATGGAGGCTGAAGAAGGGGAAGGGGAGGGGAGTTTAGGGGAGGCTGTTCCTCTTCTTGAAAGAAACATGAAATTGCAGGAGCCTTGCAAGACCATGAGGCCTAAAGCCACACTTTCAGGAGAAAAAAACAAGGAGATGAGGTTCCCAAAGTATCACACAACCACCACACCCAGGCCTGAGTGGCCTACCTCTAGACAGTCAGTTTTTTGTATCCATTTGTATTAGTCCATTTTCATGCTGCTAATAAAGACGTCGCTGAGACTGGGTAATTTATAAAGAAAATGGCGTTTAATGGACTCACAGTTCCATATAGCTGGGGAGGCATCATAATCATGGTGGAAGGCAAAGGAGGAGAAAAGTCATGTTTTACATGGCAGCAGGCAAGAGAGCATGTGCAGGGGAACTCCCCTTTATAAAACCATCAGATCTCGTGAGACTTAATCACTATTATGAAAACAGCAAGGGAAAGACCTGCCCCCATGATTCAATTCCCTCCCACTGGGTCTCTCCTATGACACACAGCCAAACCATATCACCATTGATATTTCTCAATCTTTTATGTGTTGAAACCAGTAATTCTGAAGGTAGTCCTCAGACCAGCAGCATTGGTATCATCTGGGAACTTGTTAGAAATCCAGATTCTTTGGCCCCATTCCAGACCTACTGAACCAAAAACTCTGGAGAAGCAGTCCAGCAATCTGGGTTTTAACAAGTCCTCCAGGATATTCTGATGCTTATTTAAAAGTCTAAAAGCCTCTGGTTTAAGCCACTGTTTTTCAAGTGTCTCTCTCACTAAAAATGTATTTTATTGATGAGCATGCTAATAAAATTTAGTAGACTTTCAGAAAATAAATTAAGCCAGGTCTTCCCTTCATACAAAAAATTGAACTTCAGATGGATTCACAATTACACATATATATGAATACATATGTGTATATACATATGTACATATACATAGAATACACACACCTTTACACATGTGACCAGAACAATAAATCATCTGGCAGCCTCACATAAGTTGGGCCTCCTTTAATGAGAGAATTCAGGAACTACCTCCATCCTTCATCTCATTCTTTCTCTGGCTGTCTAGTTTCCCATCCTGACTTACTCTCTGTCCCTTTTCAAGTGTGTGCCTCCAATTTACGTCACCATTCACTCTTATTTTTCAGTCTTCAAGCCTTACCTCTCTGGCTTTAATCACTACTGATGTGGCATCTCCATGGACTTAAAATATCACAATGGCCAAGCCCACTACCCCACATGATTACATACTACCCTTAGGGGCAGTACTGACATCAGACAAGGTTAGATCCATAGGTTGCAATGAGTAGTATTTTGGAAAATATTTAACAACCATCTCTCATTTAAAACAAGTAATATAGGCATAGATAGATGGACATAGACATACAATTATTATAAATTGTGACTAATATGAAGGATTCTTAGCATACAATTTGCAAATAATAATATATACAATATTTGTTACTGTGAATTATATACAGCTAATTGAATCTCACAGAATGCTTTGGTTTTACTAAACTGTTGCATTCACAGCCAACCTATGGCTGCAATTGATGAGCCACAGTATAGTTCTGACATAAATGTTGGTTAACACATTTTTTTATGTTAACAAGAAAGTGAAACAATGAAGATAAATATAGGAACTTCAGTAGTTTCTCAATGATGAAGTGACTTCTTTGCTCTATCAGAGAATTGTTTTTGAATACTGGAAGAATATTTCCTCATTTTTTTGGTCCATTCACACTGTGCTGGTTACAGTCAAGGCATACATTTAAGTTTAATGTGCATTTCCTGTATAACTGTCTAAGGTCGAGGCAATCAACAATCAACAAACAATAAATCAAGCCTTTATTTGTAGTGCTCCCAGTTTCCATGGTGTAACTATTCCCATCATGGCTAATTTCAAGCTACCAAGGTGACATCACTGAATACACTGAACTGAGAAAAGATATATAACGACAATAGCAGACCACCATGGAATATTTCTCCCATACAGACACAACAGCCACAAACTTAAAAGCATAGATATTAGTAAAATGTAGTAAAATAATTATGAAGTGGTGAGTTTTGAGTATTTATAAACTTTGTTTTTAAGATCTTTTATTTAGTACAGGTTTATATATAAATTAATTTTTAATGATGGCCTTCACAATTTTTGAAATTTTTTTATAAGCAAACCACTGGCCCTACTTCCCCTATATTCCCCCAGAAAAGTATATTTCAACATAATTCATATACTGATAGGATTTGGAGGTATGTCCCTTTCAAATCTCATGTTGAAATGTGATCCTCAATGTTGGAGGTGGGGCCAGGTTGGAAGTATTGGATGATGGGGGCAGATTCCTCCTGAATGGCTTAGCACCATCCCTTTGGTGATGAGTGAGTTCTCACTCAGTTCACAATAGACTTAGTTGTTTAGAGAGTCTGGGACCTCCCCCTTCTCTCTCTCTTGCTCCCTCTCTCACCATGCCTGTTTCCCCCTTGGTCTTCCGCCATGAGTAGAAGCTCCCTATGGCCCTACCAGAAGCTGAGCAGATGCCAGCACCATGCTTCCTATACAGCCTACAGAACTGTGAGCTAATTAAACCTCTTTTCTTTATAAATTACCAAGCCTCAGGTATTTATAGCAATGCAAAAATAAACTAACACATATACTCATAAAGAGAATTCTATAATATGTACATTCGTGAGTAACCTGAACATCTTCCATCTTGCTAATGAGCTCTTCCAAGAAAAAGATAAATATTGCACAGCATCAGGAAAATGTGCTGGAAATCTAGGTCATTCTGGTTGTATAAGGCCTTCCTATTCAAGCAGTAGGCCTATACAAAAGGCTTGGGCCCTGGTCCTCATGATTCAGCCTAAATATTTGTAAGATACCAGTGTTCATTCAGTCCTACCATGAGCTCCTTTCATGATCATGGGACATCAGGCTGAGTTGTTTTGTTACAATGGATGCTTGGACCAAGAGGCCAAAATGGCTCTTCTCCAACTTGACTGTGCTGTAGCATTATTCTTATACCTAGAACTAGGTTCTGGTCAAGTAGGGACAATAGTTAAGAATAATAATGATTATTTACTGAATGTTTGCTCTGTGCCAGGCACCACGCCAAATGCTATACATACATCATTTCTTTAATTCTTAAAACAATCCTGTGTGGTGAGAATTATTATTCCCATTTATAACAAGAAAACAGAGAGACACAAAGTAATTGGCAAATATGCCCAAGATCACACAAACAGTAAATGTTAAAGTAGGATTTCAACTGG
Source organism: Hylobates moloch (assembly GCF_009828535.3). Taxonomy (NCBI): domain Eukaryota; kingdom Metazoa; phylum Chordata; class Mammalia; order Primates; family Hylobatidae; genus Hylobates; species Hylobates moloch. Next base: position 57,193,875 of record NW_026652290.1, on the reverse strand, counting down.
CTGTGTATCTCCAAAGCCAGTGCTTTGCTATACCACCTTCTTCTTGGGTCTGGAGACCCAGGGTCTTTGAGAACCCATTAGTAAAACACACGGATGCTGATTCATTCATTCTTCAACATTTCTCATTGATCCATTAGCCAAATGCCTCTGGTATCTACCTGTTTTCCAGCTGAAATTGTCAATAGCATCTCTTTTCACTGTTACAAGTGTTCTAGTTTAGGTGTTAAATTATATGTGGCCTTATATGTAGAAGAAGCTGTTCTGTGTGTAAGCAGAAACTGAGGCAAGCTGTGCCTCTGTCATATCTGTTATGATTCTAGTGGGCCCAAGATAGCCACAGGACAAAACTACCATAGACTCTGCTTATCTCCACAGAGCTTGCATGCATTCAAGTGGACACATTAAGAAGAAAACTGAAATTTTCCAAACACAATTCCTGTCATTAGAATGTAGGGTCATGCCCTTTGACCTCTGAAATCACCTTCACTGATTTCTACTACCTAAACATCATCTTGAATGAATGACTTTTCCAAACCTGACTTCTCATGAAGACCTAATCTTGACAGTTCTGGAATGCATTTCAGAGCAACTATCCCCATGCCATACTTGAAAATTACAAGTCTTCACTTCCAGAAAACCCAGTAGATGCCTGCAAAGGGGGCAGCTCTCAACATGATCAACATTCTCTGATGCTTCTGGAACATGAAGTCAACTATTAGTGTTTGCAAGCCAAGCCATGCTGTCTTGAGATTATTAAAAGTAATTCAAGGCAGGACATGGTTTCCAAAGTTTTTCCTTGGAAAACCTTCAAGGAAAACACAGAAAAAATTTTTGTGGAAAAACAAAAAAGGAATTTTTTTTTTTTTTTTTTTTTTTTGAGACAGAGTCTCGCTCTGTTGCCCAGGATGGAGTACAGTGGCACAATCTCAGCTCACTGCAACCTCCACCTCCACGGTTCAAGCTATTCTCCTGCCTCAGCCTCCAGAGTAGCTGGGACTATAGGCATGTGCCATCACCCCCGGCTAATTTTATGCATTTTTAGTAGAGACAAGGCTTCTGCATGTTAGCCACGATGGTCTCGATCTCCTGACCTTGTGATCTGCCCGCCTCGGCCTCCCAAAGTGCCGGGATCACAGGCATGAGCCACCGTGCCTGGCCAGATATTTTTTTTTTAATTTGTAGATTAGCTATTCACTATTCTTAAAGCATGCATAAATTAAAGGCCCCCTTCTCGTGAATGTATCAAGCAAAACCTAAGATCAAGATGATGTGAACAAAAATAATCTACCTTTAAATCTTGAATATGGTAGTCTTTCTGTAGATAAACAATGTCTTAAGAAAAATTATTTATCATATTAATAGCAAAGTCTTCACATCTTTAAACTATATTCTGTGTAGACTTAATTAAATTCAGATCTTCAAACATGGGCCAATTCTTTTGATACCACCGAAAGAAACAATCTATAGAACATAATATATGATAACTTTCTTTTATCTTTCCTAACAGCAAAACTATTTTTTTCTACTCTTAAGTTTATTACAGGTTTTCTTACAATGGTTAAAAAAAATCCACAGAAATATTAACCTCAACAGAAAACTTATTTCCCATTCTAACACTGCCTGGAGCAGTCAACAGGTCAGCCTGTGTGTGTGTGTGTGTGTGTGTGTGTGTGTGTGTGTGTGTGTACAATATATGTGTTATGTTGTTCGTTTTCCTAGATTTTTCATTCCTCTCTTGCTAATAGTTATTTTAATTCTTTAAGCATTAATACAATCTGGGAACTAATTCTGATGGAGATGTACTTTAAACACAAGGGATGGCTTGTAATGATATTAGACTGTGATCTTATAAGCACATAGAGATTAAATAATACTATGGTCAATTCACAAAGTAGATATTGCCATAAAAAATTTTAAATTAACTACTGTGCCATAGTACCTCTAATTCTTTTGCTATTGATGTACTCACACTGAGCCTTTCTTTCTTTCTTTCTTTTTTCCTTTCTCTTTCTTTCTTTTCTCTCTCTCTCTCTCTCTTCTTTTTTGAGTCAGGGTCTTGCTCTGTTGCCCAGGCTGTAGGCTAGAGCATAATGGCATAATTAGAGCTCACTGCAACCTTGAACTCCTGGGCTCAAGGGATCCTCCCGCCTTAGCCTCCTGAGTAGGTATGACTACAGGCATGCACTAGCATATCCAGCTATTTTTTTTTTTTTTTACTTTTTTTGGTAGAGACAGCATCTCACTATGTTGCCCAGGCTGGTCTCCAACTTCTGGTCTCAAGCAATCTGCCTGCCTCAACATCCCAAAGTGCCGGGATTACAGGCTACAGATATGACTTTAATGAAAAATCAAGGATTGGTTATATTCTAAACCATTTGCCAAGAGCATAGTTTACTTTTATGTCTTGGCATTCATAAGAAAATAAAAACTATATATGAATTATTTACAATCTTCCACTCTTATTAACAGCTTCTTTCTAAAGCATGTATTTACTTTCATTAATATTAAGATAATTTTTTATAATTTTTCCTAAACCTGACCTCAAAATGTTTTGGAACATAAGGCAGAAAAGAATAGAATAGGGCTTTAACGAACAATGGAATAATGAGCATTGATTGCAAACTTCCATGACAGAGACTTGCACAATCTTGTAAATAAGATTTGCATACCTCCAGTAATTATTGAGAAACATAAGATTATATAATCAACTGCTAAATCATATAGAGCAGACTGAAGGTAAGATAAAAGTTCAGAGAAAAGAGGCATTAAACATTTCGGGCCAAAATTATTAGAGACAGTCTCTGCAGATGGTCACCTGTGGGACTTGTGATTGTGAATGGCCTGGGATCTTGTTACCATGCAGATCCTGCTTCAGCAGGTCTGGGGCCTATCTTCCGCATTTCTAATGAGCTCCCAGGTGATATCCATGTTGCTCTTCCATATACTACTACACTTTGAACAGCAACAACTATTCAAAGACCGGGAGGGTTTGGAAATGTGAAGAGTAGCAAGTAAAGGAACCTTCCTTTTGATGATTTAGAAGCCATAACAGGCTTATAAAAATAGTTCAGCAGAATAAAATGTTCCTGTGTTTTTCATACATATTTTGCCAGTGGAATAACCCCCAGACCCAGTGTTCCCTCACACTGTCATCTACATTATTAATACTAGACCAAAGCCAGAGTCCATTACTTTCATGTGAAATGAACCAACCATTTTTTCCGGTAGTCTAAAAGACAGGAAAAGCCTTGCTGAAATGAAAATTTTCTTAGGCTGGGAACTGAATTGAAATGAGTAGTGCTGGCCGGGTGCGGTGGCTCACACCTGTAATCCCAGCACTTTGGGAGGCCAAGGCGGGCGGATCACGAGGTCAGGAGATCGAGACCATCCTGGCTAACACGGTGAAACCCCCTCTCTACTAAAAAAATACAAAAAAAATTAGCTAGGCGCGGTGGCGGGCGTCTGTAGTCCCAGCTACCCGGGAGGCTGAGGCAGGAAAATGGCGTGAACCCGGGAGGCGGAGCTTGCAGTGAGCCGAGATAGCGCCACTGCACTCCGGCCTGGGCAAAAGAGCGAGATTCTGTCTCAAAAAAAAAAAAAAAAAAAGAAAGAAATGAGTAGTGCTACTTTTGTTTACGGGTTTTGCAATTTAACTAATTTCTTCCTCATCTATTCTTTTATATCCAAATTGCTCAAAAATGTTATTTTAAACTTTAATATGTTTTAAATGCTGTAATTTCCTTTCTAAACAATCAAAAGCCATTTTCAGCTTGGGCCAGAATATTCTGCGTAAATAACCATTCACCAAAAAACTACTTACATCTAGGACATTCCTAGCATTCCTAGGCCTGCACTTGGCTAGGGTAACCTAAATACTATTAAAAATTGTAAAAGTTATGAGATTTTACTTTTACTGTAAGATAAAGAAATTTGTAATCATCTCAGACACAGTTTAGGAGTGTTTTATGTTAAAATTATGGTGACAGAGTGAATGATCTGGATCCTGCTGCTTGAAGAAGAGTCAAGGACAAGCTTTAAAATCAGGCCATCTTTCTGGGATTCATAAAAGCAAAAACACATAGATGAGGACTAAATTCCATTATGGCCAGTGGAAAGAAAGTTATTAACCCTGAATAAGACATTTTGGGACTGCTGAGGGTTTTTTTTTTAATATTCTTCAGGTTTCACTTAAATCAGTAGAGGAAAATGTCTTTTCAAATTACCTCTATGACACCCACACCCATTATTCCTGAGTAGATATAGGCCAGATGGGGGTTGGTATCTGAAATGATCAGTGGGGTTGGATTCAATTAGTGCTACTAAGTGGTGCTTGCAGAAAGCAGTGTGCAATAGTATGCCCCACATCAGAATTGGGTAATCTGCTTCCCTTCATCCTCCTACTGACATTCACAGACTGAACTCCCAAGGGTGACTTACTTAGAAAGGGACCCTTTCTATAATAGAGCTGCTTTTCCCAGCAACCTCCAATTTCTCAGCCCTTGTAAACTGCCCCAGGCTTTATTTTTCTTTAACATTTACTGCTTGGCTTTATTTTTAAGCCTATAACCTAGAGTATAGGTCTCTCTAGGTCCAGGTCTGAGCTCAACCACTGAATTGAGGGGTTTAAAATTGATGAAAGCCTGGAAAAAATAGGTAAGATGAGGAAATGTCAAAGAAACTGAAGTTACTTAAACTGGAGAAAGGAGAATGAGCAGTAACAGAATCAGTGGTGTGCTGTAGCCGGTTCATACTAGCTTGTAAGAGCTGATTATTAAATTCCGAGTAATTTTGCAAGCTTCTTGTCAAACACAGCCATGAATCAAAAGTAAATATGTCAACTTACCTATTACAAGCAAAAGTAATACAAAGAGGCACAAGGAAACTTCTGGGGGTGATGAATAGGTTCCTTATCTTGATCGTAGTGAAGATTTCAGGGAGTGTATTTGGTACTGTAGAACGATTGCCAAAAAACATTGCAACTTTATTTATCCCATTATGAGCTTTTAGTACAATTTCTCTTAAGTTTATCCTTAGTAATTAAATCCTTATGTCTCACCTAGTGTCTATTCTTAAACCTACTATTTGCATGCTTCATATATAATATTTTATGCCTATTTTTCTAGTTTTAAAAGCAATACATCTTCATTGTGGATCATTTGGAAGAAAAAAAAAAACAAAGAAAACAAGCATTAGTTAAATCCCACAACCCAGAGATAATGTATAGTCAATATTTGGAATATTTCATTTGAAATGTGTGGGGGTATATGTACATACTCATGTGCATATGAATAGTAGATACGACATGCATAACTTGCTTTTCTTCCATACCATGGTATGAGTATTTCATTCTGTTATACAAATTTTTTACTTTTTTATATTAGCCGTTAATATATTAAAAATAAGAATGTTACATTTTTAAAGCTAGCCAGTTTTTTGAGCCCCATATATGCATAAAAATACATTTTTTATTTGGCTTTTAGGAAGACTTAAAATTCTGACAGCGACTTAAACTAGAGGTTCTCAGACATTAAAATGCGTCAAAATCAACTGGAGGGCTTATAAAAACTCAGATTTCTAAACCCACACTGAGTTTCTTATCCAGTATGGGGCCCAAGAATATGGATTTCTAACAAGTTCCCCAGGTGATACTGATGCTACTAGTTTGAGAATTATTGGTTTAAACAAATAAGGGATTGATGAATATCAAAGGGTAAAGGATTGATGGCATAGAGCTGGGCCACCCAGGCCAGGTATTGTGGTTGCATGATACCTTGGGAACCTCGGCTCCTTGAATTCTTCTGCTCTACTATCCTTAGAGTGTGGCTTTAGGCCTCATAGTCCCATCATGACCTCTGCAGTTCCTTGTTTCCATCAGGAAGAAAGACTTTTCCAGAAGCTCCACCTCGGGACTTCTGCTTACGGGTTTTAGCTTAAAACTTTGTAAAGTGGACCCCTTTACCTGTAAGAAAGGCTTACAACTATAGTTGATTCATGGTCAGTTGGCTGGTTTTAAAGCTAGCTATATTCCACCCTGAGCAAAATCATATATGACAGACATCCTTATCTGCTTCATAATTTTAATGAGGGATTTTATATTTCATAGGTCAATTTTTTTTTCTCGGAAGTAGGATACAAATAACTTTTAAAAAAGGAACAACCTGAGCTGGAAGGTGATTTATAGAAAGTGTTAGAAATTTGGAATCTCTATTTTGGAGAAGAGAAGCATGAGCTGCTCAGTGATATTGTCATGTGCCATTGAAAGCTCAGCTGATGACTATAGGTTCATGCTAGTGCAGTAAAGGATCTTTCCAATATAACAGCTCAGGAGCTGAGAAAACAAATAGCATGATTGATTCAAAGCTGGAGCCTAGTAAGAAAAATGTATTGGTAGGTTCAGAGGGTAAGAAAATTGAAGAAACTGATAAAGCAAAGGTTGAAATGTCATCCCCAGGAGTATAGGACTACAGGGAAATAAAAATACATTCCTTATTTCTCTAACTCTTAGGTCTTTATGCAATAATTGAACCAAACAACTTTAAAAAAGTGATTTCAGATGACAACTAGTCTCCAGGTCCAAAGGAGTCACTAAAATATTTTAACTTCCAGCTCCATATTTAAATGGGATTTTGTTTGATTCTATTTTGAACTTTTAAAAATAATATTCCTTTAATTGAGAAATACGACTACACCCCTTGACCCAATTCTGGTGTTTGTTCTATGTTTTAGTTCAGGTTTCTTTTTAGATGTAAGAAATAGAGACCAACTGGCATTAGCTAGCCCCTACCTAACAAAGGAAGTTTATTGTAAAGGCTCACATTGAAAGAAAAAAGGACTGGTATCACAGTAAAATCTGGTCTTATGGACATTAAAGCTGAATGGTGGTTGGGTTTCAAGGTATCCAGAGTCAACAGATGTTGATTCCAGTGGTCCCCAGTCTGCATAATTCTGCTACTTCCTTCAGTTCCACTTTGAGCAAGCTTCTTCGTAGTTTCTGCCCACCATGGTTTTGCACAGGGCCCTCTAGCAAATTCTTAGTTCAAATCTCCAAGAAAGAATATGATTGTCTCAATGCATCTTTTTGTGTCAGTCAGAGGTGGAGAAGCTAGCTATAGACTGGTTCCTAAAATCAGGTGCCCATGTCTAGTCCAGTCATTTTTACCTGATTGGGCCCGTCTGTCCAGACATGGTCACCTAGGCAGCAGAGGCTCCTGATGGAGCAGTTAGGCATGATAGGTGGTTCTAGCTAATACAATTGCAGGTAGGTCAGGAATAAGGAAAAATGGGCCCAGCACTTACCCAGGTACATTTTGGGATGGAAACATTGTAACAAAACTGTTAAAAACAAACAAACAAACAAACAAAAAAACTTCTAATCATTGTGTTGCTTGTTCAGATTCTGCCAAATGCACTCTCATAGATTTGGAGCTGGAGCTCTGTATATAAAATATAAACATAATTCACATAATTATGGATTTTTTTTTCTTGAAAGGAAGACTGCTCATAGCCATTGATCGTAGCATTGACTCATCATTGTAATGTAAGTGAGGAGGCAATCACTAGCAGAGAAGCTCCTTAGTAACTCAGACCTTCAGTGTCACAATTTTTGCCTTAATAATTATTGTCAAGTTTATAAATAATCCCTATAAGTGAAACAAGCAAGAGTTTCACTTTGGTTTATTACAGTTTTTAGTTGCAATAAATCTTACTTATATGTATAAATTATTCAAATGCATAGAAATGCTGAGTTATGAATCATTGCATTCAAATATCTGTAAGACTTTTGTTTCATATTAAAAACATTTTATTAAGGAGTTAATTGTGCTATACTTATTTCAGGAGTTATAGTCAGGAAGTAAATTTAATTTGAAGTACACTTAGAAATGTAACAGATTATGTAAAGTAAGTAATTTTTAAGTTAAAATTTACTATAATTTCCTATCCCATAATGATTACAGGTTACAGCCATCCTAGGTGTGTTAAGACAACACGTCTGTTCTTTAGGCTCAAGTTGTTCATGTCAGCAATGGTTACTTGGGTACTATAGAATTTGGAGTTATGGTAAAGTATTCACTGTTATTTTATTTGCAGCATTAATATGCTTTAAAGGATTACTGCATGGTTATTTCTCCTATAAACATCACTAAATTCTTTAAACTTCCTTAATTACTTTCTAAATGTGAGTTGGATATTTATTTGGGTAAATTAAGTTCTTTTTAAATTTTTTTTAATGCTTCTAGGATTTTTGGTCATTTGAGAGGTAGGAGAGATCCCCTGAGAGAAATAGTAATATTCCTACTAATTTATACAAGTGAAGGTTCAAGTAATTAATTTGAATTTTAAAAGATGTAATATCACTTGTATTCCAGTCTTATCCAGTTATAAGTAAATAAAACTAAACAATGGTTTAAATACATGTAGGTAAAAAACAATCATGGAAAGAAAAAGTATTAGTAGAAGGTCAAACACTGAGGAAAAATAATGGAATTATCTATTCACAACGGTTTATATGGTTTATATAACTGCTAGACCTGAATCTCAAATTTAGTTCTAGGATTTCTGTCAGTGAAACTAAAGAGTAAAAACAGAATAGTTTACAAGATAGAAGAAATATATCAGCTCCTCAGTAGGAACTAAGATCTTTGCCTTACATTAACATTTTAAACATTTTAATTGATAAATATAACATGTGTGTAGAAAATGAACAAAATGTACAGCTCAGTAGATTATCACAAAGCAAATACTTTTGTAATTAACAACCAGAACATGAAAATAAACAAAGCCAATAAATACATGAAATTCTCTCCTCCCTCTGCCCACTTCTAATCACTGTCCCTTCCCCCTCCCCAAGGTAACTATTATCCTGACTTTTATGGTAATCATTCCTAGATTTTTCTTTATCATTTTAACACTAAAGCTTACATCCCTATACAATATAGTAGAACTTTGCCTGATGGAATTCATATGGGATTTATTTAATATTATGGAGGAGGGTTGGGAGGTCTAGCTTTTTTTTGCTCAAATTTATGTTTGTAAGATTTATCCATGTTGTTGCAGAGTTGTAGTTTTCATTTTCATTGCTATTTTGTTGTGTGAATATAGTTCAATATATTTATCATTCTACTGTTGAAAAGCATTTGGTCCACTTATAGTATGAAGTAATTTTGAATTGAATTTTACTGCTAAAAGCATTTTTTTTCTTTTTCTTTTTTTTTTTCTGTTGCCCAGACTGGAATGCAGTGGCACAATCATGACTCACAGCAACTCAACTCCTGGGCTCAAGTGATTCTCCTTCCTAGTAGCTGGAACTACAGCCATGCACCAAAATGCCCAGCTAATTTTTTGTATTTTTTTGTAGAGATGGGTTTTCGCCATGTTGCCCAGGCTGGTCTCAAACTCCTGGGCTCAAGCAGTCCACCTGCCTCGGCTTCTCAAAGTGCTGGGATTACAGGCATAAGCCACTGCATCCCATCAAAGCATTTTTTATAAACTGTATCTTGATGAACAAGTCCATGCATTTAAACAGAGAATATTCCTCAGAGTGGGATTGCTAGATCAAAAACTGTTTTCCAAAGTGGTTGTGCCAAATTATACTCTCACCAGCAGTACATGACAGCTTCCATTGGTTTACTTCCTCGATACTTACATTGTCAGTCTTTTTAACTTTAGTCATTCTGATATGGTTTTCATTTGCATTTTCCTGATTAAAAACGAATCTTATTTTTCCATAAGTTTGTTGATAATATTTTCTCTTGTGAAGATCCTGCTCAAGGGTCTCATCCACTTTTGGTTTTGATGGTCAATCATTTCCTTAGTGATTTGTATCGGTTCGTCATATAACCTATATATAGGCCCTTAAATATGTCTTATAAATATTTTCTCCCAATTTGTGCCTTGCCCTTCATTCTCTTTAATGTTGTTTTTGAATGGACAGAAGTTCTCAAATTATCAATTTTATGTAGTCACATTTATAATTATGCCTGGTGACCTTTGTTTTATTTCAAATGCATTCTCTGTCATGAAGACAATTTATACCTTCTAAAATATTATTTTATCTTTTACAATTAAGTTTATAATGAATATATATGCACCTGATTTAGGGATAAAGTTTGAGGTAAAGGTCATGTTTCTTCCTTTTTCTACATGAATATCAAATAGACCAAGCACTATTTAATTTCAAAAGTCCTTTTACCATTGCTCAGAAGGGTCACCTTTGTCTTAAATCGTGTTCATTTATATGGAAGTCTGTTCCTATGCTATCCTGTTTCTTTCATCTTTGTCTATCCTGTCACCATCATAACACTGTCTTAATTACCATAACCTTACATAAGTCTTGATACCTGGTAGATATCCACCCTCATTATTCTTCGCGAGATCTTCAAGAGTTTATTGATATTTTTGGTCCCTTGCATTTTCAGATAAATTTTAGAAAAAAACTTAACCATGTTACACACACACAGTCACACACTGGGCCTTCGTATGTATTTATGTTGAATCTATAGGTCAGTTTGGAAACAGCTGACATTGTAACAATATTGAGTCTCACAACCCATGAACATAGTATAACCATTTATTTAGGTCTTCGTTTTCTTTCAAAAAAAATCTTTTTTGTTTTTTGAGACGGAGTCTTGCCCTGTTCCCAGGCTGGAGTGCAGTGGCGCAATCTCGGCTCACTGCAACCTCCACCTCCCGGGTTCAAGCAATTCTCTGCCTCAGCTCCCGTGTAGCTGGGATTACAGGCACCCGCCACCACGCCTGGCTAGTTTTTGTATGTATGTATGTATGTATGTATGTATGTATGTATGTATGTACTTATTTTACACGAAGTCTCCCTCTGTCGCCCAGGCTGGAGTGCAGGTGCACGATCTCAGCTCACTGCAAGTGCAGTGGCGCAATCTCGGCTCATTGCAACCTCCACCTCCCAGGTTCAAGCAATTCTCCTGCCTTGGCCTCCCCAGTAGCTGGGACTACAGGCGCGCACCACCATGCCAGGCTAATTTTTTGTATTTTTAGTAGAGACGGGGTTTCACCATGCTGGCCAGGCTGGTCTTGAACTCCTGACCTCGTGATCCGCCTGCCTCGGCCTCCCAAAGTGCTGGGATTACAGGCGTGAGCCATCGCGCCCGGCCTCAAAAATGTTTTATAGTTCTCTTTGTAGGAAGGACAATCTTTAACTTACTCCTAGTTACTTGCTATCTCATGCACTATTATAAATAGTATCTCTTTAAAACTTCAATTTTATATTTGTTGCTAATCTATTGAAACACATTGATTTTTGAATATTGACTTTGTATCCAGCAACTCTTAAATTAATTTAGTAATTTTTTCTACTTTCTTTTAGATTTTCCTATGCACATATCATCTATGAAAAATTAGCCATATTTCCTCTTCTTGACAAATTCGAAGACCCTCAATAATCTGAATTTGACTAACGGGCAATTTTCATTGTAAATTCAATAAAAAGCTGCTAGTGTATTCAATCTCTTTTCCAGCTCACAAACTCCCACTCTCAGTTTACGCGGACCGGACTACTACCGCAACAACCCCCACCAGTCTGGAGGATTTTGAGCCTAGACACTCCTCCAGAGCAGGCCCCCCTCCCGGCTGCGGAAGTGCGCGCGCCCTGGACACCTTAACAGTTCCGCCCCTCTCCCGGACCCAGCCAATCAGCGGCCGCCTCTTGCGCGCGCCCCACCGACCAAAATGGCGGCTGCTGGTGGTGCAGAGTGCGGTTTGTAGTGCTGTTGCCCCACTCATCCCTTTGCAAAATGTGAAAGAAGAAGCGGCTGGTGGAGGCGGGCCATAGGCAATGAGTCGGCGAAGGAAACATGATGACAGCCCTAGCCCGAAGAAAACTCCGCACAAAACAGCGGCGGCTGAGGAATGCGGCTCGGTGGTCGAGCCAGGGAGGAGGCGGCTGAGGTCGGCCCGCGGTTCGTGGCCCTGCGGGGCTAGAGAGGGGCCTCCCGGGCCAGTGCGGCAGCGAGAGCAGCCTCCGACCGCCGCCTTGTGCAGTAAAAGTAACCCCGAGGGTGAGATGTTGGCAGCGCGGCCTGCCTTGGCTTCGGCGCCGCATCCCCACAGCCCAATTTGTAACAGGGAAATCTGGGGTGGGGGTGGAGTCTGGAGTGTGTATTCTGTCTCTGGGATTCACCCCTCGAGAGTCCAAAAATAATCCTATACCACTCCCCGATGGGCTTTTGTCCCCGAGCTTGAGCACTACCCCGTTAGGTTTGACCATCCATTTGCCTCCGCCACAGGAATAGGTCATGTGGTTTACCTGTTTGCGGGAGGGCGGCTGCTTTCCAGGCTGCTCCTCCAGTCAGCGGCAGTGGCGGAGTGAGGAGAAACAGCTGATAGGCCCGCTAACATCAGTTTATGCCCGGAGAAATTATTTCTCTTTAAACCTTTTTTTTTTCCCCCGATCTGCTTTAGAGAAGAGTTCATAAAGTTTGTCTCAAAGCCTGGTTGATGTCTCACCTCATTATGAATAAACCGGAAGTTCCTGTGTGTAACATCCCTCCAAATAAGATACTAAGGATCCCTTTCGTCTCGATTAGTTTTAGGTGTTACTTTTTAAAAGACTTCTAGTAAATCTTAGTTGGAACTGAAACTCATACAAAAGCCTTTATTCTGGAGCATGTTCTTGAAATAGTGCTTTTTTTTTTTTTTGATAAAGAATCTCTCTCTGTCGCCCAGGCTGGAGTGCAGTGGCACAATCTGGGCTCACTGCAACCTCCGCCTCCCGGGTTCAAGCGATTCTCCTGCCTCAGCCTCCCAAGTAGCTGGGACTACAGGCGTGTGCCACCTCACCCGGCTAATTTTTTGTATTTTTAGTAGAGGCGGGGTTTCACCGTGTTAGACAGGATGGTCTCGATCTCCTGACCTCGTGATCCACCCGCCTCGGCCTTCCAAAGTGTTGGGATTACAGCCACCGCGTACGGCCACCTTACATGTCTTTAATAATGAGACATAAAGCAATTCGGGAATGAACAAAAATCTTTATAAAAATTTGAAAGTGATTCTAGACAAAAATTCCCAAGCATTGGACCACTCACTAATGCTTTTTGAAGAATCTCAATTAATGTAGATTAGATAGAGTTGGTGAAAGGGGGCTAAACATATTTAGGTTTCTGTTGAGTTACTTTGGATTTCTGAATGTACCTATAAATTACAGATGGTTCCCCAAACCTCCAAGTCTCAATGATAATAAATAGAATGACTTAGTTTATACAGTATTGTATTATGCATTCATAGAGCTTATGGATTATCTAGAAGTGTTTGCTATTTACAATGTGAAGTTTGCAAAGTGCTGTGTGGATTTTTATATGAAACAAGCATTTCTGTTAACGGTTCAGGTAATTATCTCTGGGAAAAAAATTATCTTGGACTATAAAAGTTAGTCTAAGCTATTATTTGACCTTGGGGTCTTACGAAGTAAGGTAATGCTTTAAAATGCAACAATTGTTATTTTATTCATATTTTATATAGAAAGGTATGAAACACCAAAGAGAGCGCTGAAAATGGACTTACTGTCATCTTCCTTCAGTTCTCCTAATGATCCAGATGGACAGAATGATATCTTTTGGGATCAGAATTCTCCATTGACAAAGCAGTTAGGTAATTAATTATTAACATTTTTTATGTGAGTAAATATTTGATAAATGATTCAGATTTAACTACAGTTCTAGTCAGATAATAGCATCGGGAACCTCTGAGAATCTTATATGATTTTATCTGTATAAGTATGTGATGTAAACACATAATCCTCTAAGCTGCACTAAATAAAATTATTTTCTGAGAAGTGACAGCTATTTTTTAAAATTGAGGGTTTTTTGTTTTAAATTTATAGAAATGTCTTTGTTTCTTTAGGTAAAGGAAGAAAAAAACAGATTTACACCACAGATAGTGATGAGATTTCACATATTGTTAATCGTATTGCTCCTCAGGTAAATATCACTAGTTTTACAGTTTGTTTTAAAACAGTGAAGAATGTGCCACTAAGTTTTTGTAGTTGCTTTAAATGAAAAGTATTGTCTATTATAATTCTTTTTTCCAAAAATAAGGCAGCAAAGATTACTGTTTTGCCTTTTCTACTTTTGAAATACATATTTTGAAAAAAGGAATATAATATAAAATACAGGATATTTTCTTAAGTATATATCTTGTTTTAATTTTTTAGAGTAATTTTTGACTAGGGCATTGTGTTTATCTGTAATGTTGTGCTTAACAACATACGGCATCATTTTTCAAGTTGCTAAAATAATAGAATAAGGCAGTGAAAAAAGTTTATACTTTTATGATTGTTTTGTGATTGGTACTTACTGTCTATAACGTTTCCCCATTGAAACTATTAATACTCATTGACTTATAAGATTATCAAGAAACACTTACAAAAGTGGAGAGCACTGAATTCAAATTTAGTCCTCATTCAACCTCCTGTGCTGTGTGACCCAATGGAAGTTATTTAAACTCTCACCACCTCAGTTCATTCAGCCATGAACTAGAATTATTGTGTTGCTCTTGCCGTCTTCGTTGGATCATTATGAGGATTAAACTAGATAAAAATTCTTTGTAAACTGTAGAGTGCTATAACTGTAAGGTTATGTTAAGGTTGTTACTGTAATAGAACCATCTCCAAAGGTTTTTTTTTTTTTCTTGGACAGGCATGGTGACTCATTCCTGTAATCTCAGCATTTTGGGAGGAAGGCTGAGGCAGGAAGATTGCTTGAGGCCAGGAGTTTAAGACCCCGTCTCTTAAAAAAATTTTTTTTGAGTGTTTCATTTCTTTTTTTCATTTCTGTTCTTGTATTGTTTGAGTGATGAAATAGAAATATGTTCAAGTCAATCATTTGACACAAAGCAATCCAATAACTCTAATATTATAATTACTAAGAAGCAAAGGCTCAATACATGAAACTGTTCTGAACTTCTTTACTTTTTGTTCTCTTTTTCTTATTTAACATTTAAATCCAGAGAACATTTTTGCTTAGTGTCTTCTCTAAAGGAAGTATGCCATTTTTCCTTAACCTGCCCTTGAATAGTTACTATATGTTGACCATAAACAATAGATGGCACTGGCCCAAATCATAATTTGAAGAATTATTGTCACCCAGGTGGAAGAGACAGGAAATGAAGTTTTTCTTAGCAGCTATAAAATATCCAAAATTACACCTAGCACAGTCAAAACAACTCTGTTGCTACTAGCTCTACATTCCATTTTTAGCATGTCATAGAAATTCATTTTACTTACAGTTCATTAGTTAAATGGCATTTATGCCATAATAGTACTTACTCTATAAGTTAACAATAGATCTTCATTAATTGTGGGTTTCACATGAAAGAAGCATAATAAAATGTGTTTGGGCGGACCAGTCTAAATAGTGATAAAAAGATAGTTGTGAATAAATTATTGGACTCTTTACCTAAGTGGACTGGAAATAATAGCTCATATAAAGAAATGGCAACAGTACGCAAGTGGTAACTTGTATAAAAGAAAAAAATATAGTGAAATTAGTAGCTTTAAAATGTTACCCTCTTAAACTGAGTACTTTTAAAGCATATAAATCTTTAGCAGTTTCAAGGTCTGTTAGAAAGCTTGTCATGTTCTCAGAATGACAAATATTTATATTATTTATTTTTAGGTGAGTCATTCTCAAATCATTTAATTTTCTTTTAACGTTTTCAGAGATAGCATTTTTTTTAATATGCGCTTTTATTCTGGTTGGACAGTCAGTTCACTTTCTGCAGGGATACATTTTATACAATGTTGTTTATTTGAAGATGGTATATATCTTCATTTATACAGCTTTGCACAGTATACCTTTTATAATAAAATGAAGTAATGCATTTAGATACCTTATACAGCACCTGGATTATGGTGGAAAATCAATGTTATGTAATTATTCATGAAGAAATATGTAATATAACACGTATAAATAGTATACAAACATACATAGGACCCATGTATATGTAAAATTGGGTACATAAAGTCATAATTTAGTTTTCTGAAAATTGAATGAATTTAAAATTACTTTTGTAAATGGCAGAGTTCATAATTAAGACCATTAATTGTCTTTCAATTCAAGATTGTTGAAATAAGAGGGAAAATATATTGAGTCTGAAAGTGAAATTACTGATTTTCTTGAGTATTTGCAAAGCTAAAGGCAACTAGGTTCAAGTCGACATTAAGAAAACTTTTTTGATTCATTGAGGATTTGAAGTACCAAGTTGTAGGGATCTTTTCACCTAAATCTTCTAGTAAATAAATGTAAACTGACACTGGTATGCCCAGTATTGTGCTGGATGCTGAGTTATTCTAAGAAGAGTCCTTGCCTTTGAGTAGCCTATAATCTAGTAGTAATATTATTTTTTAACTTGTGTGATATTTATATTCATTCTAGGTACTATAAAATAGAAAATGGTTACTTGATTTGATTTGTTGGTTTGGTTTGCAATTAATGCCTAAAGCTCATTCTGTAATTTTTTTGTGTGATCAAGTGACTGAAAGGTACAGCAAAAGTATCTAGGTCTAAAATGCCTTTTTTCTGTATATTATCTGGGCCAAACTTTTCTGCTTTCTCTATTTTTTTATTCTTATTCCTGTCTCATTCTTAGCATCAGTTCTAACCTTGCTCTTATCTCTTAATTCATTCCTGATCTTAATTCTGAGTGTTCTTAATTTAGGTCAACATGTCCAACTTTAGATAAAGATTATAATAAGGATAAAGAAAATTTGGAGAAACAGATGATACAGAAAGAATTCCATATGTATCTCCTCTCAATTCTGATGATTTCTGCCGCACAGTTTCTGACACTAATGTTTTTATAAGTATCTTAGGACAATTAAAATGTCAATTTTCTTTTGATAAAAACATGCTTCTGTTATTAAATGTACATTTGATAAATTTAATTCTTAAAACAATATTTTTTTAAAATAAACAGTTTGTAATTCTGAATGTTTTCATTCTCTGAAACATAAGTGGATCAATTCTTGTAGCTTATTATTGCTATCTACCAACTTCTCATTGTTTTTGAGTTTGGTAACTGTTACCTCACCAGAATTTAGGAAATTAATTCAAAATCGTTAGTTTTTATTTTCTTTTTTCTTTCTTTTGTTTTTTTTGGAAGTGGGGGGATGCTACACTGTTACTTTATACCTCTTTTTTTCCCTATCTGCCAAAGGATGAAAAACCAACAACAAATTCTATGCTGGACATGTGGATTGGTGAAACTGCTATTCCTTGTACTCCCAGTGTAGCAAAAGGAAAATCAAGAGCAAAAATCAGCTGCACAAAGTAAGTTAAGACTTTTCAGCTTTTCTGAAATTCAGTGAAGCAAGTATTTTTTGATAATACTCCATTTTGGTTTTGTGAATATATCAAAATTTTTGTTAATAAAATTTCCACAGTTTTGATCTATCAAATTTTGGAGTTAAAATAATTATACCTGTTAAAATCTTAGAGCTTTAACGTCAAAATATGTTAAATAACAGTTGGATGTAACATCTCAGAATATTTTTAGTTATTTTTTAATCTTGTTTAATAGGTTAAAAACACAAAATCAAGAAGAAGAACTTATGAAACTGGCTAAACAATTTGATAAAAATATGGAAGAGCTAGATGTGATTCAAGAGCAAAACAAGAGGAATTATGATTTTACCCAGACGATTTCAGAAACACAGATTTTAAGTAATTATAAAGATAATATACAGATGCGGTCATTACATAATATAGTTCCCGAAATAGATAATGCTACAAAAAAGAAGCCAATCAAAGGAAACACCAAGATATCTGTGGCAAATAATCAAAATAGCAGTCAGAAGCCATTTGACCAAACTGCTGAAGCAGCCTTTAATGCTATTTTTGATGGTTCTACTCAGAAGTGTAGCGGACAGTTAAGCCAAGAACTGCCAGAGGCTTTTTGGAGCACCAATAATACTACCTTTGTAAAGACAAATGCTTTGAAAGAGGGGAAAATCATTACTAATGAAACTCTGGTCGTTGAAAAACTGTCAAATAAAACCCCACGATCACTTTCTTCTCAAGTAGATACACCCATAATGACAAAATCATGTGTGACTTCCTGTACTAAGGAGCCAGAAACTTCTAATAAGTACATTGATGCATTTACTACCAGTGATTTTGAGGATGATTGGGAAAACTTACTAAGTAATGAACCTTTTGCTATGCAAAATACCGACATGCCTGAACTCTTCCCTTCTAAAACAGCCCATGTTACTGATCAAAAGGAAATTTTTACCTTTAATAGTAAAACTGTTAAAAATACGTCAAGAGCAAATACAAGTCCAGATGCCAGGTTAGGAGATTCAAAAGTATTACAAGATCTTTCTTCAAAGACATATGACAGAGAATTAATAGATGCAGAATATAGATTTTCACCAAATCCAAATAAATCAAACAAATTATCATCCACTGGAAATAAAATGAAATTTGAGAACTCTTCCAATAAAATTGTTATTCAAGACAAAATTCAAGATTGCATAGTTACATCTAATCTGACAAAAATAAAGGAAGATACTCTTACTAAATCTACTGTATATGTTTCTGAAAGGAAGTCAGCTTTGAACACAAGATATTCTAATGAACAGAAAAATAAGTGCATTTTAAATCAGTCTATTAAAGCCCCTGTTAATACTGATCTTTTTGGCTCTGCAAATCTAGGCAGTGAAGCCAGCGTTAGTAACCCAGATCAGACTAGTGCATCAAAAGTAGGTTCTTTCTTTGATGATTGGAATGATCCCTCATTTGCCAATGAAATTATTAAAGCATGTCATCAATTAGATAATACCTGGGAAGCAGATGATGTAGATGATGATTTGTTGTACCAAGCATGTGATGATATTGAAAGACTAACTCAGCAACAAGACATTAGAAAGGACAGTAAGACATCAGAAAGTATATGTGAGATCAATAATAATTCCGAACATGGAGCCAAAAACATGTTTACTATATCTAAACAAGGAAGTAATTTGGTACAATCAAAGCATTTGAATCCAGGCAGCATTTCAGTGCAGACATCTTTGACAAATAGCTCGCAAATAGATAAGCCAATGAAGATGGAGAAAGGGGAAATGCATGGAAATTCTCCAAGATTTTTAGGTGCCACAAATTTGACTATGTATTCTAAGATCTCAAATTGCCAGATAAATAATCTGCATGTGTCTTATACTAACACTGATGTTCCAATACAAGTGAATAGTTCCAAATTGGTTCTTTCAGGAAGTTCAAGTTTGAATGTAACTTCAGATCATATGAATACAGAAATTGCCACTTCTAAGAAGAAATTGAGTACTAAGCAGCTATGCCATAAGACTATAACAGATGAAGCTCAGAGCAACCTTAACAAAACGGTTGGATTTTCAAAGTTTACATTTACAAGGATGAAAAATTCTCAGATTAATCAAAATTGTATAACTGGAAGTATGTCTGATACCAAAATTACACAGGGTGTGGAGAAAAAGAAAAGTGTCAACCCATTACTGGAGGAAGCCGTTGGAAAGCAATCTTTGGTGAAACTTTCTGAATCTTTGAAACAATCTTCAAAAGGTATGTATGAAATATGAAATAGTTTTCTTTGAAAAGCATCTTAAAAAGTAGTAAAATAATTGTTGTTTTTGAGTGTGAGTAATGACGTTTAACTAGAATTCTTAAAATGATACTTGGAAATAATTATACTGCATTACACAGAGTAGTTGGTTTATTTTTCAAAATATTACATTGAATTCTTTCCCAGCACTTAATACAATGACTGGCATATAGTAGGTACTCAGTAAATATTTTTTGAATGATTTATTAATTCTTTCTTGGAAAATCATACATTTAGATATATGTATTACAGTGTTCATTAAGATTGTATTTACTAAATTGTTTTAAAACTTGAGTAATCTGGGAAGCAGATGATGGAGCAGTGAAGTAAATAATATTTAGAAAATTTAGAGCATTCTAATTAAACATCTTTACTAGTGTGATATTTGATATAAACCTGCTAGTGGTGATGGTTAAAATTGTGATTTACTTATTTGATAACAGCTATCATTTCTGATTCTTTCAATTTCTCTTTTCCCCAAGTCTCCATTCTATCAATAAGTTTCATTCTTTCTATCTCAAAAACCGTATCCCCAAACTGTCCATTTTTCTTTCTACAACAAGTTAACATTTCTTGATGAGACTACTGCAGTTCTTTTATCTATTTCCTTTCAATTCTTATCTCCAAATAGTGGAATAGCCTTTTAAAATTGGATGGGCAAAAATGGCGTTACTATGCTTAAAACAACCTTCAATGGCTGCCCATCATATTTCAAATAAAATCCAAACTGTATACTGTGACCAACAAAGCTGTGGATTATCTCTCTTTAACCTGCATCTCCTCTTTTTTCCTTACCTGCTAAGCTTCAGCTATACCAGCTATCTTTTAGTTTCTCAAACAGTGTATGTTTTTCTTCCTTGTCCAGGAACTTAGACCGTGCTCTTCCCTTTGACTAAAACTACTTCTTTTCAACATGTGACCCCTCCCCTACTCTTTTGATGGGGATTTCTTACATCTCACTATAAGTACTACTCTCTCACAGAGGCCTTCCTTGAGGAGTCTATAAATAGATCTCCTTGTTTATTTTTTATTTCCTAATTGCTTTCATCACAAGTTGCAATTAAATATTTGTGACTCTTCTCTGTCTTGTTGGCATTACTGTTACAACTTTCCTATTTAAGTGACTTTTTTAAAAATTTACAACAGTAACATGCTAGTTATTTAAAAAGAAAAGTAAAACAGTATAGAATAATTTAAAGGAAAAAGTTAAGTCTTCTGTTTCTCCTTTCTGATAACCATCCCTTAGGGAAAACCACTATTAATAGTTGGTATGATGTAGCATTTTCTATGAATATAAAAAGATGTGTGTGTGTATGTACATATATATGTGTATGCATATATATATACCTATAGATCTATTTAAATATTAATAAATCTGTATACCCACTATTTGGCAACTTGCTTTTGCCTTAATATATTATAGCTGTCTTTTCCTATTAGTACATATAAATTTATTTTAGTCCTATTAATGACTATGTGATATATATGGTGGATGTATCATAATTTAACTGTTTCTCTGTGATGGAAGTTTGGGTTGGTTGCAGTCTTTCGCAATTGCAAACAGTACTCCAGTAAATATCCTTCTGCATAAATTTCTGTATGCTTGTATAATTGTATCTGTTAATTCCTAAAAAATTGCTACAAGAGAAAGTTTTAAAATTTGATAGATACCACCAAATTTCTGTCCGAAGCAGTTATACCAATTTGTCTTATCAACACTGACCATAAATAATTCTCTACACCCAGGGTGTCCAATCTTTTGGCTTTCCCGGGCCACATTGGAAGAATTATCTTGGATCACACATAAGATACACTGACATTAACAATAGCTGATGAACTTAAAAAAAAAAAAAAAAAAAATCACAAAAAAATCTCATAATGTTTTAAAAAAGTTTATGAATTTGTGTTGGGCTGCATTCAAAGCCATCCTGGGCTGCAGGTGTAGCCTGCGGGCTGCGGGTTGGACAAGCTTGCTTTACATGGTAGCCCAAACTAGATATTTTGAAATATTAAAAATTGTTCTCAATCTATAATAATTTTAAGTATTTAAATTTGTATTAAAGTGAGCATATTGTGGCCGGGCGCAGTGGCTCACGCTTGTAATCCCAGCACTTTGGGAGGCCGAGGCGGGCGGATCACGAGGTCAGGAGATCGAGACCACGGTGAAACCCCGTCTCTACTAAAAAATACAAAGAAAAATTAGCCGGGCGTGGTGGCGGGCGCCTGTAGTCCCAGCTACTCGGAGAGGCTGAGGCAGGAGAATGGTGTGAACTCGGGAAGCGGAGCTTGCAGTGAGCCGAGATTGCGCCACTGCACTCCAGCCTGGGCGACAGAGCGAGACTCCGTCTCAAAAAAAAAAAAAAAAGTGAGCATATTGTAACTAAATCAAGCATGTTCCTAGCATGAATTTATTTACAGATAGAGTTGACCCTTGAACAATGTGGGGGTTAGAGGCGCTGATCTTATTTGCAGTCGAAAGTCTGTGTATAACTAACTTTTGATCCCCTAAAAACTTAGCTGCTAATAGCCTGCTGTTGACCAGAAACCTTTCCGATAACATAATTAATTAATACATATTTTGTATGCTCTTATATGTATTATATACTGTATTCTTACAATAAGCTGGAAAAGTGTTACTAAGAAAATCATAAGGAAGAGAAAATAATATTTACTATTCATTAAGTGAAAGTGGATCATCAAAAAGGTCTTCATCCTCATAATCTTCATGTCTAGTAGGCTGAGAAGGAAGAAGAGTAGGAGTTGGTCTTGCTGTCTCGGGTGTCAGATGCAGAAAACAACCTACAAATGAGTGGACTTGCCAGCTCAAGTCCATGTTGTTCAAGGGTCAACTATAGTTATAATTCTATAAAAGACTAAACCTGGAGTATTTGAGTTTTCCCAAAACTCCTATCTACCAATCTGTCTGCATTTTTTATGGATAATCTGCCTTTTAGTTTATCAATATTTTCTTTAAGCTTATTGATAGTACTGAATTTCTTAATTACTATTAACTTACTTTGTTGATGTTTTCTATTGTTTCTACTTCCTTTTACTTTGGTATGTAGCAAGCTGCTCTCCAGGGAAGTATCTCTGAAACAAAACTCACGTAACTCCCTCATTTATTTCAGGCAGTTGTTGGCAAACTATGATCTGTCCAAATCCAGCTTGCAGCTTGTTTATGTATAGCCAGTACACTAAAAATGATTTTTACGTTTTAAATGGTTGGAAAAAAATTAAAAGGAGAATAATATTTTATGACATTTGAAAATTATGTGAAATCCAGATTTCATTGTCCATGAACAGGTTTTATTTGAATACAGCTCATCAGTTATTTATACATTATCCATAACTATTTTTGCTACAGTGGTACGGGTGAGCAGTTGCAACAAGATACTCAAAGGTTAACATTCTTGCTTTCTGACTCTTTGCAGGAAAAAAAAAAAAATTACTGACCCTTGCACTATAAGATCAAGATTAAGAAGAGCAGCTTTTGCGTAGTACTGTACAATATTTTAAGACTTCATTGTGTATTTTTATTATAGATTGACTTAAAGGAAAGACTGATGGGAAAAATGGATGAGTCCCTAAATCAAATTTTCATGGTGTGACCTGATTATCATTTGAAATTATTTTCTATAATATTGCCAAGCAAATTGTAAGACCAACTTTAGGAAGTTGTATTTTCTGCTGTTGTAGATTATTAACCTGTTTTCTTTCCACACAGTCAAATTCAGTGTAAAGTTTTTGTATGTGTAGTCTGAGTTTGTTGTGTTTCTCAGCTTTGAGACTAAAGTATTAGATAATTAGTCAAGCTAATTAGAAAGTATCTTCTGGTGTCTCTCTTTAGGAGAAAATAGCTACAGTCTGTTAGGTAAATAGCTTGGGAAATAAAAGCCATCAAAATCATCTGGGAAACTTATTTAAAATATGTATTTCTTAGCCTGAATACCCCCTCCCATTTCTGATTATACCAAGAAAGGAAAGGGAGGCAGATTATATATTTTGGAAAATGCCTCTGTTAGTTAACAAGAGAAATGTCTCATAAATTGTGAATCTTTTTCTAGATGTCAGAATAAATAATATTTCTCTTCTGTCAATGTTACAGATTCTTCTTAAAAAGCGTATTTTACAACATAAATCGGTTTTACTGGTAAAAGTTTACTTAAATATGTATTAGGGTGATAAACTTAAAATATCATTTAAATGAGATAGTGATTTCTAATACAAAGCTTCAACTAAGTTAATTGAGATTATTTTACAGTTTCTCCAAAATGCATCCTCCAAATAAAAATATAATTTCTGACAGTGAATCACAGGTAACCAGTTTGACGTGAGAGATTTCATTTTATCACTCTAAAATATATTTCCTCAGTGGATGAAAACTTTATAGCTCTATAGGGAAAAGTAGATGTGAATATTAATATAACATCTTATGTAAATATACACTGAGATTGATAGCTAATTTAATTCCTTGTATTTTGACTTTTCCTATTAAAATTTACATAACATTTTAAATCCCAATGTATACTTTTTAAAGATATATTTATTCATAGGTCATATAAATTAGATGTCATTGTCCACAAGAATTATTTGGTGGGTAGTCAGTTTTCTATCAAATTGAATTTTATCACACTGTGAAAAGAATGTATCAAATAGAGACAGATCTGTCAGTGGATCTGTCTTTTGAACTGGAGCGTTATATCTGTATTATGTACTTAGAATTTTATATTTAGTAGTTTAGTTTGATTTAATAGCCAACTAATACGGCAAATCTGGGTGATAAAAAAAAGCAAAACTTAAAGCACATATTGAATGACTTTATAGGCTATAAAACTCCTCTTTCACTGAATTTTTAGAGGAAGAAGAGAAAAATAGAAAGTGTTCTCCGGAAGAAATTCAGAGAAAAAGACAAGAAGCGCTGGTTCGGAGAATGGCTAAAGCACGAGCCTCATCTGTAAATGCAGCTCCCACTTCATTTCTTTAATGAAATATTAGTTGGAAGACTTCACAAAGACTGCTGATAACTATCTGTGATAGGAAATTTTTTTTTCTGGATTTCTCTGTGAGAAATGTAATGCTGACTTTTATAAAGCCTGGACTTCTACTTTATTTAATAAATCAATGTTTGCAGTGGTAAATGAAACATTTCCTTGGACATGTATTTGAAAGTCATTATATACAAGTTTTGGAAATTCAGGAAAGTTGGCAATTATGTACAGATATTATACAGAGGAAAGTAGTTGTATTTTTAAATGCTATTGTTGCAGAGGATCATCAAAAAAGAGGTAATCTACATTATTTCCTATTCTAATGTCTTTTCCTAATACAAAACTTCAACTTTCTAAGTTAGTAGACTGTTTTTGTAGTTTTACTTTCATTAACTGTTGCTTAAGGTTTTCATACACTTCCAGATTTTAATTAATACTTTCATATTTCTAGGAACATGGTTGATGATATGAAATAAAGGACTTCATTTGTAAGGAAATTATGTTCAGTTCTTAGAAGTGGATTTGGATTTTAATAATTCTAAAATGTGGCACATTTTGCAAACTTTCCAGCATATTTAGGAAAACTCTGAATTTAGAAGTCTAACATAGAAGAAAAGAAGTAGTGGATTGTCTACAAAAGTAATGTGGCATCATTAACATTTAGAACTGGCAGAAACTTCATATGTCATCTGGTCCAGCTTCCTTATTGTATCGGTGAGAAAAAGTAATACTGTTTTCAAAGTCATAGACAAGTTAATGCTGTGCTACGATTAGAATGATTTCTTTGGACACCTAAACAATTACACCGTTTGCTTCAAAGTATCAGTATATAAAATAACTTGAGGGAATATTATTTTCTAGTATAAAACAAAAGATGTAATTAAAAGCACAATAAGGACTGTTTGATAATAATGCTCATTGTTCGTTATTTTGCTTTAAAGAATTAGTCTTTCCAGGATATAAAAATGAGAATCTTTTTTCTTTTCAGTTTTTCTGTAACTGTGTAATTTTCCCCTCAATTAATTTACTTACTTTACTCATCTTTTGTTCTCTGTTACTGTTTTGTTTTTTCTTTTTTTGCCGTTTTGCCTATTTGGAATTTGCTAAACCAGTAATAGAAGTCCAACTAGAGGGCATAAGGCAGGGAGGATGCTTTATTCCTCTTAAATGGTTTTAGGAGATCTAGGGAAAGTTAGAGATATGAAACACCTGTCATGGTGTGGCATTTATCACTAGCAAGTGTCTCAAAGCTGTGATAATACGGTAGTTACTGCCCTAAACTATACAGATACTCCTCAACTTAAACCGTGTAGTTACATCCCAATAAACCCATCATGAGTTGAAAATACCTTAAGTTTAAAATGCATTTACTACACTTAATCTACCTAGCAACATAGCTTAGCTTAGCCTACCTTAAACATGCTCAAATCACTTATATTAGCCTAGAGTTGGGCAAATCATCTGGCAACACGGTACACTATAGAGTATCAGTTGAGCTGATGCGCAGCATCGTGAGAATGTTGTACCGCGTATCTCTAGCCTGGGAAAGAATCAGACTTTAAAGTATGGTTTCTATTGAACGCATATCACTTTTGCACCACCTTAGAGTTGAAAAATTGTAAGTCAACTATTTTAAGTTGGAGACTGTACATTGAAAATGGTATTTTCATATATACAGTGGAGTACTGGAGTTTAGCTAATCTATCTTAATTATTTTTCTAGGAATATATAATAACCTAGATAAATGCAAGTAGTTTCTATGTAAGAAAATAAAGAGCTGAGAATCTTTTACTAAAAGTGGCTTCACTGTGTTCTGACTATGCTTTGGATATCTCTGTCCTTGCTTAAGCTCCTCCCTGCTTACTGCTTGCTTTTTTAAGAGTACTTTTAGCCTATTCTGTTCATTCATTTAGACTCAGCCTAATAAGTCTGTTTCTTTGAACCTCGTACCTAACCATCTTCACTGGAATTGATTGCTTCTCTCTGATCATAATGGTACTGATTATTGTGTCTTTCATTGAGCAATATTATAATGCCTTTATGTGTTGTTTAGTTGTATAAATCTTATTTTATAATTTGTCATTTTGTGTCTCTAGTAATTCTGCCAAATTCTTATACACCCCATAGTATTATTTACACAATAGATTTCTTTAAGTGACTCCCTTTTTAAAAAAAAAAAAAAAAGAAAAAAAGAAACTTTTATAGCACTTCTGGGTCGTGGGAGGTGTAGTGGCCCTGTACATCTGAACCCGACATGACTGGTTTTTAGGGTCACTGCTCCTGTTCATACCACTTTCCTTTCCTATCCTGATTCTTCTTTTAGCCCTTGTTGGAAACATTAGGGGGTGAATGGCCCATAAATGAGCATGCAGAGGGCTGTCTATGTAGTTTGCCTGGCTTTTGTCTTTCCTAGTCTGTAGGGAATCTGGGGAAGGGACAACTGGTAGCCTGGCAATTTCCCCCTAAAGGTCCACCGCTGTTTCTGCATCTCAGACTGATGCTAATAATGCCATTATTTCCAAAAAGAGCCTGTTGAAAGTGGAGCTTATCTCTCATTAATCTTTTTCTGTTATAGACAGATGACTCTGACCCCAGGAACATTTGGGTTGCTTACTGCAGACAGTTAGTCGTATGGAGACATGTATCCTACCATGGGAAACACTGCCTTATATACTACCCTATTATCACCAGCTTTTAAGTTACCAAGAACAGACACCTTACTCATTTCTGTCCACCTGATACTGATAGCCAGTGGTTACTCATTAAATGTTGAATGAATTTAGAGAGAAATTGGCGGCAGAAATCCTGCCCTCCCCCACTTGAGAAAATTTGACTCTGATTCTCTCAGTTTTAGGGTTGGGAAATGTTCGTTTCTAGGAACAATTTAAGCGTAGCACTAGCGTTAAGTGATGATTATTTAGAATCTGACCATGGATTTCAGTTCTTGCCAGGTGTCATCATAATCACTTGTGGGACCCTAAAACAAAAACTAAACTTGTCCTGCCTTCTCTTAGACCTCATAAATGAATAGATGTAGGATTTTATTTCAGATGTGTCTTTTGAAAGCCCATTGGCTGTAGCAGGCACTATTGAAGATAAATGTAATTGCTAGACTTATATAACATTGCTAAATGGCTTCAACTATATTTAATTTACTTCTCAAAACAACCATATAAAGTAATACTTTTACACCCATTTTACAAATAGGGAAAGTAATCAGATTGACTTTCTCGAAATCCCACATTTAGAAGTTGGAGCTAGAGTTTAAACCCAAATAATCTTAATTCCAAATATTGTGATCGTAACCATTGAGTACACGATCATCTGGAAACAATTCATAAGAGCTAGTTATCTATGGAAATTATCAGGAAAGAAAGCATTTTGGGCATTTGTGCCAAAAATACCATGACTATTCTGTAGGTCTCTTATAGCCCAGGAGAATACTTTTTCCAATCTCAATTTCTGTTATAAATGGTTGCTCTACTTTATGTATGTAGGTGGGTAGGTTTTGATTGTATTAGCCCACATAGAGGTTGCCTTTTTTCTTTCATTCAACTATTAAACAAAAGAATAGAGAATACATAAAATGCATAGCTACTTTAAAATGCCTTCATTTCACTTCATGTAGTAACTTCTGGATGTTCTGGTTTTGAATCTATTGAGGAAAAATTAATTTCCTAGTCCAAAATATAATGGCATACCTCAAGCTGCTAATAAAACTTCAATGCAAGTAGTAAAATTAAGGTTTCTGGTTAGATGCACGCTATGTAGAGTACTGGTATTCAAGCGTTTAAAGTCCTAGGGCCTTTTTATACTCTTTAGTTGAGGACTCCAAAACGCTTTTGCTTAAGTGGGTTTTATCTGTTGATATTTACCATATTAAAAGTGATATATTTATTAGTATATTTTAAAAGCCATTAGATGTTAACAAATGTGCCTGTTATGAAAAACATTTTTTAAAACAAAAATCTGGGGAAGAAAATAGCATTACTTTTTGGCAACTCTTTGATATCCGACTTTATAGAAGATATCTGTATTCTCCCATATATTTCACCATTTAATTTGTTAAAATTCTTATAGTAGAAGTATACAGAAAAGTTCAGTCTCATGCAGATATGTAGTTGGGAAAGGATGAAGTATTGTGAGTCTTTTCAGATAATTGTGGATATTCTTCTTTCTTTGATATTACACCAACACTCAAAAAGTAATTTCTTAAACATTAGTTGTATTCCAAGATGGAATAACAAGGACCACATGTACTCTTCTTGCTGAAATAACCAAATTTTAAAAAGATAAACTACATGAAAAAGTGGATTTCAAGATACATCTGCGCAACTAGGAAAGTGGAAATATGGATCTACGCAAAGGAATGATGAACAATTGGAAATGATAAACACATGGGTAAATATACAAGTTTCAGAAAGTTATTACGTCTCTTTAAAAGATATTTGTGTGGTTAAACAACAATAATGTGGAGTTTATAACATGTCCAAGTTTAAGTACATGACAATAGCCTAAAGGCCAGAAGGAAAATAATGAAAGAATAGACATTCCTTATTTTGCGCATGAGGTTTGGTTACCTAACACTATTCCCCCAACAACACTGTTCAACTTTCTGTTAACACAAGTATATTATCTGTGAATAATTGCATAAAGTACAGACTTTACAGCTTCCTCAGTTCACAAATCACTACCTAAATAACGATGTGAATTATAAGTGACCAATCATGTCACTTCTGTTCAAGGTCTGCCTGTGATTGGTCCCTGCACACTTGTAATTCATTACATACACAGCAAAGGCTGTAACTGTATGCCTTCTGATAAACCCATGTGCTGTTTTACAAAGATGGATCTTTGAAAGGTAGAACTAACCAATAAAGATGAAAGTGTAGCAAAAAGCAATAGCCGAAAGTGAAATTTCAAATCCAGCATAAATGGAGGTATGGGAAAAATAGCTGCTGATGGGAATGTTGGCACCTTTCAAGAGTCTGCAGTCAGAGTTGCTTAGTGAAGGTAAACAATATCAGTGGGGAAAGTGGTTGTGAATAAAACATTTTAAGATGTCCCAGAGGAAATGACATTGGCAAAAAAACCACACTGATTGGACTTTGGACTATTTCAAGACATTAAGAGTATAAATTTTAAAATATTGTAAGCTGAACCAAACTTGGAGTATAACTCATCATACCATGGAAAAGAGGCTCACCTTATATTGTAAGTTAATGAGAGGAAGAAAAAGGCAAGCATTGTTCAAACTACCTGATAAATTTTTTACGAAAAACAAAAAACTACTCAACATTTCTAATGTTTTATATTGTAAATATTAGCTTTTCTAGTTTTAATTTCTCAATACATTTACAACTGAAATGGTTTTTCATTTTTTGACATTTTTAAAGGTCATGGAACAACTGTAAATTTTCCCATTGATTATTAAGATTGTTTTGAATGGTTTCAGCCTGCACAGTCATTTTTGTGGTCCTGCATTCATGTGCAAGGCATCAACAGCCTATGTAATGTGGTCAACGTCTTATACTATGCATAAAGTGGTATCACTTGAAGATAAGACTGATAAATTTAAAGTATATACTATAAATCGTAAAGCAACTACTAAAATAACAAAATAGAGTTATAACTAGTAGTCCAACACAGAAGATTAAATGAAATAATAAAAATCCTTAAAATGGCAGGAAAAAATAGGGAACAAGAACATGTGGAAGAAGTAGGAAACCAATATAAATACGAAAGAGTTAAACCTAACCATATCAATCATGTGGAATGGAAATGATCTAAACATTCCAGTTAGAAGGCAGAGATTGGCAGATTGGATTTTAATAAAAGAGTACCCAACAATATGGTGCCTACAAGAAGTACACTTTAAATATAAGGACACAGGTAGGTTAAAGTAAAAATGTGGCAAGGATTTGTCATACTAATGCTAGTCAAAAGAAATCTTGACTGGCTGTATTAATATCACATAAAATAAATTTTATAGCCAATATTTTCAGAGAGGAAAGCCATGTCATAACAATAAAGTCAATCAAGAGAACATAACTATCTCAAATATGTGTGTACTCAACAGCTTCAAAACACATGAAATAGACACTGATAGAACTGCAAAAAGAAAAGGACAAATCCATAATTACAGTCTGAGATTTGAATATGCCCTCTCATTAACTGATAGAACAAATAAGCAGAAAGTAAGCAAGGGTAAAATAGACTTGAGCAATACTATCAACCAACTTCATGTGAATAACAGAACACTCCACACCCAACAACAGAATACACATTCTTCTCATGGGCACATGAAGCATTTATCAAGTTAGACCATATTCCAGACCACAAAATAATTCTCAGTTTTAAAGTACTCAAGTCATACAAAGAATGTTCTCTGCTCTCAGTGGAATTTTATTAGAAATTGACAACAAAATGATCCCTAGAAAATCCTTAAATATGTGGAAAGTACACATCTCTAAATCATCCATGACTAAAAATTTTTTTAGAAATTAGACATTTTGGTATGAATGAAAATAAGAACAAAACGTAACAGAATGTGATGTACTGCTAAAGAAGTACTTAGGGGAAAATTTATAGCACTAAATGCCTATCTGAAAGAATAAGATCCCATAAAAGGCCCCAAACTGCCTTCAGTCTAAGAAACTAGAAAAAGAAAAGTGAATTAAAATTAATCAAAGCCAGGTGTGGTGGTACATACTTGTAATCCCAGCTATTCATGAGGCTGAGGCAGGAGGACTGCTTGATCCCAGGAGTTTGAGGCCAGCCTGTGCAATATAGCATGACTCAATTTCAAAATAATACTAATAATAAAAAAGTATACAGAAGAAAGGAAACAATAAAGATCAAAGCTGATTTAACAAAATATAAAAAAGAATGACACCAAAATTTATTTAAAAAGGAAAAGACACAAACTACTAATATTAAGAACAAGAGAGGTGACATCACTGCAGATTGTATAGAAAGAATGATGAGAGAAAATTATGAACAATCTTAATGCCAACATATTTGACAACATAGATTAATTGAAAAATTCCTTGGAAGTTACAAATAACCAAGGCTCACTCAAGAAATAGATAACCTAAATAGCTCAATATTCCTTAAACTAATGTTTTTCATTAGTTTATTTTCAACAAGGCTGCTATCTTAATCTGTTTTTGCTGCTATAACAGAATATCTGAGACTGGGTAATTTATAATGAATAGATTTGTTGGCTCACTATTCTAAAGGCTGGGAAGTCCAAAATCAAGGGGCTGGCATCTTGCAACGGCCTTCTTTCTGTGTCGTCCCATGAAGGAAGGAAGAAGGGCAAGACAGGGTAAGAGGGGCCCAGTCACCCTTTTATAACAGCAATAATCCCATCCATGAGGGTGGAGCCCTCATGGCCTATTTAAAGGTCTCACTTCTTAATGCTGTTAAAATGACAAATTTCAACATGAGTTTTGAAGGGCACAAACATTCAAACCATAGCATGTACCAAAACTCATTCAATGGGGAAAGAAAAGTCTTATCGACAAATGGTGCTAAGACAACTGAATATCCATATGCCAAAGCATTAAGTTAGACCCCCTATATCATACCATATACAAAAATTAATTCAAAATAGATCATAGAACTTAATGTAAGGGCTAAAACTGTAAAACTCTTAGTAGAAAACATAGGAGTAAATTTTTATGACTTTGAATTAGCAGTAGTTTCTTGGCTATAACACCAAAAGTACAAGTGACAAAACAAAACAAAACAAAAAATTGAGCTTCATCTAAATCAAAAACTTTATGTTTCAAAAGATACCATCAAGAAAGTGAAACAACTACCTATAAAATAAGAGAAAAATCTTGGCAAATTACATCATGATTAAGGACCTGTATCCAGAATACATAAATTGCTTCCAAATCTCAACCATAAGACAGAAAACAACTCATTTTTTTAATGGGCAAAAGACACTGTATTAGCCTTCTTCTCGCATTACTGTAAAGAACTAGTGGAGACTAATTCATAAGAAAATAGTTTTAGTTGGATCACGGTTCTGCAAGCTGTATAGGCTTCTGCTTCTTGGGATGCCTCAGGAAACTTACAATCATGGCAGAAGGTGAAAGGGAAGCAGGCTTGGTCTTCACATGGCCAGAGCAAGAAGAAAAGAGAGCAAAGGGAGAGGTGCTACACACTTCCAAACAACCAGTTCTCACGTAAACTCTGATCATAAGACAGCACTAGCGGGATGGTGCTAAACCATTAGAAACCACCCCCATCATT
This sequence comes from Hylobates moloch, assembly GCF_009828535.3. Taxonomy (NCBI): domain Eukaryota; kingdom Metazoa; phylum Chordata; class Mammalia; order Primates; family Hylobatidae; genus Hylobates; species Hylobates moloch. The sequence continues at coordinate 57,161,017 of NW_026652290.1, read as the reverse complement.
CAATCACCTCCCACCAGGTCCCTCCTTCAACATTGAGGATTACAAGTCAACATGAGGTTTGAGTGGGGACACAGAGCCAAACCATATCATTCTGTCCCCATCCCTCCCAAATCTCATGTCCTTCTTATGTTTCAAAATACAATCATGCTTTCCCAACAGTCCTCCAAAGTCTTAACTCATTCCAGCGTTAACTCAAAAGTCCAAGTCCAAAGTCTCTCTGAGGCAAGGCAAGTCCCTTCTGCCTATGAGCCTTTAAAATAAAAAACACATTGGTTACTTCCAAGATCCAACGGGGGTACAGGCATTGGGTAAATACTGCCTTCCCAAAAGGGACAAATATGCCAAAACAAAGGGGCTACAGGCCCCATGCAATTCCAAATCCCAGCAAAGCAGTCATTAAATCTCAATACTCCAAAATAATCTCCTTTGACTCCATGTCTCATATCGAGGCCTCACTGATTGCAAGGAGTGGGCTCCCAAGGCCTTGGGCAGCTCTGCCCTGTGCAGGGCTCAGCTCCCATGACTGCTTTCAAGAGCTGGCATTGAGCGCCTCCGGCTTTTCCAGGTGCACAGTGCAAGCTGTTAGTGGATCTACCTTCTGGGGTGTGGAAGATGGCGGCCCTCTTCTCACAGCTCCACTAGGCAGTGCCCCAGTGGGAACTCTGTGTGGGGGCTCCAACCCCACATTTCCCCTCCACACTGCCCTAGTAGAGTTTCTCCATAAGGGCTACTGAGATATCATTACACACATATCAGAATGATTAACATTAAGAAGACATGTCTATTTGTATTGCTGTAAAGAAATACCACAGGCTGGGTAATTTATAAAGAAAAAAACGTGGTTTTTTTTGGCTCCTGGGTCTGCAGGCTGTACAAGAAGCATAATGCCAGCATCTGCATCTAGTGACAGCCTCAAGCTGCCTCTATTCATGGCAGAATAGGAAAGAAAGCCAGTATGTAGAAATCACAGGGCAGGCTGGATGTGGTGGTTCATGCCTGTAATCCCAACACTTTGGGAGGCTCAGGTGGGAATATCACTTAAGGCCAGGAATTCAAGACCAGCCTAGGCAACATTGTGAGACCCTATCACCAAACACACAAAAAATAATAATTAGTCATGCACAGTGGTGTGCACCTGTAGTCACAGCTACTTGGAGGCTGAAGTGAGAGGATGGCTTGAGCCTAGGAGTTTGAGGCTACAGTGAGTCGTGATCACACCATTGCACTCTAGCCTGTGTGACAGATTGAGACTCTGTCTCTAAAAAAATAGAAATCGCAGTGCAAGAGAGCAGGGAGGTGCCAAGCTCTTTTTAACAACCAGCTTTGGCTAGCAGGAACTAATAGAGTGAGAACTCCATCACCCCCACCAGAGGGGATCCACTCCCATGACCCAAACACCTCCCACTGGGCCCCACCTCCAACATTGGGAATCAAATTTCAACATGAGTTTTAAGGAAGCCCAAATATTCGAATTATAGCACTGGCCATATCGATGTTGGCAGCATCTGGAGGAACTAGAACTCTCGTATGCTCCCTATAGGAAGGTAAAATGGTGAAAATAGTTTTATGGCTTATATAAAATTCCAGAAAATGGAAAGCCATGGATTGTGGCAGAAGGCAGATCAGTTATTGCTTGAGGATGTGGGAAGAAAGGAGGGGAGAGTGGGAAGGATTACAAAGGAGAGAAACTTGGGGGTTGATGGATGTGTTCACTATTTGCTTTTGGTGTTTTTATGGCTGCATACATACTCCAAACTTATAAAATTGTACTATTTATTACATTTTTTTCCTGGTAGAGACAGAGTCTCACTATATGCCCAGGCTGGTCTCAAACTCCTGGCCTCAAGTGATCCTCCTGCCTCAGCCTCCAAAGTGCTGGGACTATAGGTGTGAGCCACCATGCCCAGCCAAATTATATAATTTAAATATGTAAAATTTATTATATGTCAATTATATCTCAGTTAAAGCTATCAATGAAAAATAAAGTTAGTTGCAATGTAGAATTTGAACCAAACCAATAAACTTTTCATACTCTGGTTTGTTAAATCTGATTGGTCTATATTTTATTTGAATAAGTTTTTTACATATGTGTAAAATATCTTCATGCAATTATTTGGAAAATACTGGTTCACTGAGTAATGCAGATCTTCCAAATGTTGGCACATTTCATGATATGATCACCCTCTTTATTATCACTACTGATCTCAAGAAATGTCTTACTGCTTTGGGAAATTGTCAAGCTTCCTGATAGCTGATACAGTTTTCCAAAATTTTAATTTTTATTTGAAAGCTTGAATTTTATCCTTGCCAAGAAATAATTTCCGTTTTTCTCCTTGATGTGACAGATTAACTTTGATCATGTTTGAGAGGATGTCTACCAAACATTTAAGGCCAAATAACCAGATACTGTCATTCTTTCAAGTGAAATTGATATTTCATGTTTAAAAAAAGCTGCTAATTCAGCATGCACCAAGTACTTTTCCTTGAGATAACCATGACACAGTGATATGTAGAAGTGTTTTTGTGTACTTTCCATTTGCTCTTACAGACTATTAAAAAATGTATACTCAAGACTGAAATTTGATAAAATTAATAATTATTACTGCTTAATTATGGTCACCAAGTGAAGTGTCTTTTTTTTTCTTGACAGCAGGTGAACAGCAGTGAAGAATACCATGACTTTCAATTCTTATTATTTAAGAAATATATTGGCACAGCTATAGCTGCCATAGATAGTGATTCCTCTGACGGATCTGGGCAAAATAAAATTGAAAACCTTCTGGAAAGGATACATCATTCTAGATGCCATTAAGAACATTAATGATTCATGGGAGGAGGTCAAAATATCTACATTAACAGGGGTTTGGAAGAAGTTGATTCCAATCCTCATGGATGACTTGAGGGCTTCAAGACTTCTGTGGAGGAAGTAACTACGGAAGTGGTGGGAATGGCAAAATAACTAGAATTAGTAGTAGAGCCTGAAGCTGTCCCTGAATGCGGCAATCTTGAAAAAACTTTTTACAGTTTAGGAATCGTTTTTATGGATGAACAAAGAAAGTAGTTTCTTGAGATGGAGTCTATTTCTGGATGAAGATACTGTGAACATTATTGAAATGGCAATAAAGTTTTAGGATATTTTCATAAACTTAGTTGGTAAAGCAGCAGCAGCGTTTGAGAATACTGGCTTCAATTTCAAAAGAAGTTCTATGTGAGTAAAATGCTATCAAACAACATTGCATGCTACAGGGAAATGTTTAATGACAGGAAGAGTCTGTAGATGTGGCAAACTTCATTGTTTTATTATTTTAAGAAACTGCCACAGCTACCCTAAACTTCAGCAACCACTACTGTGAGCAATCAGCTGCCATCAACATGGAGGTAAGACGCTCCACCTGCAAAAAAATTACGACTTGCTGAAGGCTCAGATAATTGATAGCATCTTTTTAGCAATAAGGTATTTTATTTTATTTTATTTTATTTTATTTTATTTTATTTTATTTTATTTATTTTTTGAGACAGTCTCACTCTGTCACTGTGGCTGGAGTGCAGCAGTGCAATCTTGGCTTATTGCAATCTCTGCCTCCCGGGTTCAAGCAATTCTCACGCCTCAGCCTCCTGAGTAGCTGGGATTACAGGCATAAGGCCCAGCTAATTTTTGTATTTTAGTAGAAGCAGGGTTTCACCATGTTAACCATGCTGGCCTTGAACTCCTGGCCTCAAGTGATCCACCCACCTTGGTCTCCCAAAGTGCCAGGATTACAGGCATGAGCCACCCCACCCAGCTGCAATAAAGTATTTTTAAATTAACGTATGTACAATGTGTATTGTACACTTTTTTAAAGTTCTTCTTTTTTCTCTTTTTAAATTATTTTTCCATTCTCAAAATATCACTGCTATCAGCTATTGTATACTTAATAGAATACAGTATAGCATAGACACAGCTATTATATATACTAGGAAACTAAAAAATTCATGTGACTCACTTTATTGCAATATTCATTTTATTGCAATGGTCTGGACCCAAATCCACAATATCTCTGAGGTATACCTGTAGTCTTTTATGGATTTCTTTTTATTATTATATATTTTAGTAAATTATGTTACTTTTAGGATGCCCATAACCTAATTTTTTCCTTTGGTTTTTTATACAATTCTATCTGCACATATTATTTAATGACATTTTTATACTTACCTAAAGCCGTGCATAAGTATGTAATAAAAATTTAAGGCAAAAGCATTTCCACCTCAATTATATTTTCAGAATTATTTATTTTAAAATCAACAAGCATTAAATACTTTATTTGGCCAAGACAATTTGGCTTGGTCTTTAGCACTTCAACTATAATACTTGTAGGCCTGATTTTCTTCATATTTAGACTGTTTCAGACTCACTAAACTTCTTGGATGCGTAATTATGTTTTTCACTAAATTTGGAAAGTTTTTGGTCCTTTAGTTTCACATATTTTCTGTCCCATTCTTTTACTCTTTTCCTTCTGGAACTCCAGTTATCCATTTGATTTGTAGTACAAGTACCCAAGATTTTTTATACTTTATTTCTATCATTTTCTCTGTCTTCTTTAGATTGAATATTTTAAATGATCCTCAGATTAACTGAATTTTTATGCTATCATTGTCATGCAGCTATTGAGCCCATCATATGAATTCTTTAAATTTTAGACATGTAGTTTTAGTTTTAAAATTTTCACTTCTTTCTTATAGTTTCTCAGATGACATTTCATATCATTTTATTCATTGCAAACATATTTGTATGTATGCAAACATATTTGTACATCATTAAGCATGGTTTAGCTGCTTTAAAGTCTTTGCCTGATTCTTCTTCTTTTTTTTTTTTTTTTGTTTGATTGTTTGGTTTTTTTGAGGCAGAGTCTCACTCTGTTGCCCAGGCTGGTGTGCAGTGGTATGATCTCGGCTCACTGCAAACTCCACCTCCCGGGTTCAAGTGATTCTCCTGCCTCAGCCTCCCAAGTAGCTGGGATTATAGACATGCACCACTAAGCCCAGCTAATTTTTGTATTTTTAGTAGAGATGGGTTTTCACTATGTTGGCCAGGTTGGTCTCAAACTCCTGGCCTCAGGTGATCTGCCCATCTCAGCCTCCCAAAGTGCTGGGACTACAGGCATGAGCCACCGTGCCCTGCCTGATTATTCTAACATCTTGATCACTATAGAGTTTGCCTTTGCTGATTATCTTTTCCTTGGAGATTAGATCACATTTTCTGGCTCTTTGTATGTCAAATCATTTTGGATTGTATCTTGGACATTGTGTTGGTTATGTTCTGGAGACTGGATTTGGTTATATTCCTCTGAAGAGTGCTGGTGTTTTTGTTTTAGTAGGCAGTTAATTTGGCTGGACTCAAACAAAAAAATTCTGCCTTGACTATGGTGGAAGTTCAGATCTGATTTCATACTCCTTTTAGTCAGCTTAGTATATGTATCATTCAAGGGTCAGCCAGAGATTTGAACAGAGTTTATACATGGTGTTTTGAATTTGCCTTATCTGGCACTGTCTGTTCTGATATTTTCTCTCTGGCAGCCCTGTTTACCTTGGCTCCTTCTCTTAGTTCCTCTAAACAGAAAGATGGTAGACTTTTTCTTGGTAATTTAGCCACTTTGCACTCTGCCACAGTTGTGCTTGACTTTAGCACAAAACCTCAAATAGGGGAATCTTTCTTTCTACAGATCACTGCCTCCAAGTTTTAACACCCCTCCAAAATCTGCCTGCTTTTGTTGACTCTGTAGAGCCCTAAAGTAGTTGAACTTTTAATTTTAATAAGTTTTTAGTTGTTATCTAACAGACTGTCTTGTCTATTAGGTACTTTATCTGGATACTAGAGACAAAACTGCCAATTTTAGATATTTTCAATAGAAAAAAATATATATTTCTGTATATATATTTTATATTCTGTATACTGATTACTCATGAGAAGCTCCCCAGTCTAGGATAAATACATTATATTTTCCATGGCCCCAAATAACACAAAACATTCATAAATCCATATATTAACTTTTAAAATACTGCTACTTTTGGTTTTACCGTTAATTTGTTGCCTAAATAGGTTCTCTGGACATGTGTTTACTCACTGTGAAAATGAAGGAGATCCAAGCTGGGTACAGTGATGCACACCTATAGTACTGGCCACTTGGGAGGCTGAGACAGGAGGATCACTTGATCCCAGGAGTTTGAGGCCAGCCTGGGCAACATAGCCAGACCCTGACTCTATAAAAAATAAAAAATATTAATATTCAAGATCCCCTCAAGGTTCTGTTACTCCAAAGGTAGTAGATTCATTTCAGTTTTGTATATATGTCATGTCATTTATACACAATACACACACATGCACGTGTACACTCGGTTTTGTGTATATGTGCTACTATTGTTAATATATTTTGAAAACCATAATGTTTCAATTCGATTCAATACCAACATTTTAACTATATAAGGCTTGCACTAGTTAGCTTGATGTAATAGATGGCTTCCTGGAAGTATTAAATGTAATAATACCAAATAATATTTAGAGTCATAATGGATGATTGACATTTATAGGAATTGTGTGGATTGTTTTCTGTAAAGATTGTGTTTGTTATAATAGTCACTTTCTAATTTAACTTTTCACTTTTTTATTTTTATTTTTTTTTGAGACAGAGTCTCACCCTGTTGCCCAGGCTGGAGTGCAGTGACGTGATTTTGGCTCACTGCAACCTCTGCCTCCCGGGTTCAAGTGATTCTCCTGCCTCAGCCTCCCAAGTAACTGGGATTACGGCTGCCCGCCCCCACACCTAGCTAATTCTTGTATTTTTAGTAGAGGCAGGGTTTCACCATGTTGACCAGGCTGATCTCAAATTCCTAGACTCAAGTGATCCACCCACTTTGGCCTCCCAAAGTGCTGAGATTATAGACCTGACCCACTACACTCAGACTAATTTAACTTTTGTATAAATCTGTATCCCACAAAAAGAATAATTACAGTATGCATGCTTCATGTTAGAAATATTAAAAATAATATCATTTATTGCCACAATTTGAGGTAGCAATAATCTACAACTTTTATTGATAGAATTCTTAGCTTTTACCAAGAGAAGACTTTTGGTAAGTACATATATAATTTTAATTAATACAGATATAAAAAGGAACCTAAAAAATTTAAAACTTAACATTTTCAATCTTTCGCCCAACTAAAAAGAATTTATGCAAATATTACTATCATTTCAGATTTATTTTAAATTAAATTATGACTTGTCTTGTTTTATTACTACTTTATTTGTTAATATTTGCATAAGCCTTCATTTTCAATTCTATGCTGATGGTGCAATTCTTTTAATTGTATTTTAAGTTCTGGGATACATGTGCAGGATGTACAGGTTTGTTACATAGGTAAACGTATGTCATGGTGGTTTGCTGCCCCGATCAACCCATCACCTAGGTATTAAGCCCTGCATGCATTAGCTGTTTATCCTGCTGCTCTCTCTCCCCCTGCCCCCTCAATTCTTTATATGAGCAGGGCAGTCACTGCTATACTTCAATGTAATGTAATTCTCTCTTTATGCACATTCTATTTCAATATACAGCCTCTGATTTATCTTGTCGTGGAGGCTTTTCTTTTCAGTCTTGTAGCAGCTACTCTAATATGTAATCAAATTTGACTTATTTTAAAATGAATAAGCCCAAAACCATTTTGATGTCAATATAGTTGTTGCAGGGTATGGTAGCTGTTAAAAGTGCTTTTCAGTGTGTCTGGTTTTTTAACTGATTTGTTACATACAATCTTGTTTGGGTTATTTTGTTTGTGTTATATTAATTGTATTAATACTGCCTACAATTATCCCTTCTTTTTCCTCATAAAACATATAGGATATATGTGTGAAAGTTGAGGACCTATAAATTGAATAGTCAACTTTAAAAAAAGGTTTTGTGGCTGGGCGTGGTGACTCACACCTGTAATCCCAGTACTTTGGGAGGCTGAGGTGGGCAGATCCCTTGAGGTCAGGAGTTTGAGACCAGCCTGGCCAACACGGTGAAACCCTGTCTCTACTAAAAATACAAAAATTAGCTGGGCGTGGTGGCGTGCATCTGTAGTCCCAGCTACTCAGGAGGCTGAGGCAAATAGACAAAATTTGTCATCCAAATTGACAAAAACTCTAATATAAAATTTTAATATTGCAAAATGTTTATTTAGAGAAACATTTTCAACGTAGGGTACATTTTACCTGTAGGTCTTTGAAGGTTTATGCTCACAGGTTCCCTTTTTAAAATAGGCACCTGAAGAAGAAAAGTAACACAATATTTAGCTTATCCTCTTTTAACTAAGTGATAGAGAGGTTTCAAACCCAAGATTTCCATGGTTAAGTTTATAAACTGACTTTGTCAACTGGGTTCACAGTATGGTGACACATACATTGATTGTTCTAGACACAGAACAGAAGCAGAAACTTGATCAAGAACCCAGCATCAGAGAAATGAAAATGCTATAAGTGCATAACCAAGGTTGACATGGCAGGAGAAATGTGTGTTCTAAATATGTGAGATTTCATGGGGATGTTCTGGATACATTTTAATATTTTCTGGCTGTCACGTGACACCATTTGAATTGATTATTTGTTATTTTAAGCTTAATTAACCAATTTTAGAACATTTCCCAGACACATAGAACTATTCCTATGTTTTATCGCATAGGTTGCTTAAAGTATTTAGTTCTCCTTAATTTGGAATATATGCAACTTCAAAGCAAAAATATGAGAATTATGTGAGATTTCAATAATCCTTTCCTAAGGTAATCCACCCCTTTGATCAGCAGTATTGTCTTCTCTCAAGTATAAAGACCGCAACCAACATTTCAAAAGAGGCAAACGTGTTTGTGATATGACATAGTTAGTTGCCTGGTGTTGAAAGGAACTGTGTTGTTTCTTGCTATCTCAGAAAACAAACAGTAAGTCTAGAATAATGATACACAGCTTTTTTTTTTTCTGGATAAGAGCTAATTCAAGAAAATGAAAATGTTACTTTTTTGTCTGTTCGTATTTCTCCTTTTTAGAAACTGCCTCTCTTGTAAGTCACATGATTCTGGTAGTGTTGCCAATTAAGAGGTCACTTCCCTGCCCCAAGGGTTGCATGTGATGGAGCAGGAATAATCAAGCTTCTTGCTTAGTGAAGGAGATGGGAACAGAGTGGGGTCTTCATCCATGTCGCTACAAAGGACATGAACTCATCCTTGTCTTTTTGTAAGAGGTTGAGCTTGAAAACCAGGTAAATGTGGGAATGTTAGGATCCATCTTTCTCATTATGTGGAGAGAATTTGGCTAAGATGAAGTCAACAGAGAAACACAGAGGTGAGAGAGGGAAGTACAGAGAGACAGATGGAGAGACTGACCCCAAGACATTATTTGAGCATTTAGATCAAGGTATACCTAAAGCATGGATTATAATAAAAGAATTTAAATAATATGACAAAATGTTTAATTTCATTAAACTATTCTCAACCATTTTAGAAACAAAATACAGCTTTAAACCTAAAATTTTTAATGTGTAAATGCCACACATCAATAGGCCTATGCCTTTTAGTATGCCACACTCATTAAAATTATACATATGTACCTCATGAAAGCGTAAGTTCTGTTTTGTCAGCAATACTATCCTTGTAATGTACTGTTTGTGCAACTATTTGAATATTTTAATATATTTTGCCCATATTTTACAAAATTGAATGGAAAACTTGATAAAGAATGTGCTAATATCAATAGGTTTAGATCATTTTAAAGTTTGAAAACAAAACCTTTTTATTTTATTTTTTATTGTTCTTTTTTTTTTTTTTTTTTAGATGGAGTCTCACTCTGTCACCCAGGGTGGAGTGCAGTGGCATAATTTTGGCTCACTGCAACCTCTGCCTCCCGGGTTCAAGCGATGCTCCTGCCTCAGCCTCCTGAGTAGCTGGGATTTCAGGTGTGCACCACCATGCCCGGCTAATTTTTATATTTTTAGTAGAGACAGGGTTTCACCATGTTGGCCAGGCTTGTCTTGAACACCTGACCTCGTGATCCACCCGCCTCAGCCTCCCAAAGTGCTGGGATTACAGGCGTGAACCACCGTGCCCGGCCACTTATTCCTGACTTTAATGAAGATGCTTTCAGTTTTCGTTTTAATTACATTTCAGGCTTTTATACTGCTAATAGTTTCTGTTATACTATTTATCTTATTGAGTTTTTCTTAAAAAGCAAACATTGCTTTTTTTCAAATGTCTTATTATCATTGTTAATGGAGGTAACTACAGCAGATACTATTTGATGCTCCCGATATCTATCATCTCTTTTTACCTTTATTACTAGAGTCCACTAATTTTAGTTGGAGCCATAATTTCTTCAAAACTAAGGTACCACTGTTTATTAAGCAACTGCTTATGCTTAATCTATTTGAGGAGAGAGAAGTAAACTTATATAAGCCACTGTTTAGTTTTTATTACCAACAAGTGAAGTTTTTGTGAGTTATCTCTTCTGTTTTCAATGTTATATTTAGATTATTAGATTTTTGAACATTAAAACACCCTTACGGTACAGAAGGTCCTGGAATAACGTCATTTTGTTCAATGTTGTTTCATTATAACGCTGATGGGAAAAAAAAGTCAGTTCCCAGCAGTGGCCACTGTCTGTATGGAGTCTGCACGTTCTCCCCATGGCTGCATAGGTTTTCTACTCAGCTTCCTCCCACATCCCAAAGATGTGCAGCTTAGGTGAATCTGTTTGTCTACATGAGTCCAGAGGCAGTGAGTGTGTGTGTGGGTGTGAGTGTGCCCTGCCGTAAGAGGGGGTCCTCGTCAGGGCTGGTTCCCGCCTTGCACCCTGAGCTGCTGAGATAGGCTCTGGCTACCCGCCATCTTGAACTGGAATAAGTGGGTAAAAAATGATCTTACTTGTTTTTATTAGTCTTTCTTAAATATATGTGTAGTTCATTTTTATATCAATGTTTAATATTAGAAGTGTTTTGGGTCTTGTTTTAGAAGTTTGGTGCTTTTTTTTTACCAGAAATATGTAGTAGGAACTTAACTCTTGTTTATTTCAATTAGCCTGTGGTTAAATTGGTTGTTGTTAAGTCCTTTTGCTTAAAGTCATGGTTTACAAGACCCTACTGATGATGTTAAATGAGAACTTACTGTACTAGATAATCCAACCCCCCTCAGTCATACTCTGATATATTCTTGTAATGCCTTGATGGATTCTGTTTTCTAATATGTTATTCAGGATTCTTTGGGTGACATCGGTCACTAGTTTTTGTGTGTGTAAATCTATTTTATACATTGGCATCAATTATATGACCACCTTATAAAGGAATTAGAAGATTTTCTTTCTTTACTATATGCTAAAATAATTTAAATAGCATGAGACAATTTGTTCCTCATAGAATTCATTTTTGAAACTGTATGGTCTGGTACTTTTGGAGAAATAGCTATTTAATAATTTTATTTATCGTATGGTAATTGGTTTGTTCAGAATTTCTATGTCTTCTCAAATCATTTTAGATAAATTCATGAAAAGATAATTGACTAGCTTAAGCAAAATATTAACAATGTATTGTGAGATTATAAAATATGTAGAATTCAAATCCAATTTATAAAGTATAAAAGAGGAAATCAAAGTATGCTTTTTTGAAGTTTCTTATACATAAGTAATACAAAATTATTTAAGCAAAATATGATGTTAAAGATATCTCTTGAAAAACCTAGAAGAAAAACTAAAAATAAAAATATGGTTTTTTTTTTTTTTAGAGACAAGATCTTGCTCCGTCGCCCAGGCTGGAGTGCAGTGGTGCCATCATAGCTCACTGCAGTCTTGACCTCCTGTATTTAAGTGACCCTCCTGCGTCAGCCTCACAAGAAACTGGGATTACAAGCAGCGCCACCATGGCTGGCTAATGTTTTAAACATTTTTTGTAGAGATGAGGTCTGGCTTTGATACTCAGGCCAATTTCAAACCCCTGGCCTCAAGGGATCCCTCTGCCTTGGCCTCCCAAACTGTTGGGATTACAGGTGTGAGCCACCATGCCTGACTCTAATACTTTTTTTTTTTTTTTAAATAAAAAGGGCAAAACCAAAAAGCTAATACTGGAGGTAGATTAACATCATAAAAATACTTAATCTAAAAGAAGGCAGATAAAGAAAAAAATTAAAAGAACAGATGCCAAAAAGAGTATAATTAGCAAAACAGAGGCCACCTCCTCCTATCCTTCTCTGCCAAACGTTAGGCAGTTTGTGTGTGAGGAACTTCTCGTGTTTTTTAATTCAACTCAGTAGATTGCCTTGTAACCTCACTCTCTGATAGGTTCAAGAAAGGTATTTTTTTTTAGATTATCCAGCTGTATCTCATTTTTAGTATGAGAGAAACCTTCTCTTGTGATTTCCTATATCCTAAAGAAAAGTGGAATGGTTGCAATAGTTTCTGTCTTTTGAACAGTATACTTACTATATTATTTGGTGTACAGATATTGCTATTATATTTCCATTTTGAATTTTACCCTCTGGTTTTAGAAAATAAACTTCTCTGTCTTATTCAGTGATTTGGAACCTAAATTCAATCCTGTCTGATATGAAAATTGTGACCTTTGCTTTCTCTTTACATGTATTCGCCTGGAAAACTTTTGCTCATTCTTCTATTTTTCCCTCTGAACTTCTTTATTCCAGGTGTGTCCTTTTTTACACTACAGAGTTAGGTATCACTTTCTCTGAATGGCTGAGTTAACTTATTTATACTTATGATGAATGATAGATGTAGTTCGTCTTAGTTGTCATGTTATTTTAAGTTTTACTCTTTGCTTTTATGCCTGTTAAAAATCTTTCATGTAGGCTCCCTTTATACATATGTTTATTTATTTCTCCTAATAATTAGAAAGTTTTAATTTTGTTCTAATGAGTATCTTTATGACAAGAACATCACATAATTCACTAATCTTCTATTTCCCCATTTCTTTAAACATACCTAAGTTGTTATCATAAGCAATGATAAAGATGTTTCTTTTTTCCTTCTCTGTTCCCTCTCCTGTATCAGTTGACTTGGGTTGATTATCTTATCTTTCATGCTATTAACCACTGTCTCTATAATTATATCTTTACTAATGATTTGTTAGCTTTCAGTGATGTGCTTTGTTCTGCAGCTATTAAAGATGAGGAAATAGAAAAGCTTATACAACTTCTCATCTTCTTTCCCCCCGCCTTTTCCATTTTTGTTAGTTATATATTTCTACACTGCAAGAGCTTATGATGCTTGTACTTCCCTATGACTCTATTCCTACATATATTTTTAACTCTTAGTCCTCAATGTTAAGAGAGCAAATGCTGTCATCAATCATCTTTTCTATAAATGTTCTTATTCTTGTGATCAAGAAGGACCCATGGGGACAATATTTTCTGAGTTCTTATGGTTTTAGTATATCGCTTTATTTTTAAAATCATAGTTTGACTGGGTATAAAATTCTAAGGTTCCCCACCTTTCACCCACTTTCTTTTCCTAAGGATGTTGTAGGATTCCTATACAATGTCTAGCTTTGAATTTCTCTATGGAAAAGCCTGAGCACACTGTGATACCCCACCCCATCCCTTGATGTTTTGTTACCCAAATCTTCATTTCATTTTCATTAGAATTCTGTAAGTTTTCTAGGATGTGTCTTGTTTATTATTACTATTATTTTTAGAAATGGAGTCTTGCTCTGTTGCCCAGGCTGGAGTGCAGTGGTGCAGTCTTGGCTCACTGCAACCTCCGCCTCCCAGCTTCAAGCAATTCTCCTGCCTCAACCTCCTGAGAGGCTGGGACTACGGGAGTGTGCCACCACACCTGGCTAATTTTTTTTGTATTTTAGTAGAGATGGGTTTTCACTGTGTTGCCCAGGCTGGTCTCGAACCCCTAAGCTTAGACAATCCACCTGCCTCGGCCTCCCAAAGGGCTAGGATTACAGGCGTGAGCCACCGAGCCTGGCCTATTATTTTGAATACATATTTCTTTGACAAAGCTTACTCTTTCACTGTATGAATCCAAATCTTTTATTTCAGTAAAATATTCTTAAACTACTGTAAATTACATGATTTAAAAAAATTTTTTAGGGAGCACTCTATTCAAATCTTGGGTCAGTTTGCCTCTAGTTCATTTTACTTTTTAATTTCCATTTCATTGCCTTACTTTTCTTATTTCTTTTATGTGTTTTATTGTGTTTTCTGCATTTTTTCTCCATCGTGCTTCTTCCTATTTTACCTTTATTTTCTTGAAGGTTTTGTTATTTTTCTCTTTCACTTTATAGTTGAATTTACATTTATCTCTTCCTATTGTCTTATGGTCTCTTCCTTGAGTTTTTAAATATCTTTTTCATCTTCTTTCTTCATAGAAGATATTGCTTGATTGAACTTTTAAAATTTCTGGTAAATAATTTGGTCCCAATCTTTCTGCTACAATAGAATTTTTTTTTTTTAATATTCTTCATTTGTAAGATATTTCTTGTTTGTTTCCTCCTTTTCCTTGTAATATATTTGTGTGGCTCTGATGATGTTTTCTTGTTTCATTATTTATGATTAAAGTGGATGAATTTATCCAAGATAGGTTTATCTTCAGGAGTTTTGTGCATGAGATTTCAGGGCTATATTCCATGTTAGCAGAATTATCCTGGGACTGACCCAGAATTTTGTATATGAATCTGTCTAATCTTTAATTTTCTCAAGACAATGAGAATAGACACTATGGAAGTTTTTCACAGTGCCAAATTTCGGCTGTCACTACTTCCTTCTCCAAACATAGTTAATGTGCATAATTCCCAGTTTATTGCCATCTTTTTTATTCTCAGAAGTAAACCAGGTCCAGCGGAGTTCCTGCCTCCAGTGCATGAATCCTGTTCCCATTGTTTTCAACAAAGCATTTGGATTTTGCACCCCAGAGAGTGCCCCTGTCTTTTAAGAGGTGTATTTTGTTGATTCGTTCTTAGATCTGAAGCTATAATGTTTTTTCTCCTGTCCCTTCTGCATACATCTCTGCTTGATCGCCACTCTTACAGGAACCCTACACTTACTTTTTAGTTTATGGTTTCAGTACTACTTTTGCCCCAAAAATGGAGTTTATTACATCTCTCTCTGGTCATTTCCAGGAAGAAAATGAGAAAATACTGACTTTACAATATTACTTGTATTTTTTATGTCAACTCATTTGAGACATTATATTAACACTGTAGAAGTTACCTCCATTAGCTTGTTCCAATTGAGACTATTTAAGCATATTTCAGGAAATATACTTTGCAAACACAATTCCATTTGAATTTCTATTTGTTTTTCCCTGTTTGAGAAACTCTCAGTTAGTTATATCTCTGATCTCTCACTACTGTTTTTTAGTTTTCTTAAGTCACAATTTTTTTTGGTTTTCTTACCTAGTCAAATATTTAGAATAAAATATATAATAAATGAATTTAGGTAACATGGTAACTACGTTTAATTGTAACAAATTATATCTCAACTATTGGGGGAAAATTTTTCTGCAGGGTGCATATTTAAAACCTGTACTTTCATTTTTACACATTAATACTCCTAGAATTCTATTGCCCAACAGATTTTCATTCATCAGTTGAATGGACAACTGAGTTACTCATTTTCTGGAACTGTTTGCAGGCTAATAGTTTATTTTGACAGCATTGCCATCTTATGCAGGAATGTTTTGACAATTGTGTAAACAACTTACCGCATTTTGTTCTATTTTATAAAATCCAACATGAAACAGGAGAATTAAAGTGCTAAACTAGTGACTTTAGAGGTAACATATAAAGTCCCTATTTAAAAATTAAGCTTTCAATAACTTGAGACCAAAAGAATCTGGCCTAAATGAGAGGAAATTGAGATACAGTTTGACATGAGGCTAAAAATAAGGTAAGAAGGCAAAATGTATGATGTCAAATCCTGTTCATTTTTTTCTGTGGTGCAAAAATTTGGCTTTTAAGCATTTTAGCATGAGGGAGATTTTTTGGATTCCTTTAGAAATATAGGAGAAAATTTTCTGGGTGAGTTCTGTTTTGGTCTACTCTTAAGCACTATTATAAACTCTATAATTCTGCATTATTTCATCTATTAATCAGAAACACCAATGATAAATAGAATTTCTATTTTCTGTTTAAGAGTTGCAATTTTACTTTCTCCCGATTTGCTTTCAACAGTCATGTACTTTTTGTTGGTCTGATCTATTTATGCTGGACAGGGAAAGGATTCCAGAAATACCCCGGGTGCCAAGATGCTGAGAAAAGCTTAGTTCTGTCTTAAAATTTCTCAGTGCCCATAGGTGCAAATTTTATAAGATGCTGATTAGGTCTAGTATTATAGAACCTGGATAAATACTTTACAAAAAATGTAAAGGATGTGTACCACATTTGAGAATCATTGACCTAAACCTTAGCCTCTGACTTGAATTAGTTAACAGTTTCAAAGGAGCTCCTTCTAGCCCAGAAACATCTTATTCTTAAGAGGTAAATGAGGCCATGACTTATTTCTTCAAATTAGGGGATGAGAATTAGAGTGGTGAAAGAACTAAGTCTAACACCATTAAATAAGCAATTGAAAACAGTTGATTTTTCTAACTAGGCAGTAAAGAATCTCTTTTTCTTGTGACGTCTCAAGCCACAGAAGCCATGTCTTTGAAAAACTCTTTTGTATCAGAAGGGCTCCGCTCCTTTTACTCCATCCTTTTCAGGATTGTGGATTGTGGTTGGGGAGGGTGGACCTTGAGCTTTTGGATGCAGAATTGATGGGAAATTTAAAAGCCTGATGGAAAATGTAAAAGAAAGGAAGAGATTTAAGAACTTCAACTGAAATTTACACTTTCTCTCCTGACAGATCCTAAATGGCTGGGTTGAAAGCAATCTTCAAACTATCCATTTTAATTGTCTATGGGAAATAATTTTTGAACTGCAGTTATAGCCATTTTGGTTGATTCTGTTTTTTGGGCAATTGTTTCTTAATTATATTTGGTGATTTGATTTTTCTATTAGATGACATGGTAATTGCACATTTTAGCAAAGTAATTATGCAAATTTCTATTTCTGACATAATATGAAGAAAAAACTATATATGTGAATGAAACTGGTTTCACAAATGGGCTTAGGCAAACTTAATATCTCCATTATTTTAATTAAGAGAACTGTATAAAAAGTTTCAAATATTTTGTTTAGTGAGATTTCAGGATAATGAACAAAAAGACATAATTGAAAATAGGTTCCTTTTAATCTTATGATTGAAGCAGAAAGTATTTATTCTAAGCCATTGACTGCCCATTGGAATCATGTTGGAGTCGTTTAAGCAAATACCAATATCCATTTGGGAATTTCACCTGTGCATCAGTATTTTTAAAAGCTCCCCAGGTGATTTTAATGGCCATCCAGTGTTCACAACCACTGAACAAGGCTACCCTAAAGTAGACTCATCTAAATATTTATTAAGCCTGATATGGCTAAAAATGAGATAGGAATTATGAAATAAGTGTATTCCATAATTGAAGTAAGCCTTAGTTACCATACTTAAGGAGCTTATACTGCACTAGAAAAGATTAAAGCGAAACAAATTTAAAAATTTCAGAAAGTGACATAATTAAAACCTAACTGTGACAGACAATTTGTTCTAAAGATATTCTGGGAAGAAAGAAATCATGAAAGAGTAATGATTAAAGAACTACAAGAAGCCAGGCCCCAGTCTGGGCTTCTAAGTGTGGTAGCTATGGTAGCCAGCCCCCAAGATGACTCCTAGGAAGCCCCACCTCCTGGTATTCACTTTCTTGTGTGGCTTTTCTCTTATTCTGTCTCTCACTCTCTTTTAATCCTCTCTCTCACTCTCTTTTTTCTCTCTCATTAAAAAGTATTTTCTCTCCCTTACTTTTTCCTCCCCTTTCTCTCTCCCTCTCTCTCTCATTAATAAGTCTGGGGAAAGCCAGATGTGAGGACACTCGGGCAGCTTATGGAGAGGCCATGTGGTGAGGAATGGAGGCCTCGGCCAACAGTCAGTAACCATGTGAGTAAGCTTTTAAGTGGATTCCTTAACACCAGTCAAGGCTAGAGATGACTATAGCATCAGCTCACAGCTTGACTGCCACCTCATGAGAGACCTTGAGCCATAAAAATTCGGGCCAAGAATGGAAAACAAGGCACTGGGAAGAACATCATGAGCAAAGGAATGAAGAGGGGCTGAAATGCTATGTTGTCGTATTCTGGCTGGAAACACAGGTATGTTGGTAAGAAGTGTGGTGTGGGGGAGTGTGGGGAACATAGAATATCGAGGCTATTGAAAAATGTTCTAAGCACTTAATGTGAGAGGGGATAAGGAGCCATTGGGCATTTGTTTTATTTTCCCTCTCAAAGGTTTGGAAACTTAATTTCTGAAAACACCATAATTCAAATGCAGAAAAATACTGTTTATAAATTAGCAAGAGGAAAACCAGACCATTGATTTGTATAGAAATAGATGAGCACTACTCTTGTGAAAATATGTTTAGGTGGACTGACCTCCTTGGAGCAAAGGGTTGGAAAAGAAAAGGAGAGATTTGATATATGAGATGAAATTTATCAATCACTAGTAAACACTGAAACCAACAACAAATTTATATACCATAGATCAATGATAGCCTGACCTTCCATCTAAAAATATCTAAATATGTATTAGATAGAGAGCAAAATCTGTTTTTTAAAATTAAGACTTGATTTCCAATGTTGGTTCAATGTGATTTCAAATACATTTATTAAAACTTACTACATAAAATGGCACACCAGGAGATTATATCCCGCATCTGGCTCAGAGGGTCCTACACCCACAGAGTCTCGCTGATTGCTAGCACAGCAGTCTGAGATCAAACAGCTAGGCGGCAGCGAGGCTGGGGGAGGGGCGCCCACCACTGCCCAGGCTTGATTAGGTAAACAAAGCAGCCAGGAAGCTCGAACTGGGTGGCACCCACCACAGCTCAAGGAGGCCTGCCTGCCTTTGTAGGCTCCACCTCTGGGGGCAGGGCACAGACAAACAAAAAGACAGCAGTAACCTCTGCAGACTTAAATGTCCCTGTCTAACAGCTTTGAAGAGAGTAGTGATTCTCCCAGCACACAGCTGGAGATCTGAGAACAGGAAGACTGCCTCTTCAAGTGGGTACCTGACCCCCGAGCAGCCTAACTGGGAGGCACCCCCCAGTAGGGACAGACTGACACCTCACATGGCCGGGTACTCCTCTGAGACAAAACTTCCAGAGGAACGATCAGGCAGCAGCATTTGCAGTTCACGAAAATCCGCTCTTCTGCAGGCACCGCTGCTGACACCCAGGCAAACAGGGTCTGGATTGGACCTCTAGCAAACTCCAACAGACCTGCAGCTGAGGGTCCTGTCTGGTAGAAGGAAAACTAACAGAAAGGACATCCATACCAAAAACCCATCTGTACATCACCATCATCAAAGACCAAAAGAAGATAAAACCACAAAGATGGGGAAAAAACAGCAGAAAAACTGGAAACTCTAAAAAGCAGAGCACCTCTCCTCCTCCAAAGGAACGCAATTCCTCACCAGCAGCGGAACAAAGCTGGACAAAGAATGACTTTGACAAGTTGAGAGAAAAAGGCTTCGACGATCAAACTACTATGAGCTACAGGAGGAAATTCAAGCCTCAGGAAAAGAAGTTAAAAACTTTGAAAAAGAATTAGACGAATGTATAACTAGAATAACCAATACAGAGAAGGGCTTAAAGGAGCTGATGGAGCTGAAAGCCAAGACTTGAGAACTACGTGAAGAATGCAGAAGCCTCAGGAGCTGATGCAATCAACTCGAAGAAAGGGTAACAGCGATGAAAGATGAAATGAATGAAATGAAGCAAGAAGTCTAGAGACAAAAGAATAAAAAGAAATAAAGCCTCCAAGAAATATGGGACTATGTGAAAAGACCAAATCTACGTCTGATTGGTGTACCTGAAAGTGACAGGGAGAATGGAACCAAGTTGGAAAACACTCTGCAGGATATTATCCAAGAGAACTTCCCCAATCTAGCAAGGCAGGCCAACATTCAGATTCAGGAAATACAGAGAATGCCACAAAGATACTCCTCAAGAAGAGCAACTCCAAGACACATAATTGTCAGATTCACCAAAGTTGAAATGAAGGAAAAAATGTTAAGAGCAGCCAGAGAGAAAGGTCGGGTTACCCACAAAGGGAAGCCCATCAGACTAACAGCAGATCTCTCAGCAGAAACTCTACAAGCCAGAAGAGAGTGGGGGCCAATATTCAACATTCTTAAAGAAAAGAATTTTCAACCCAGAATTTCATATCCAACCAAAGTATGCTTCTTAAGTGAAGGAGAAATAAAATCCTTTACAGACAAGCAAATGCTGAGAGATTTCGTCACCACCAGGCCTGCACTAAAAGAGCTCCTCAAGGAAGCACTAAACACGGAAAGGAACAACTGGTACCAGCCACTGCAAAATCATGCCAAATTGTAAAGACCATCGAGGCTAGGAAGGAACTACATTAACTAACGAGCAAAATAACCAGCTAACATCACAATGACAGGATCAAATTCACAAATAACAATACTAACTTTAAATGTAAATGGGCTAAATGCTCCAATTAAAAGACACAGACTGCCAAATTGGATAAAGAGTCAAGACTCATCAGTGTGCTGTATTCAGGAAGCCCATCTCACATGCAGAGACACAATAGGCTCAAAATAAAGGGATGCAGGAAGATCTATCAAGCAAATGGAAAACAAAAAAAGTCAGGGGTTGCAATCCTAGTCTCTGATAAAACAGACTTTAAACCAACAAAGATCAAAAGAGACAAAGAAGGCCACTACATAGTGGTAAAGGGATCAATTCAACAAGAGCTAACTATCCTAAATATATATGCACCCAATACAGGAGCACCCAGATTCATAAATCAAGTCCTGAGTGACCTACAAAGAGACTTAGACTCCCACACAATAATAATGCGAGACTTTAACACCACACTGTCAACATTAGACAGATCAATGAGACAGAAAGTTAACAAGGATACCCAGGAATTGAACTCAGCTCTGCACCAAGCAGACCTAATAGACATCTACAGAACTCTCCACCCCAAATCAACAGAATATACATTTCTTTCAGCACCACACCACACCTATTCCAAAATTGACCACATACTTGGAAGTAAAGCTCTCCTCAGCAAATGTGAAACAACAGAAATTATAACAAACTGTCTCTCAGACCACAGTGCAATCAAACTAGAACTCAGGATTAAGAAACTCACTCAAAACCACTCAACTACATGGAAACTGAACAACCTGCTCCTGAATGACTACTGGGTACATAACGAAATCAAGGCAGAAATAAAGATGTTCTTTGAAACCAATGAGAACAAAGACACAACATACCAGAATCTCTGGGAAACATTCAAAGCAGTGTGTAGAGGGAAATTTATAGCACTAAATGCCCACAAGGGAAAGCAGGAAAGATCCAAAATTGACACCCTAACATCACAATTAAAAGAACTAGAAAAGCAAGAGCAAACACATTCAAAAGCTAGCAGAAGGCAAGAAATAACTAAAATCAGAGCAGAACTGAAGGAAATAGAGACACAAAAAACTCTTCAAAAATTAATGAATCCAGGAGCTGGTTTTTTGAAAAGATCAACAAAATTGATAGACCGCTAGCAAGACTAATATAGAAGAAAAGATAGAAGAATCAAATAGATGCAATAAAAAATGATAAAGGGGATATCACCACCGATCCCACAGAAATACAAACTACCATCAGAGAATACTACAAACATTTCTACACGCAAATAAACTAGAAAATCTAGAAGAAATGGATAAATTCCTCAACACATACACCCTCCCAAGACTAAACCAGGAAGAAGCTGAATCTCTGAATAGACCAATAACAGGCTCTGAAATTGTGGCAATAATCAATAGCTTACCACCCAAAAAGAGTCCAGGACCTGATGGATTCACAGCTGGGTTCTACTAGAGGTACAAGGAGGAGCTGGTACCATTCCTTCTGAAACTATTCCAATCAATACAAAAAGAGGGAATCCTCCCTAACTCATTTTATGAGGCCAGAATCATCCTGAAACCAAAGCCGGGCAGAGACACTACCAAAAAAGAGAATTTTAGACCAATATCCTTGATGAACATTGATGCAAAAATCCTCAATAAAATACTGGCAAACCGAATCCAGCAGCACATCAAAAAGCTTGTCCACCATGATCAAGTGGGCTTCATCCCTGGGATGCAAGGCTGGTTCAACATACACAAATCAATAAATGTAATCCAGCATATAAACAGAACCAAAGACAAAAACCACATGACTATCTCAATAGATGCAGAAAAGGCCTTTGACAAAATTCAACAACCCTTCATGCTAAAAACTCTCAATAAATTAGGTATTGATGGGACGTATCTCAAAATAATAAGAGCTATCTATGACAAACCCACAGCCAATATCATACTGAATGGGCAAAAACTAGAAGCATTCCCTTTGAAAACTGGCACAAGACAGGGATGCCCTCTCTCACCACTCCTATTCAACATAGTGTTGGAAGTTCTGGCCAGGGCAATCAGGCAGGAGAAGGAAATAAAGGGTATTCAATTATGAAAGGAGGAAGTCAAATTGTCCCTGTTTGCAGATGACATGATTGTATATCTAGAAAACCCCATTGTCTCCCCCAAAATCTCCTTAAGCTGATAAGCAACTTCAGCAAAGTCTCAGCATACAAAATCAATGTACAAAAATCACAAGCATTCTTATACACCAATCACAGACAAACAGAGAGCCAAATCATGAGTGAACTACCATTCACAATTGCTTCAAAGAGAATAAAATACCTAGGAATCCAACTTACAAGGGATGTGAAGGACCTCTTCAAGGAGAACTACAAACCACTGCTCAACGAAATAAAAGAGGATACAAACAAATGGAAGAACATTCCATGCTCATGGGTTGGAAGAATCAATATTGTGAAAATGGCCATACTGCCCAAGGTAATTTATAGATTCAATGCCATCTCCATCAAGCTACCAATGACTTTCTTCACAGAATTGGAAAAAACTACTTTAAAGTTCATATGGAACCAAAAAAGAGCCCACATCGCCAAGTCAATCCTAGGCCAAAAGAACAAAGCTGGAGGCATCACGCTACCTGACTTCAAACTATACTACAAGGCTACAGTAACCAAAACAGCATGGTACTGGTACCAAAACAGAGATATAGATCGATGGAACAGAACAGAGCCCTCAGAAATAACACCGCATATCTACAACTATCTGATCTTTGACAAACCTGACAAAAACAAGAAATGGGGAAAGGATTCCCTATTTAATAAATGGTGCTGGGAAAACTGGCTAGCCATATGTTGAAAGCTGAAACTGGATCCCTTCCTTACACCTTATACAAAAATTAATTCAAGATGGATTAAAGACTTAAATGTTAGACCTAAAACCATAAAAACCCTAGAAGAAAACTTAGGCATTACTGTTCAGGACATAGGCATGGGCAAGGACTTCATGTCTAAAACATCAAAAGCAATGGCAACAAAAGCCAAAATTGATGAATGGGATCTAATTAAACTAAAGAGCTTCTGCACAGCAAAAGAAACTACCATCAGAGTGAACAGGCAACCTACAAAATGGGAGAAAATTTTTGCAACCTAGTCATCTGACAAAGGGCTAATATCCAGAATCTACAATGAACTCAAACAAGTTTACAAGAAAAAAACAAACAACCCCATTAAAAAGTGGGCAAAGGACATGAACAGACACTTCTCAAAAGAAGACATTTATGCAGCCAAAAAACACATGAAAAATGCTCATCATCACTGGCCATCAGAAAAATGCAAATCAAAACCACAATGAGATACCATCTCACACCAGTTAGAATGGCCATCATTAAAAAGTCAGGCAACAACAGGTGCTGGAGAGGATGTGGAGAAATAGGAACACTTTTACACTGTTGGTGGGACGGTAAACTAGTTCAACCATTGTGGAAGTCAGTGTGGCGATTCCTCAGGGATCTAGAACTAGAAATACCTTTGACCCAGCCATCCCATTACTGGGTATATACCCAAAGGGCTATAAATCATGCTGCTATAAAGACACATGCATATGTATGTTTATTGTGGCACTATTCACAATAGCAAAGACTTGGAACCAACCCAAATGTCCAACAACAATAGACTGGATTAAGAAAATGTGGCACATATACACCATGGAATACTATGCAGCCATAAAAAATGATGAGTTCATGTCCTTTGTAGGGACATGGATGAAACTGGAAATCATCATTCTCAGGAAACTGTCACAAGGACAAAAAACCAAACACCACGTGTTCTCACTCATAGGTGGGAATTGAACAATGAGAACACATGGACACAGGAAGGGGAACATCACACACCGGGGACTGTTGTGGGGTAGGGGGAGTGGGGAGGGATAGCATTAGGAGATACACCTAATGCTAAATGACGAGTTAATGGGTGCAACACACCAACATGGCACATGGATACATATGTAACAAACCTGCACATTGTGCACAGGTACCCTAAAACTTAAAGTATAATAATAAAAAAAAAACTTACTACATGAACAAAAATTAATTGGGTGTCTTATACATTTTTCACACAGTCACTTATTTCCTACAAAGCATATAAATACTAAATTGAAAGTCCAAGGGCAGCAGTTTTTCATTTTTTCATGATGTTGTAATAGGAGCAGGAAAGAATTTTATGAATGAAAATTCACCTGGTTTAAGTACAAGCTCATAGCCGTCTTTTTGCTGTTGGAATGTTTACCTAAGGAATTTTGCCTTAGGCAAGTCTCTGCTTTTAGAATAAATCAGATCAACCTCAATTTTATCAATGTTTTGCTTTTGGCCCACTATTTATTTTGCAAGTAAAACTCAAAATCAACAGTTGGGTCTAGGGTGAACATTAAGGAAACTGTGCCCACAGTACAGGGTCTACATAAACCACCTTTCGGGAATAATTTACTTTTTCTTCTCCACATTTATTCAGAAAACAAGATAGAGCATCTTCTTAAGTCAAAATAATTGTTTCCATTTTAAAGCAATGAACAGTTAGTATATACATTTCAGGAAACCAGAAAAAATAAGTTATTTTTAACTGTTTATTGTAACACCAACAAACAGAACATATCACTACTATATTTTTCTTTCTTTACTTCTATATTTTTTTCCCCTGTAGCCTTAAAGGGTTTTTAACATTTAAGTTTTAGACAATTTGAGTTTCCATCTCACTGTGGAGGAAAATGCACTGTGCAACCTAGTATCTTTAAGGATGCTATGGGACTTATTTCTTATAATTATATCTAGTTTGAATTTTTAGCTTCCACTGATTTTTTTTTTTTTTTTTTGAGACGGAGTCTCGCTCTGTCACCCAGGCTGGAGTGCAGTGGCGCAATCTCGGCTCACTGCAAGCTCCGCCTCCCGGGTTCACGCCATTCTCCTGCCTCAGCCTCTCCGAGTAGCTGGGACTACAGGCGCCCGCCACCACGCCCGGCTAATTTTTCGTATTTTTAGTAGAGACGGGGTTTCACCGTGGTCTCGATCTCCTGACCTCGTGATTCGCCCACCTCGGCCTCCCAAAGTGCTGGGATTACAAGCGTGAGCCACCGTGCCCGGCCTCGACTGATTTTTTTTATCTCATTTGTCTCTGACCTCCCTTCTCTTTCTTTGGTGTCCCAACATAGAACAGAACCCTCTGTTTTTAATTCAAAATATAGTCCAAACAAGACACTTATCAAAAGTCTATGTGTAATAGACTTTTACTGTTGATTTGGTGAGTAGTTACACTGAGTGATAGCACTACAGATAAGATTAACATTAGACATTGAGTTCTTAAGAGTTCCTTGGCTATTTGTACTATTGAGAATTTCTCATTTTGTAACTTTTTCTTGATGGTGGTCTTCCATCTTCTTTCATCTCTAGACTTCCTCAGGGCCTCTCTTATGCCTGTCCCTGGAAACTAAAAGTTCTTCCCAGTTTCTTATGCAGAGCAATTCAGTGCTGTCCTTATTTATCCTTATCTCATAACTGGCCACATCTTAAGACCTATCTTTCCCCAAATGCCATGACCCTTCAAAGGTTTTTTAGCTTGTTTTGTTTTTGCTAATCAAAAAAGAGTTCTCTCCTAAAAGGAACTGACCTGCAGTATTTGACTCCTTCCACCCTCATCCCAGCCCTCTCTAGGAGTGTGAATCAATTCAGAAAATAGTCCTACATCTTTAAACAGGATGAGTCAGGCAATGGTACTAGTACTTGTGTGGCATTCTCTCCTGTATTTTTTAAACCTTCCGATAATCTGGTAATTACCTGTCATTTCTGTTGATGGAAGAATTAGATGATTGGGATCCCAACACGATGCATCTGTCAGCAGCATTGATTCATCATCACTGTATGCCAAGGTTTTCCCTGATGTGAAAAATGGAGGATTAATTAATCAGTGGCTTTCACTCCTCCCCCTCTTCTGTTTTTAAATTCTCTCTGTATTCTAGCGTTGTGTTCCTGCTACCTGTTTTATTCTCTAAAAGGGACATCCTGGTATAGGGGGTGGGAGTCAGAAGAATTGGGGATAGTGTAAAAAAAAATTATTCTTTCCTTTAGGCATTCATCTGACCTCCATTTTGTTTAGAGGTCTTCTTAACTGTGAGTATTTAGTTAGGACTTTCTTCCGCCTTTTATCCTATAAACCCTCACAGCCAAGCATACCTCTGTCACTTCTACTGGCCTTTTCCATACTGCACCTGGCTAGCTTATGTTTTATTCTCTTTGTATACAAAGGATAGGACTTAGAGAGTTAGATACAGGGATTATGGTCCCTAAGCAATGCATGCTCAATTACAAATATTAAATTGAGCACAGAACAGTGAACTCTATCTACAAACAGTAACAGATCAGTGTTCAGAATCTGAATGTTCATTTGTCTCACAAGGCCTGCACGAAGAGTACAGGCAAAACTTACCTTAAATATCTTAAATAGGAATTTGACTTGGCTTTCCTCCTCCTATGGCTAATAAATGTGATCATCATCATCATCACCATTGTCATTGTCATCTCTCACCATGCCTACTCTCCTCCCTCCCTAAAGCACACTCTTTCCCTTCCCCCTACCTTGCCTGGAGCTAAGTGGACAAGAAATGCAGCACAGAACTCTGAGAGAGCTCAAGGCAAAAAGGCTGTCAGGACCTGGCAGGTGGAGAGAATTGAAGTCACACAGCAGATGATATCAAGAGTGAGTGTGGAGAAAGCAAGGTCATGGGTCAAAGATGCATGAGTTGCTGAGTGGGGAGAAGGAGAAGTTCCAGAAGTGTCAGAAAAGAAACAATCCAATAAAGTAGGAGTAATGTTGTATTTAATAATACACTCTGGGCCAGGTGCGGTGGCTCACTCCTGTAATCCCAGCACTTTGGAAGGCCGAGGCAGGTGGATCCCTTGAGGTCAGGAGTTCGAGACCAGCCCAGCCAACACGGTGAAACCCCGTCTCTACTAAAAATACAAAAATTATCTGGGTGTGGTGGTGGGTGCCTGTAATCCCAGCTGTTCGAGAGGCTGAGGGAGGAAAATTGCTTGAACCTGAGAGGGAGAGGTTGCAGTAAGCCAAGATTGTGCCACTGCACTCCAGCCTGGGCAAGAGAGTAAGACTCTGTCTCAAAAAAAGAAAAATAATACACTCTGATTCATGTCAACACTGTTCTCCTAACTCTAATTAGTAATGAGTGAAAAGAAACTGCACCCAAAGCGCTCATCTCTAAAATCATTTTAATGTAGATTAAATTTATATATGATTAAATATCTTATTTATATTAATTAGAGATATATGTATAAAATTCAGACATAATCCTCAAATTTTATTTCCACTTCTAATTCCAATTCATCTGCATTACTATTTTTGTTTTTTTTTTTAGCAAAAATAGAACAATAACTTGTCAAAACTTCTCTTGTTCTTCTATGACTTGGATGAGGATAGAGACTGCAGCAAAATGGTCACCATCCGAATCAACTTGAGGACAACAAAGAAGCTAGGATTACAAATTTTGGCGATTCAAATATGGAATAACAGGTTCCTGAAGTATGATTATTCATTGTCTTTCCAAGGAGGCTCCAGGTTCAGAGTAGTTGCATTTAAACTCTGGTTCCAACACTTGCAAACAAGTCCTTGGAACTTGGGGAAGTTAACGTTGCTCAGCTGTACTTTTCTCATCCTTAAGACAGTAATAATAACAGGACCTACCTCATATACGGATGTTGTGAAGAATGACATCATACATGTGAAGCACATACATGGCACACATTAAACTCTGGATAAATATGAACCATTACTGTAACACATACAGGTGATTATATAAGGACTGGCTACCACGATGTTCTCAGATGCTCAAGCGAAAGATGTGGGGGACATCTTTAACCCTACCTTTCCTCTCATCACTACAGCAAATCTGTGACAAAGTCCTATCTTTTTTAATTTTAAAATAAATCCTAAATCCATACTCTTCTCTCCACCTCCACTGTAACTGCTGGTACCCAGGGCACCATCATCCCTTCTGGCCGATGGCATCAGCTTCTCACAGGTCCCAGCTTCCAATCTCCTTCCTCTCTAGTCCACTCTCCAAATTGCAGCCAGAGCTGACTTATAAAGCTACAAATACTATCAAGTGGGGGCACTTGATAGTTCTGTCCTCTATTTCTCTTTGTTTTTAGAATAAAACCAAACTCAGTCCCATCACCTTCAGAGTCTGGCTTAATTTGACTCCTGTCTCCCTTATTCACTTCATCTTATTCCACTTTCCTCCTTGCTTGCTTATGCTCAGCCACAATGACCACATTTTAGTTCCTTATCAACATCAACCCTTTCTCCAGGCACTCACTCTTCTCTCAGCCTGCACTGTTCTGTCTCCCGTTCTCTCTTTTTTTAATTTATTGATTTACTTATTAAATTTTTTTAATTTTTTATTTATTTTAAATTTTAAATTTTAAATTTTTTATTTTTAATTTTAAATATATAGTAGATAGATATATTTGTGGGGTACATGAGATGTTTTGTCTCCCATCCTCTTAATGGCTGGCTTATTACTATCCTGCAGACCTCAGTTCAAACTCTGCCTTCTAGAGAAGGCTCTGTCTTTCCTGCCCAAGGGGGCCTCCTTTATTAATTGGTAATCTCATCCCCTGGCTTATTTCCTCCATGGCTTTCATCACAACCTGTAATTATCATCTGTATTTTTTGTTGTCTACATCTATGAACAATGACATCAAACACAGTTGTGTGTGGTGTGTTCTCAACAAAGAGTTACCTGTTTCTATAGATGTTTTATACTAGATGTTGGGGAAATAAATTTTAGTGAGACAATTTTTATGTTCTCTCCAGGATGTCAAGGAGCTTGAGGTGTGTTGGAAGCCCTGTAGAAGTGGAAGTGGCAACAACACCATACAAAATGCTATCATGGAGCCAAGCACAAGCTGCTAACTTTGTCTGGTGTTGGGGGATTGGGGAAGGAAGGGTTCGGTTCTGAGTGAAGTGTCATCTCAGGTAGGCTTCACTGAAGAACGAGAAGGAATTATCTCAAGAAGTAGGGAGGAAAGGACATGCTCAAGCACTTCTCTGCCCCTAAAAATATCAAAGACACATTGACTCAGCAGAGCATGCCACACACAGAAATCGTGGGGGGTCTCAAGGGAGTAAAGTGTGTCTGTTGAGAATAGGATAGGTGAGAATGGCACACTTGAGTGTGATGGCTCAGAGGCTGGATTCTGAAGTCAGACCACCTGATTGGAATTCCAGTTCTGTCACTTATTAGCTGTATAATTACAAAAATTTACATGGCTCTGCGAGGCTCAATTTCCTTCTCTGCGAAATGGAATTTCTAATGGCACCTTCCTTAAGGGAATCCTGTAAGAATTAAATAAAATAAATATTTTTCACAGTACCTGACACATACTGAGTGCTGAAAAAATATATATAAAAAAACAAGACTACCAAAAATCACATCACTCAAACACTTAGTACTTTAACATGTTAGTGTTCCAGGCTTTAGAATAGGGAATATATAAATACATATTTTTGTGACCTAACAGTGGGAAAGGATTTCTTAAATAAAATTGCAGAAGTGCAAAAAAATGAGACAGAAAATGGATGCATTGGATTGTATTAAAGATTTCTGTTCAATTGAGGTTATCGTAAGTAGACATATGGCAGAATGAGAGAAGATATTTGTCATTTCTAAATCTGAGAAGGGATTTTTTATCCATAAAATAAGAGGAAGTCCTTCAAATCAACAAAAACCCAGCAAATTTGATAGAAAAATGGACAAGGGATATAAACAAAAAAAAATCATAAGCAACAAAACCCCAAAGGCTGATGAGCATGATAATTGCTTAACTTAATTTTTATCAGGGAAAAACAAAGAAATAAACATTGAGATATCCATTTATATTCATTAGACTGACAAACTAGAAGCTGGAAAATGCCCAGTGTTGGCAAGCATATGGGAGATAGAAAGTATAGACTGGGCTAGCCATCCTGGAGAGCAATCTATCAGTAAATTAGAAATATACACAGCAATTCCACTCCTCGGTATATATCCCAAATATATTCCCCAAAAGTGTCTTAGAAGATATATCTGTCAGGATAAGTTCAGTTGTGTTGTGAGACAAAGAATCCCCAATCTCAATTGTTTGAAACAATACAAGTTAATTTATTGTTCATACCATGTTCCATTACACATTGGCACAGGCCTCTCTGCTCATCCAGTCTCTTTAGAACTATCCTGGCAGAGCAGGCCCTTTTTGAACATGACTCATCCCTGTACCAGTGGGAAAAACATGTACCTGTGGGGGTCCTCCCTGGGCAACTAAATGCCCTAGCCCAGAAATGATATATGTTACTCTTTATACAATTCATTGGCCCAAACCAGGCACATAGTCCACCTGACAATAAGGGGTCAGAAATTACAATCCTACCATTTGCTGCCATAGAGTGCTGCTCTCTCTGACCAGCACAGGGGACATATACAAGAATATCTACTAGAAGTATTGGGAGGTGGGAACATCAGCTTAGATGCAGTCATATTAATACATTTGAATTTTTAAATCACAGTGTCGAATTAAATGAAATAAAATGAGATAAAAATTTTAATAAAGCAGATATTTTACATAAATTTTGTTTTATGCTAAATAGTATTTATGAACTATTTATATAAAATAGTATTTATGTAAAAATACCTACATATTTTATACAATAGACATCTCCATGGCTCCACCCTCTGGGCCCAAGTTTCTACCCTAAGGGCCATACCTTCTTTTCATTGAAGGGTAACACATTTGCAGCTGAGTAGTTTCATCAGCCAGTTTCTTGCTTGTAGAATTTGGGGAGTAAAACAATCTTCCTCCATTCATCCTTTATTCCTTTTGATTCAAGCTGGCAGTGTCTATATAACTGATAATGTTGGTATAACATTCTCAAAAACCTGTGGGTCTCCTGTATGTATCATAAAATTCACACTATTAGACAAGAAGGTCTCCCACAGATCTTTCCTGGGTCATCCCATCTCTATTCTTCACTTCTGCACAGACAGTTGAGGGGAATCATGAGCCACTCACGTAATCTCTTCAGCAAAATGTTGTCCAGCCACACACCCTGGGCCTTCTTTCTAGAGCACACCTTCCTTATAGTGAATATACTAATTTTTCTGTCCTTTGCAGTCTGATAGGTTGAGAATTTCCGGTATCATCAAGCCCCAGTCCCTCTTTATTTAACAGTTTTCCTGTTAGTTTGTCTCTTTTCACATTTTACTACAAGAAGCAAGAAGAAACCTGGCTTCACCATCAATATTTTTCTTGGAAATATCCTCAGCTAAATATCAAAGGATGTTGCTTCTAAGTTCTGCTTTCTATACAAAACTGTAGAACACAATTCAGCTAGACTTTCTGCCACTACATAGTAAGGATCCCCTTTCCCAGGGTTTACAAAATCATATGCCTCATTTCCTTCTAAGTCTGCACCAGCATCAGCTTTAACATGCATCTTTCTATTAACATCCTCTTTATGACAATATATGTATTCTCTAGGATAATACAGGCTTTCTCTATCATGCTTCTCACTTCCTTATTAGTCCTCACCAGCAGCATCTTCAGCATCCATTTTTCTACCAACAGCCTGTTTACAACAATCTAGGCTTTATCTGTCATGCCCCTCAAAATTCTTCCAGATTCTGCCCATTATCGAATTCCAAAGCCACTTCCACATTTTTATGTATTACAGCAGCATCACATTTTCATTACTAAAATCTGTATTTGTTTCCTGTGCTTTTCACAAATTACCAGAAACTTGGTGGCTTAAAGCAATAGAAATTTATTATCTCGCAGTCCTGGAGGCTAGAAGTCCAGAAGCAGTTCCACTGGGTTGACATCAAGGTGTGGACAGGGCTGCATTCCTCTGGAGTGCCCAGGGGAAGGTCTGTTCCTGGCCTCTTCTAGCTTCTGGTGGCTTCTGGCATTCCTTGGTTTTTGGCTGCATCATTTAAATCTCTGCCTCTATGTTCACATTGCCTGGATTTCCTTTGGAGGGCCATTATTGGGTCTATCACAAATATTTATATGTATGCTCATATACTCTTTTATAATGTTAACGTAGGAAATTATACTACTCAATTTCTTAGTGTTGAACCACACTTATATTTTTAAAACTCTATATAATAATCACTTTATCCTTTTGATGTCTTTACAGTATTTCATTTTATGGAACTACCAGGCTTTATTTATGAAACTTTACTAGTAAACATTACAGTTATTTTTTCAACTTTCCTGTATTATTTTATTATTGTAAAATTATTACATATGTACACATAATCTTTGTGTATTTATCCAACTCCTTCATTGGAATATATTCCCTGGGGTGGAATTGCTCCGCAAAATATACACATTAAAATTTTTTTATTTACTTTACCAAATCACCCTCCAGAAAGTTTCCAATTTAAAACCTCATTTCTCGTCTCTCATCTAAGAGAGTTTGTCATTCCCTCTGCATCCTGCCCAGTTCAGAGTACTAACAATTTATTTTCATAAGAGGTAGGGCATATTACTTCAATGTTTTCTTTTGTATTGCTAATTAAACAGCTGTTTTATTTTTATCAGTAGTCCGTTTCTTCCTGCAATTATCAATCTTTTCTTTTTTTGCAAGAACTTCTATAGATGAAGATAGTAGCCTTTTATATTAATAACCTTTTTGTTTAGGTTTAAACTATATTTTAGTATTTTTTTCATTTTTCACTCACCTCAACTCTGTTAATATTGACTTTAGTTATATAAAGGTTTAAAAATTTTAGGAACTAGATTATGTAATGTTGTTTTAAGAAAATCCTTCTTTACTCCAGGAATATCGGCCATTACTGTTAAATGTGACCTTACTCTCAATCACAGGATGGCGAGGTTTTAAGAGCATTTGAGTTTCACTGAGTTATTTTCTGGGTCAATTCTGGACTGTCCTGATACTTTTATTTAATACCACCTAAATCTGCCTCTTGAATGCCAAGATTTGGCAAACCATCTCAGTTGGCCAGCAGAAAAATATTCTGCAGAGCCATCTTGATCAACCTGTTAAGTCAGATGAGTGTTTACCTTACCTATTGTTCATGTTTATTCTGGGTTTTTATAAAGTTGGGGCACTTTTTTTTCCCCTTCTGTTTTCTTCCACTGAAAGCTGAAATCACTGTGCTCTAGAAGCAAATAACTAAAATGAGAGAGGGAGCAGACACCTGAGTGACATCACACAGGTCTAGTCTCAAAGTTATTTGGGGGTTGATGAGTATGAGAATCATAGCGTGGTGTGTCACAGCTGACATGTGGTGTCTGAACTACTTTTGTCAGTTTGTGTACTATTTTAATCCCAAGAATAAACAAAGAAAAAAAAACTTGCCTGATATTAAAACTTTGTTGGATATAAAGTCAGCTTAGAGCCTGAATTCAGACACCAGTTCTAGACAATGAGAGGGTACTTTTTTTTCCCTCTCCTTAAGTAAAGAATTCTTTCTGGGTCAGCAAAAGTCCAGATGAAGTAAATGTTAAAAGATGTGCCTTCATAATAGTTTATTTTTCTGTCTGAATTCTTAATCAGGTCCATATTTAGATTGTTTGCATTCATCTTAATCACTTATCAGAACTGTTTCTTTCCCATATTAACTAATATCAAGGGATGGATGAGAGCTATCAATTAAATTTTGCGCATGCCTGACTCTCTTGAGGACTAGTGTGCTTTCCTTTAGAGCTGTAATCAATGCAGATCCCTTCAGGGTATCCACCCTTGCAATGGCTGTCATCCTAGCTTACCTCAATGAGGTCATCACAGGCACACCTAGTTTTTTAAATTTTTCCTCTATAATTAATTTCCTTGAGTCACTGAATACCTTTATCCACCTTCTGCCATAAACGTCTCATTTTCTCTAATATCCTTATCTGCAATAAGTCAACCAGAATTGAGCACAACATGGCTTTTCCTTTCAATGGTGCTGAAATAATTTCTTCTGACTCATGCTCTGCGCACTGAGCAGTGACGGGACAGTCTGTGATTGTTTGTTTAAGCACTTGTATGTTAGATTATTTAACTGCTTGTTTAATTGTACCTCACTGAGTATTCTGCTCTCAGTTAAGCCTTGTTATCATTTGAGGCTATTCACCAAATACTTCTCTCTTATTCTAAATGGTTCGAGGAAAATATTTACCTTATTTCCTCAATTTTAAGATGCACTACCCCCACCCCCAACACACACATTTTTACATTTCTGCAACAAGAATATGTTTTAGAGTCATCATGCACATTTAATGTAGTGTTTCCCTTCAAAAAGAGTGTCTTAGAATGGCTTAGAAGCCTAGAGCTATGGTAAGTCAAAGATACATAAAACTGTGTCATGTGTTCCAGCCACTAACGCATGATCTTAACTCTTTTTTTGACTTTATTCCTCAGGTAACAAGGTGCTTTGGGGGAAAAAAGTACATTTGCATTTCATGAGTTTAGGCCTGAGCTTTTGTAGTTTAGTACCGTTGACTCTCTTTCCTCTTTGCTATTTCCTCCCATTGGATCATTATGGTATTATTATTAAAAAGTAAACTATTCCTAGAGACCCTCTCTGCTTTTGAGAACATCTCCCATCTCCCTTCCACTTAGACACACACACTACCTTTTTTATGCCTGGCCATTTGGCTTTAGTCTTAACTTCTTTGCCCTTGAGTCTATGGAGGAGTCTTACATGTTGCCCATTATGTCAAAGCTTTGTGGAAGTCAAGGGTGAATTACGTATAAACACAATTTCCTTTGTCTTGGCACTTCCTCATACATTTTCATAAAGTATTAACTGCTGAATTCCATTAGCTCGAGAAAGAGAGTGGGTAGAATGCCAGGTTTGAATGTTAAAGTTCTATGTTAAACTTTCAAAAATCTAAAGCCATCTTTATTATCTACAATCCTTAAAAAATTATCTAATCAAAATGTTTACTGGATGCAAACATTTTCAGTTAGCACATGGAAGCATGAGAGATAGGTAGATGAAAAATAGGTATATGTTTGTATCTATAAAAGTATGTGAATATTTTTGCTTAAAATCTAAATAATTAGTGTATTCATTTCTACATATACATAAATTGATATGTAATTGTGGATTACATAAAATTGATCCATGAGATTGCATACATGTGTAGAAACATGTAAACTTAGCCATACCTTTATAACCACACATAATTCATTTAATGACGTGCGATAGAAACTAGGTTAAAATTTGAGCTCTGCCATTGTCTTACTTTGTGAAACTAAGTCACTTAAATGTTCTGACCCTCAGTTTTATCTTTGTAAAATAAGTATGAAACAATAATGCTGCCATACATACCACAGAGGCCTATGCGGAGGATCATTCAAAAAACTTTTTTTAACTATAAAATACTTTATAAATATTAATAATGTTTAATGAGATATGTATAAATACCTCAACTTACTCATAAAAAAATCCATATTCTTAAAATAGTATATTTTTCAACAATTTAGTATTTCTTTTTTTATTTACAGCTGATATGTAACACAAAATAATTGAAACTTTCTGTTTAAAATAAATTGGTTTAAAATATATTAAATATATATTAATCTACAATGTATAAATATATAACATATACATAAAATTTATCATATATATTCATTGTATTATATATAGTTGTACATGGTTTTAGATACCATAAATATATAGTATAAATTTATAACAGATGTCAACTTATTTTCAGTGGTCTTATCTTCAGTAGTCTAGTTCAGAAAACCTATGAGAAAAGGAAAAACCTACTTTTAAAAGTTATGTTTATTTTCTAGCTGCTTAGGTTTAGCATATAAACCTATATAAATGTGATTTGTTAAAATAATGGCATAAGTTACATGTAAATTTAAGAAATGAAATAAGTCCTATGCAGATATCTATGGCCAAAGTTACACTGCATGATCAAATACTTGCAAAGAACTATCATAGCCTTGCAAAATTAATCTTAAGTTAAATATAGTCTGTGAGGCACTGCTGCACTGGAGTTTCTGGATGTCAAGGTCACCCTAGAAATGTCCCAGGAGAAGGCTCTGGGTATCACTGACTCAGACATTTAGAATCACCCCTTTTAACACTGTGCTTGCTGAGACTTGCAGGTATATTCTCTGTATTATAGCTTGTAAATATAGAGAAGCTTTCTCATAGCAGCCATGCCTATGAGCATCTTCAATGACTTTACCTCAAAATCAACCAGGTAGAGTCAACTGGGATGAAATCTTTATTGTGAAGGCTCCATTCTCATGTGAAAAATACTTTTTTTTTGAGGGGGGCGTAGGGTAAAGAGCCTTCTAGTCTTTGTCAACTGCTCTCAGGTAGAATGACTAGACAGAGAAGAGCAACATCCAGTGAAGTACAATTAGGTTTACAGGCCCTCAGAAAGTATTACAAAGTAAACTGCTGGATCTTCTTTCACAGTTGCACATGTGTCTGTGCCCACCTCTTCTTAAACTTACCGCTTTCCAGTCAAGCATCAGAGTGTAATTCCCCTGTACTTGAATCTAGAGAAGCCTTGATAATTGGTTCTTTCTGGTGGTGTGCAGGAAATGCTACCCCCAAAATATGGCACCATGGCATACTAAGTAGTTTACGCTTAAGGAAATTGACAAAATCTACAGAAGCAGGAAGGTCTCTCTGACCTGCTCCTGTCCCCTCTCTTTTGAAGCAGGTCATCGAAACTGAAATTCCCCTCACTCCTCCTTCCATAAAGCAGGACAAAAAACATAGGAATGTCATTCTCTGACCCTTTCTCCCCTGAAGACCTTCCTGTGGCAGGTGTCCTGACCTATACCTGGAGAAAAGAAATGTCACACAGAGAGGTCAAGAAGAGTCTGAATGAAAAAGGCTTTGCTAAAGTCTCACCCCACCTCGCCCAGTTTATTGCCGTTAGATCACATCCTTTTGTCTTCTAATCATATTTCTACGTGACTGTCCACAGTTTTCCCTGGGTCTTTGGGTCTTCCTCTCTGGAGGCTCCTATGTAACATTAAACTTCTATTAAATATATCTGTATGCTTTTCTCTTGTTTATTTGTCTTTTGTTATAGGGGTGTCAGCCATGACCCTAGCAATGGGTGAGAAAAGGAATTTTTTCTCCCCTACAGTTCATAGCCAATAGAATGTGTAAGAAGTGATACAGTGTGACAGGTCATAAAAGGTGACATGGCTTTGGCCTTGATCACCAGGACACTAGCATTTTGAGCCCTGAGCTGCCGTTTAAGAAGTCCAAGCCTGGGCGAGGTGGCTCACGCCTGTAATCCCAGCACTTTGGGAGGCCAGGATCATGAGGTCAGGAGATCGAGACCATCCTGGCTAACATGGTGAAACCTTGTCTCTACCAAAAATACAAAAACTTAGCCGGGCATGGTGGAACGCACCTGTAGTCCCGGCTACTAGGGAGGGTGAGACAGGAGAATCACTTGAACCTGGGAGGCAGAGGTTGCAGTGAGCCAAGATCATGCCACTGCACTCCAGCCTGGGCGACAGAGCGAGACTCCGTCTCAAAACAACAACAACAACAAAGACAAAAAGAAGTCCAAATATTCTGAGGCCGCCAAGCTGTGAGAAAGCCTCACCCACAAGGAGAAGCCACACACTCATGGACCTGGCAACAGCCCCAGCTATAGTTCCAGCTGACAACCAAGATCACCGTCACACGTAACTAAAAATGCTTCTAGGTGATTCCAGCCAATAGCCTTTGCATCTTCCCAGCTCAGGCTGCAGATATCATGGAGCAGAGAGGCAAGCCGACCCCATTGTGCCCTGTCTGAGTTCCCGACCCAAAGAAATTATAAGCATAATCAAATGATTATTTCATGTTGCTAAGTTTTGGAATAGTTTATTTCATTGCAATAGTAATTGAAATACCTCCTAAGTAAAAACAAACAAACAAACAAAAACATCTTTCTCTCACTATCCTCTCACAACACACTTCTGACACCAGATGTGTGGGGATTTCTCCCCACCAGCAAGCAATTGATCAGTTCTGCAGTGGACGCCAGCTGGGTGTCTTCCAATTCAATTCTGACACTATCTACTTGGAGATAGCATCAGATCTTGTGGGTTGAGGCCTCAGTCCCCAAGACTGCCCCCTGCCCCGACACACTTTGAATGCCAATTACAAGCCCCAGGATATTTTATTTTACCTATGTGTTTGTGACCAACTCGTTATAAGACAGGGTTCTTTGGGCTTGATTAATTTGCTAGCGTGGCTCACAGAACTCAGGGAAACACATTTACTGATTTATTATAAAGATTATTACAAAAAATACAGATGGAGAGATGCATAGGGTGAGGTAAGGGGAAACGGCCTGGAGCTTCCAGGCCCTCTCCTGGCCCAACACCCTCCAGGAAACTCCACATGAGCTATCTGGAAGCTCATCCAAACTCTATTTTTTTAGGTTTTTATGGAGGCTTTGTTACATAAGTATGATTGATTACATCATTGGCCATTGGTGATCAACTTAACCTTCAACCTGTCTTCTCTTCCCAGAGTTGCCAGTGTGGGCTGAAAGTTCCAACCCTCTAATCTGCCTTGGTCTTTCCAGTGACAGTCCTTATCCTGAAGCTCCCTAGGGGCTCCCAGCCATCGTTAGCATACAAAAAGACATCAGCTAGAGATTCTAAAGATTTTAGGGATTGTATGTCAGGAAATGGGAGGAAGACCAAATATATATTTCAAAATACATGTCACACCTTCCTTTGACTCTAGCTTGGGCTCCTGACTTGCTTTGGTCAACATAATGAGGAGAAAGGGGCCGTGTGCCAGTTCTGAACCTAGGGCTCAGGAAGACTTGCCTGTTTATGTTTATGTGTCATGCTCTAGACATCACAATGAGAACATGCTTAGACTAGCCTGCTAGAAAATGAGGGACGTGAACCATGCTTAAGTCATCCCAGTCATCCCAGTTGAGGACAGCCTAGATCAACCAACAACCAGCCAAAATTCAGACATGGAGCACAGCCACCTAGCTAATGACTCCAGACAGAGAATAAATGAATGTGTGTTGTCCAATGCTGCTAAGATTTTTGTGGATTTTTAATTAATTAATTACTTTTTAAAAATACAGGTTCTTGCTCTGTTGCCAGGCTGGAGTGCAGTGGCACAATCATAGCTCACCGCAGCCTCTACCTCCTGGGCTCAAGTGACCCTCTGGTCTTGCTCTCCCAAAGTGCTGGGATTACAGGCATGAGCCACGGTGCCTGGCCTTGTGGATGTTTTTAAAGCAGCATTACTGTGGCAGATGATAATCAATACACCATTTTAAAAATCCAGAGAAAACATTAATAACACACCCTCCCTTGGTCTCATAGTCCCCCTCAGCTACTGCCTTGTATGTCTGCTTTTCTTCACAACAAAACTTCTCAGGTTGATTACCTACTGACAGTTTCTACTCCCTCACCTCCCATTCTTTCTTCAGCCCTAATCACTCTGACTCCTGCTCCCACC
The DNA here is from genome assembly GCF_009828535.3 of Hylobates moloch. Taxonomy (NCBI): domain Eukaryota; kingdom Metazoa; phylum Chordata; class Mammalia; order Primates; family Hylobatidae; genus Hylobates; species Hylobates moloch. The sequence goes on along the minus strand of NW_026652290.1, from coordinate 57,120,993 downwards.
ACTACTCTGGAATTGCTCTCGTCAAGGTCAGCAATGACTCTCATGGTAGCAAATCTGATGATCAAGTGCTTTGTCATCTCGCTGGGCTCTGTAGAAGCATTCAACATATTTGATAACTGTTTGTCCCTTTTTTTCTTTAGGCTTCTGAAATACCTTCAGGTTTTCCTCCTATTTCATTCGTTATTCTTTTTTTTTTTTTTTTTTTTTTTACATGGAATTTTGCTCGTGTTGCCTAGGCTGTAGTGCAATGGCGTGATCTCAGCTTACCACAAACTCTGCCTCCCAGGTTCAAGCAATTCTCCTGCCTCAGCCTCCTGAGTAGCTAGGACTACAGGCATGCACCACCACGCCCAGCTAATTTTGTATTTTTAGTAGAGATGGGGTTTCTCCATATTGGTCAAGCTGGTCTTGAACCCCCGACCTCAGGTGATCCGCCCACCTTGGCCTCCCAAAGTGCTGGGATTACAGACATGAGCCACCGTGCCCAGCCGGTTATTCTTTGTTTTAAAAAAATCATTTTTTTTTGCATCAAAATGAACCTTTGCTTGTTCAATTTTTTTTTCCAAATACTTATTAGGCACCTATTGTGTGTCAAGCATTTTTCTGAATATTCTGGTCACGGCAGAAAAACAAAACAAAATCCTTGCCCTCATGGGGCTTACATTCTAGTGACAGGAGACCGAAATACACAAATAAACAAGTAAGTGTATATCACATGGTGATACATTCTATAGAGAAAAATCAAGCAGATACAGGGGGATAGATAGTGATGGGGTTACTATTCTAAATAAGGTGGTCGGTAAAGTCCTCATTGAAAGGGTGACATTTGTACGGACTCCAGAAGAACATGAGGAGTGAGCCATACGGCTTCTGAGGGTGGAGTATCCCAGACAGAAGGAACAGCAACTGCAAAGGCCCTGAGGCAGCAGTGAGAGTAGCAGGTCCCCCTGCCTCTTTTAAAGATTTTATTATACTCATTTTCAAATCAATTGCTTGGCTTTTCAAATTGAAAGCTTCATTAAGAAAAAACAAAACAAAACAAAACAAAACAATGAAGCAATCCCTCACAAACATATGTCTCAATTTAACACAGTTTAGGGTATGAGGAAAGGAAGGCCTTTTATATCTCATCTTGGATCATTTGCTCCAGTGTTCTGGAGCAGACTCTCTGATCTCTACGCAAATGCTTACTGCTTGTCTTTAAAAAATCTTTTTAAATGGTGACTCAGCAGGGTGCTTTCCAGTCCCTCTTCTCTTTCTGCACTCATGCCTTGGGGGAGCTCATCCATTTCCGTAGTTTAAAATACCATCTAGAAGCTGACAATGCTCAAGTTGACAAGACTCGTCAAGACCTTACTGCTGAGCTTACTCAGATTCCAATAACCAACTAGATCACATCTAATGATCTAGGTGTGATCTTGACACCTCCACTCGGGCATCTCAAAATTACCTACTTCCAAAGAGAACTCTTTATTACATCAATGCCCCACAAACTCAACCATATCGCCCCAGTATTTTCCGTCTTTGGAAATGGGCATCTACTCAGTTGCTCAAGCCAGAACTCCTGTATCATCCTTGATTTCTCTCTTTTCACTATTCCCAAGTTCGAATTATTAATCATTTAGACTGTACCCCCAAATCCAGGCACCTCTTTCTATCTCCACTTCACCCATCCTGTGCCAAGGCACAAGCACTGAGTACCATATCCATGATATTCATGGGGAGAAGCCACTGCAAGTGTAAGATAAGAAAAATGAATCTAGACCATATCATCACACAACCCTATTTAACTAAATTTAAGATAAAGCAAGCCTCCTTAAAGGCCAAACATATATATATACACATATATATATGAATATAATACCCAATGTTGACTTTGTCAATTAGTTTTATATTTTGCTTATGAACAGTATTTTATCTATAATATTGGATAGATCCCTGTGTATAGTGAGTTTTAAAGTAAAAATGAGCAAAATTTAGGTTGAGAAAATATTCAGAAGAGTGGATACATCTCAGTGCTTTTTGTAAAGTCACTTTCATTTCTCTGATTTTATGATTTTTATATGTTCTAAGATGAATTTGACAACTCTGGCCCTTTCTTACTCTAGACTAGTTTATTAAATTATTAGATTCCTGGCTTTTACAATGTGAATAGAGTCTTTTGCAAACATGAATAACAATTATTTTAATAATAACTCACCACGCTAAAAATTGGCATTTAAATTTATAAATAAGATCAGAGCTGCTGACCTCTTTCAGTGAAGAAAAGAACAAAAAGAGTTAGCAACTCATTCTGAGAGTCCACCTAAATCAATTAGGATGTTAAATCCATGCATAAAATAATGTTTAATAAAAATCCTTTAAAGGGAAAATTGTCTCATTTTAAATTGAATGAATACAAAAGATGACATGAGTTTCCCGGATTACCACTATGAGGCTCTAAGACACCAGACTCAGGCATTGCTAATAGTTCAACAGTAATTGGAATATTAATAGGACGTGTCATTCTGATTATATAGAATATGCATCAGAGTATTTTACCAAACCCTTCTGGATTGATTGGAGAGTGCCAGAGAATAATCTGATTGTTGCTTTTCTCAGTTTAAAAGCCCCATTTCAGTATGCTTCTCGCAGACTCTATTTGAGGACATATTCAAAATAAAATCAATGCATTTATAACCTAATTAGCTGGTCTATATTGATTCGTGTTTCAGATATCCAGTTTGCATAGCATTATTGTTTTCACTAACTACTTGTAAATATGTCCTAGGTGGCATATTGGGTTAATGCACTAGTTTTTTCCCCCTGAGGGAACTGAACTAGCAGCTGCTATGAGTCATCAGTAAAGTTCTATGTTTCTCAGTTTTCTCCTAGTCAATACATGTTAAAAAGATGTCAAACTCATTTATCACTTAATCTCAGTCAAGTCCTGGGCTCTGTACATAATATTAGATCAGAAATGGTTCTTTTACAATGAATGTACTGTTCAAAAGTGAAGGGAATCTTGGCATTTAAACAGTTGGCTCTCTCTGCTCCATGGTTTATATAAAAGAGGGGTCAGGATGTCACTGGAACAATGACGTAAGAGCATAACCTGCCAGAGTTTGGATCTAGTCACCTGTTTTCATCATGCCCAGTTTCAGAAGCCGAAGATGACTTTTCAACTTTGCCTGCCACACATTTACCCAGAAGTTGTCATATAGAAAGAAAAAAGAAATCAGGCCATATGTTAATTCAATATTCCCCTGACTTAAAAAAGCAGTGGAGTCCATGCTATATGCCTAGGACTGGTCACTCTTCTCTAATTACATCAAGTGGATTTTTGAACTTTGCTCTCATAACATGCAAATATTCCCCAAACAGTGGAGGAATGGCAAAACTCAACTCTTGAGGACTGCCGCAAACAGAGCCTTAAAGATGTAAATGGACTTCAGACTTGAAGCTCTGGCTCTCTGGGCTTGTTTAGGATGTCATTGATTTACTTACTCCATGGAGGTGGAGAGAGAGAGGATGGGGAGATAGGTTTAATTAATCTTAAATATCTCTGCAATTTAAGAATTGTAGGCCTGGAACAGTTCCTGTACTAACATGATTAGCAAATATTGACTTTTGAATACAATAATAATGTGTCATCTAAAACCCTTGATAAGTAACTTAAGTACTTCCTTAGCTTGCATCTTATTAAATTAGATGAGGTATGGTGGAGGCACATTACACAAAGACACTGAAATGAAAAATCAGACCTAAGTAGGTTTTAACAGTGATTCTAAGAGAGCCAAAAGTCACAAAGAAAACATGTATGTTTTGGTTCTGCAACCTGTGAATAGAAGCTGTTTATTTTCTCTAAATGGATTTTTTTTTAAATATGCAATAATTTTCATGGTGCAACTGTAGTAAACAGTCACAATTTGTGACTTTGTGACGGCTGTAATCAATCATCAGATTACGTATGATGACCATATAATTTTAGTTTTATGGAAGGTTAACTTACACAGATTATGAGCTTTTGATGTTAAAATATAGAAGAAAGATCCATGTCACAGCAGGGAGCCTGTAAATATGGAAAGGATGATCTACCCAACTCCCTTCGTAAGGTTTGACTTAAAAATGTGTACAAGTCAGCTAAGAAGAGTTAAAAGATGTGATACTAGTCAGCTGCAACCTGACAAATCTTACTGTATTAATTAGTTTTCAAAGGCTGTATGGCATGTGTACTCTATTTACAATAGAATTGGAATGAGGGGAGCAAAGCCTCCAAATGTCATCAGAGCAAATGGTCTGTGAATGTTGCTCCAAAGCCAGTCATTAGTTGCCAGGATATTTGGCTGCAAAGCTTGTAAAGACATTTCTCTGGAGGGGAAGGTATGACAAAATGCACTTCTTGGCAAAAAGACTTCTGTTCAAATAGCAGCACACATTAATTCTTACTTGATACATAAAATTAATTAGAGGATTAACATCCTTTATGAAATTTTGCCTGCTTTTTATCCTTTCCTTTAAAAAAAAAAAAAGAATAGACCCCAGGCCTTTTGGTTCTCTAATGAAATTGCAAATTGACTTGTGTTCAAATGGTGCTTGAGTAAAATGAACAATTAAAATGTATTGCTAACAATGAGATGTATCAGCTGATCTCTTTAAGGATTAATTAGTTCCAGGAATGATCTTCCTTATACAACAGACCAAGGGGGATAGAGCCATCAAGGGCAGAAAAGAAGGTATCAAAGAATAGGCTTTTAATGCATGCAAGCATGCAAGTGCACACATGAGTGTGTATATCCATATACACACATGTAGTAAAAGAACACAGAAATACATGCAAGCGTCTTTACAGGTTTAGACTGTAAAGATGAGCTGCAGCATCCTTAGAGATATTTATTCCACTTCAGCTAAGATGATTCGACTGTTGCTGATTAGTGATCCATTAGTTAGCTTGAAGGCAGCCAACAGATTTTACTGATCGTAATTTATCATTAAAGCAGAGAAATGCTTTAGGTATTTAAATAATGTATGCAGATAAATTCACTCTTATTTTTTTAATTACCCACCTGTACCAACCTTGTAAGAATCTTTGCCCCCTATCAAAAGTTTGCTCTCTTGAGGAAATTTTCAAAGTTAACCAAAAAAAGAAAAGCTCTTTCCCTTTGTATTTGTCAATTCTGCATTTCAACCCACCCCTTCACAAAATATCTGATATGTTTCAGGTTACACTTTCAGTGCTTAAATATCCTGAAATTATATCCGCATTTGCCATTGAGGATTGAGGACTTATTTTGCAAAATATGATACCTCTGTCATTTCTTTAGCAAAGATTTCAGATACAGTAGGGATAAATTGAAATCCCCAGAGCCCACAGCAAAACTGCAGGGGAAATGGACATTGTTTTCTTCTTCAAGACCAGTTTCAATAGATGATATTCTAGAAAATGTCATTTTTCTTAGGCTGCCCTAAAGTCAGATCTCCTCACTGCCAGTATTGTGCCGTGTCAGCCTAAAAGGGCATTTAGCATTGAGGCATTTGGTAAAGACTGCTTTATGGTACTTCATGCTCTCTACAGGGCATTCCGAAGAGATGAATAAGAAGTGCGAACAGGAAGAACAAGTTTCCAGTCCTGTCAAATTAATTAGACTAGCATAGAATGAAGTGAGGTTTGCCGTTAGGTAGGTTGAAAACATGTAAAGAAAATCATCTAAGCAATCTGAAAGAATTTTTTTTTTTTTTTTTTGAGAGAGAGTCTTGCTCTGTCACCAAGACTGGAGTGCAATGGCATGATCTTGGCTCACTGCAACCTCTGCCTCCCAGGTCCAAGCGATTCTCCCACCTCAGCCTCCCGAGTAGCTGGGATTACAGGCACCCACCACCACACCCGGCTAATTTTTGTGTTTTTAGTAGAGACGGGGTTTTGCCATGTTGGCCAGGCTGGTTTCGAACTCCTGACCTCAGGTGATCTGCCCACCTCGGCCTCCCAAAATGCTGGGATTACAGGCGTGAGCCACCACACCTGGCCATCTGAATGAATTTTAAGAGGGCAAGGAGCCCTCTTATATTTTTGTGTGTTTGTGCAAGAGACATTACACACGTGGATAACTGTGTTGTATATAAATGTATATCATCTTTGAATGGAGAATGGTCCGTGTGTTTACACGACACACAACATTTGCAAAAAACAAACATGGCAGGCCAGTTGAAAAAGGAGCGCCACAATTAAGATAACACCTATTTAATTTTTTAGAAACATAAAATATATGACCTTTTACTTATAGGAGCAAACCCTAGTTTGGACTAAGAACTGAAGCATGTGAGCTTATGGAGAGATTCATGAGAGCAGAGGGAGCAATGCAATTTGGTGGTTGTTTTACCAGGTTCCAGTTGGGTGCTTTGAGCCTCAGATCTCCTGTAGGCGAAGATATAGGAGAGGGAGAGTTACATGTGCGGTTAGGTGCTATTATCAATGCAGGGCCTAGTGGGTCATTTAAGCTCATTTTAAATGACCTTTTGAGAAACATTTCCATAGACTTCACTCTATTCTAGAAAATTGATCTTGGTAATTGAAGTAATCAATTTGTGTATCTGTAGAGCACCCACCGCTTTGGAACGCCCCCACAAAGCAAGCTGGCCAAGATTCCATCATGCAAATTGATGTTTTGATATTGAGTTCCAAAGTGGCAGGCTGCAGCTACCCTGTTCCTCTTAGTCCAGAGAAGTAGTTCACCTCCCCAAGCATGGGATGGATGTCCACTGCACTAGTTTAAACCTTACTAAACCAAATCATTTCCTGAATCACATTAAGGTTGGTAAGTGATTTTATTTATGCAAACAACATGGGGTCATGAAACTATGTTTTCATATATCCAACTTTGTTGTTGGTGGGGTTTTTTTCGCTGTTATCATTATTATTATTATTATTATTATTTTTGAGGCAGAGTCTCACTGTCACCCAGGCTGGAGTGTATCGCCCAGGCTGGAGTGCAGTGGTGCGAACTTGGCTCACTGTAGCCTCGCCTCCCGGGTTCAAGCAATTCTTGTGCCTCAGCCTCCTGAGTAGCTGGGACTACAAGTGTGTGCCACCACACCTGGCTAATGTTTTTGTATTTTTAATAGAGACAGGGTTTCACCATATTGGCCAGGCTGATCTCGAACTCCTGACCTCAAATTATCCACCCACCTTGGCCTCCCAAAGTGCTGGGATTACATGTGTGAGCCACTGCACCTGGCCCAACTTTGTTTTTTAACCTTTGTGGTCTTCATGAATCTCACCAATTTCAAATCCACTTTCCCTGGCCTTTTATAGTTCCGTTTCTCCTCTACCTAGCATTCATCAACATTGATGGACCACATTCCAGGCCCTCTTTTATTAAAGAAAAGAGACTGTATAATTGTCAGTGATCCTTTCTTCTCTGCTCCTTTATATCCTATCCTGCAGCATCTTGGGTAGAAGTCCAAAGCTAATTCCAAGTGAGGGATGCTTCCCTACCATCAGGTTATTTTTGGAATTGATGCTCTCATTTCATTTTGTTCTGTTTTTTCATTAACAGGTACAGGAAGGCAGAACTGCCTCATATCTGAGTCAGAATGCTGGGCTTGATTTCTCATGTAACTGATGAAAATGTCTTACACAAAATAATTACTGTAAGGAACATCAGAATACTTGCTTTGGCAGATGACACCAAGATAACTAGAAGGTACTTCTGCTTTCTTTTTGGATGTCAAAAAGTCCGTTTCTACTTCTCATTTTCTCAGGGAAAGCCAAGTACTCTTCAGTTATAGAAGCAGGACATGCCATCTTCCAAACAAAGGAAATTCATGCTCATTATGAGTAACATTTCCAATTAAAATTCATCATGAACAGCAGGCTTTATATCTTTTTTTGAATGATGTGAATCATTTTTGATGCTGGGAAATGTGCTTCATTTACCTCCATTTTGTCATAGAATGTCTACTTCCACTAGAACTTGTTGTATATTAGTAAATAAAACATCACCTGACATTTTTGTCACTTCTTATGTGCTGATGAAAATAATGAGAATGCTCAGAGGTTATGGGACATTGTTTATCAAGGAATGTAGGTGACGCTGCAAAGTGTAAGTAACGCCATACAGCTGAATGATTGATCCCTGCTGCATATTTTAAAGCTCCCTTCATTGCTTATCGAAACCTTTTAGGTAATGCCCTCCTCTCAGATATCATTTTATGTTTGTAAAGCTTTATAATTCATAATGAAAAGTTGCTTAGTTACCTCAAGTGAATCCATAGGTTCAATTATTCTCTGTGCAAATGGTTGGACTCCATTTTGACCAATGTTTATGGTGTCTGGCAATTTTTCAGTAGCTACTTTGCTCTGATATGATTAATTCATTGCATAATACTCTGCTTCGCGTGTGTGGAGCCTAAATAATCTTAGTAGGCGGAAAGGAAATAAAAGACCTATGTCTTTCAAACTTGGAAACATTGGAAACATAACATCACCATGTTAAGAGTGCCAAAAGCAATACCAGTTAGCCTCGATAAAGACAACTTGTATGTGCTGATGACACCCAGCCTTGGGACAGCCAGCCCTTCCCTTGTTCCATGCCCTGCCTTCTCTGCCTTCAGAGATCCAAGCAGGGGAGAAGCAGCAGCCCCAGAACTTACCAAATCAGATTCAATCACCAGGAAAGTCCTGGCATCTTCTCATCAATATCTTTTCCTGTGGCTTTCCTGGGCCTCTTTCTTTGACAAAGTTACGTAGAACACCCGCTCTTATTAAATGGCTACACATGAGGTTGCCAACCCTTTTGTGGAAATATGAGGAACATACATATCTGTCAAATGAATGAATGAGTGAACTTAGGATCTATAAGTGTGGTGACTACTGGGCTTCTGACCTTGGGAAAGTGTTTATCTCCCCCTGTCCTTAGAGGATTTCCTGATGCCCTTACACTGTGAAATTCTTGCATTCTCCGAGGTTTCTTATTCTGTTTCTATTTCCTTCAATCCCTTGCCACTTTTCCTTTGATCATTGGTATACGGTTTGAAATGACTGCATAGGATAGGAAGCCTGAAGATGGAAAGAGCATGGGTTTTGAAATTACACTAACCCAGGTTAAAATCACCATTTGGCAAATCACTGGCTGGCAGCCTTGGGAGAATTACTTAACCTCATACAGCCTCAATTCCCCCACCTGAAAAATTGGAATAACTCTCTCTCTCTATATATATATATATATGTGTGTGTGTGTGTGTGTGTGTGTGTGTGTTGTGTGTATATAGCAAAAATGCATTAGAATTAAGATGAAATCTCCTGTGCAGATATACTAGGAATACTCATTTATTTTATCTAACACTCCTCTAGCACTTCCTGAAGTATGTCCCAGATGTCCCAGGTACTGCACTAAGCACTCGATGTACCAGTGAGGTAGTTGCTATTACTACCTCCATTTCACAGAGAAAGCAAATGAAGAACAAATGGATTAAGTAACTTGACCAGGGTCTCATGGCAGAGGCAAGATTAAAACCAGTCAGGCTCGCTATGGAATCTGCACTCTCAACTACAGTCCAAAGCTGCCTGCCATAATGATGGCTTCCATTATTATTATTATTATTATTATTATTATTATTATTATTGTGATCATTGTCCTCATCACTATTACTATCATTATGACTACAACCAGGGGCACTTGGAAAACCTGGAATCAAGTGGAGATAAGCGGCGCATAGGGTGCTAGTTAGGCACAGAGCATCAGGGAGGCAAATCCAGCCCTTTCCTTTCATTTTGTATCGCAAAGCCTGTGGGCAGACATTATCACAAATGAACAGCCTAAAGCCAATGCCACAGCTCGGCATCCTCAGCTCTGTTCATTAGTAAATGTTCATGTAGCCCAAGGGCTCAAGGCCATTGAAAGCCATTGCATCTTCGTATAATGCTAAAATTTTCACTCTTGTTCAGGTCTTCACCATACATTAGGTTGGTAAGGCAGCTCTTATGACAAAATTAATTTACAGAGGAAAAATATTTTTATTAAAAGATAGCTCTTTTAGCCAGACACATATCTGCTGTCTCCACTACTATGTAAGCTGAGGCGGGAAGATCACTTGAGAGCAGGTGTTGGAGACTATGATGAGCTCTGATTGCACCTGTGAATAGTCACTGCACTCCAGCCTGGGCAACATAGAGAGACCCTGCCTCTTAAAAAAAATAAAATAAAAGCTCTTTTTAAGTACTCTTTCATTACGTAGATGGCAATAACAAATTTTCTCTCTTTTTAAAGATGAAACACTACTGAGCATCTCTCAAAGAAGATGGCAACATTTTCCTCCTCTCAGAAGCAGGAAAATAGTATAACATTATCACTATGGGAAAAAAAAGCTCACCTGCTACAGACATCAGCTAAGTTTATTTGAAAGAAATCCTAGCTTGTCAACTTTGCTTTCCTCAACAAATGTCCCTGAAAGTAGCGGGATGTAGGGATTTCAAGAAAATGTGAAAGTAACTCTGTTTAGCTCAGCTCTATGGACAGAGGATGGGGAAAGAAGAGGGTGGTAGTTCCATATCAAGGTCTGTTGCTCAACCTCAAAAATAGAGACTCCTACTTAATCACAGATGATTTTGATGCTATTGTTGGCAAAACAATAGGAAACATGTCTTTATTTTCTAAAGACTAACCAGAAAGAATGATTTAGTTAAAATTTTCATGATTGTCACCACAATTCATTTCTTATCAAGAGCTACTCATATCTAGAAAAAGTGAAAATCAATTAAAAAACAGTGAAATATTCCTAAAAGGTGCATGTAGGCTCTTCTCCCCTGCCCCTGCCTATTTATAGTACTTATAGATGAATACATCCACTATGCCTATGAGCCTCTGAGAGTGGTTGGATGCTTTTATTTTCCAACCTGGAAATATGTGAATGTAAAGCCATGATGTAACATACAGGAACACACCCTTTGCCTAGGAACACACCCTTTGCATAGGAACACACCCTTTGCCTAGGAACACACCCTTTCATGTACTTACATTTGAGACTAAATAAAAAGTCTCTGCAAATTTCATGAAATTATTTAAATACAAGGCACACTTGCAAACTATAATCATTTTGCATCTCAATGAAAGACACAGAATCATAATCAAAATTGCAATATCTAGTTTTAATGTACTGGATTACATTAAAATACTATTACTATTTCAAAATCAAAAAGAAAAAAATATAAGTAAAAAGGCAAGAAAAATATTTTTTAATGTTGAGGTCCTGATAGGAGACTTTGCTATGTAGATTTAGGCATCAGGGAAGACTTTTCACATCAGAAATGCCAGCCACTTTCCCACTTTCCTTCAAGAAAGAATATTATGTGCACATCTTAATAATTCAGTTCACTAGAACTTTTTCTGATTCTCCTTCCTCTATTTGTAAAATAAACTATTTTAAAAAGCTTCATGTAGTAACCATGGAAAAAGAAAAAGGCGTGTATTGATAATCTGAGATTGGTGATTTTTTTTTTAAAGAATTGGTATGTCCAAAGCATATTCTATGCCTCATGGCCAATATGGAAATGTCAGGGGTTTAATTGGCAGCTGTGAATAGCAGCACCTGCAAACAGCTCAGGGCTTGTTCCTGTGGTCTGGCAACATTCTTACTTAATGCTTTAAATAAAGGCTTACTCACTGGGACAGAAATAACTGACAATGGATGATTGATGATTGCCCATCACGCAATGGCTGACATCTACCATTCACCAGGTCTGTTTACGAGCGCATGCCCAGATTTCATTAACGGGGGCATGACATCCAGGAGTGGACCTGCCACAGATGGCCAGTCCGTAATCTAGTTCAAAACACCTAGAAGAGACCAAGATTTGTTAATCTGGAAAAATAGATTGCTGCAGATTCAGAATGCCTTATGAAGATGATTTTCAAAATTCCCTTTTCTTTTTTCTGCTTGTGTTCTTTTGTTTTGTCAATGTGTTTGGTTTCAAGTTCAATGTCAGGTTACATTTCTCTGATTCTTATTCCACAATGACTTTGCATTTGAAAGATGCAATGGCAGAAAGACGTATACAAGGAATTATATTTCTAATCATTAATTTATAACATTAATGTCTGGGGGACTATTCAAGCTTTGAGTATAGTCAATTTTACTATTTCAATTAGGGGGGCAAAAAAAAGTGCAAAGAAATAAATCCACAGTGCATATACATGGCTAACATGAATTTTCACACCTGGACATTCATCAGCCCACAGCACGCCTCCAGGTACAGCCAAAAAACACACCAGCAAATGTGGTGTACTGCAAAGAGCACTGGGGTAGCAAACCTTTCCAAATAAACACTGCTAAATTAAAGCAGCTTTGCACTGTTCAGTAAAACAGCCCAGAGTATCTTGGGCTGACATGTTGTAGTATGAGACTAACACTTAGTTTTAATTTTCTTCTTCCTGTTTCTGCTCCCTAAAGTCTCTTTTTCCCAGCTACAATGTTTTGTGGTACACATATACCTTGATTATTATTTTTCTCCAGTTAAGGATTAATCTCCTCTGATGCACTTACAAACCTTTTCATGGTTAGTGACTGGACCATGGGTTGGTTTGTTTGCTTATTGGTGGGTTTTATTTTTTGGCCTACCTTTTGGACAGTGGCAGTTCCTACATCCTGTTTGGGAAAAGTGATGTCTTTGTCTTAAGTAATGGGGTCTTCCCCTAGAATTTTGCTCATTGCCTTTTCAACCACTTGTGAACTTATTTCTACAAATGGTTGTATTCTAGGCATTTCATTTGCAAAACTTGAGTAAAGTGGCCTATTTGGTTTTAGCCCTTTCTAAGTCTCACTGTATTCTCCTGAGGAAAACAGGGCAGGGATCATTTTCCTGTCATTTCAGTGCAAGAAAAGCTAGACCAAGAGAGTCAAGCAACTGGGACCACATCTCACAACTTTAGCTAGCACAAGAGCCTCTATGAGCATCCAGGACTCACATGTGGCACTTGAAAGATCACAGGGATCTTTCCACTGGGCTGTTTGGGTGTGAGGCATGTGGACTGGATGGCATAGATGACCTGCTTTTTGGGGTCCTCAATGAATGTGCAACCATAGCCAGAGAATGGCTGCCCTGCCAAAGTCCTAATTCAACCCCAAACAGTGTGCGTAGCAGTGCACAAACACGGAGTCCCAAGCATGTGCCAAAGGCCATGCTCTTTGCCATTCAGAACATTACTGCAAAATAAGAAAGGTCTGCCTTCCTCTGAAATCGCTACCTTTGAATATGCATCCATCTTGGCTTTCTAGGTACTTTTTGTTTTGTTTTGTTTTGCTGTACAATCTGCTGTCTCTCCTTTTGTTTAATTGCATTCAGTTTTACAATTTCTCCCAGGAAAAGCAGCTAATTATAATATATTTTAGCATAGAGAGAGGCAGGTGTTAGCTAAGATGTAAGAGTCCTAATTTTAGCCTTGATAATTCATGCAGTTTAGCTGGATCTCAATGTAAAGTCACCAGACTGGGTGTGTGATCTCATCATTTTAGGCTTCCTGAAATTTGCATGGGATCATGTGACTACAGATTTGCACTTTGAGCTTGTAAATGACAAAGAGTTGGCAATAACTGAAATGGTTGAGTTGTAATCTTGTGTCCAAGGAAATATGGTCCATTGGTAAATCCAAATAAACTGAACATGGGAAGTGCATTTGGATAAGCAGCCAGACTCCTTGGGGTTGAACCCTGTCTGTACATTTACTAGCTGTGTGACCTTGGGCAAGTCATTTAACCTCTTTGTGCTTCTGTTTCTTTATCTACAAATTTAGGATAGGCTGGGCGCGGTGGCTCACGCCTGTAATCCCAGCACTTTGGGAGGCTGAGGCAGGCGGATCACGAGGTCAGGAGATCGAGACCATCCTGGCTAACATGGTTAAAACCCATCTCTACTAAAAATACAAAAAATTAGTCGGGTGTGGTGGCTGGTGCCTGTAGTCCCAGCTACTTGGGAGGCTGAGGCAGGAGAATGGCGTCAACCCAGGAGGCAGAGCTTGCAGTAAGCTGAGATTGCGCCACTGCACTCCAGCCTGGGGGACAGAGCAAGACTCCATCTCAAAAAAAAAAAAAAAAATAGGATAATGTCAGTATATATCTGTAGGTCGTTGTGGGGATTAAATGAGGTAAGTTATGTAAAACTCATCACAATACCTGGGTCATAGCTAGGTATCCATATTCTTATTTTCAGGAAACAATTGTATTGCAAAAGCCTAAGATTTTTGGAACAACAGCAACAGCAACAAAGGCAGAAATTAGAGAAATATCCAGAAGAAAATTCTCTTCTAACAAATATTGGCATTTCAGAACATATCTGAAACAAATGTTTGCTCTTGAGATGAGTAGGTTCCCCAGTACTGAGATCATCTTCGTTTCCATGGACATGGCATTTACAGTCAAAATATCCAATTATATCTGTGAGAATACTCCTCCAATTGTTCTGATGTGTTTGTGTGTGTCTCCGTGTGTGCTTGTGTGTTTGTAGGACTTTCTTTCAGGTTCAGAGATAGTAGGGGGCAATGTCATGTAGACTAAACAACCAAAAGACTTACTGAATTTTTTTCATCCCTACTGGTTGTTCTAGGTAAGGACAGCTCTGGCCCAACTCTGTTGGCTGTAGCTTCTGAGCTGTTCTCATAGGGCCTACAGGTGAGTTACTGATTGTTTTCCCAGGAATCTGCCAAGTGCGGTGGTGTATGATGGAACATGCCACTTCCCTATCTCTGGAACCTGAGTATAAGTTGAGAATAATGATCATTTCTGCTAATGAGTAATTAAAAACAATTTCAAGACTACCTCTAACCTCTGCATTTGTGAATGCCACCCTTCCTTAAATGCTATACCGAGGTTCCTTGCTAAGGCTCAAAGTCTTCCATTCCTCTCTCTGACTCCAAATTCAATCAATCAAGTCTTCCTTTCTAGTAGTTCTCATATTTATTTTATTCACTCTATTTAAGATCCACATTACCTTTCATTTGGACTGTATAATGACCACCCATAGAGCCTTCCTGATTCTAATCTCTCTCCCTTGAAATCCCTAATCCAGCCTCCAAAATGCCTCTAGTGTAATCTTTCTTAAATCACAAACTTCTTCATGGTTCACATTGCCCACAGAATCAAAGCCAAGTTTCTTTGTATTGCACAAAAGGCTTTGCATGATTTAGTTCCTGACAGCATGGCCAGCCTCATCTCCCTCCTCTTGCTGCCTGCGTTCTAACTACACAAGGCTGTTTGAAGTTTTATATCTCTCTCTTCCCTTTTTCTCTCTCTGGTGTTTCATTCTTTAATGCTGTCCTAAACATTATTTCCTGTGTACAAATCATCTTCCTTTTGTGACTGTAGCATGCTTCTATTAATATTTTAAGATTTGCTCATGCCTGTAATCCCAACACTTTGGGAGGCCAAGGTGGGCAGATCATGAGGTCAGGAGATCAAGATCCTCCTGGCCAACATGGTGAAACCCCGTCTCTATTAAAAGTACAAAAATTAGCTGGGTGTGGTGGCGGGTGCCTGTAATCCCAGCTACTTGGGAGGGTGAGGCAGGAGAATTGCTTGCACCCAGCAGGCGGAGGTTGCAGTGAGCCAAGATTGTGCCATTGCACTCCAGCCTGGCGACAGAGCAAGACTCCATCTCAAAAAAAAAAAAAAAAGATTCTGCTTAGGTTTACCTTTTCCTTGACTTCTACAGAAAAAAAAAATTGTCATTTCTTCCTCTGGGTTATTTTTGTACAGATACAAATGAGATTTGTACACTGTATAGTATTTGTTTGTTTTACATCTGTTTCCTTTACTAGATAGTATGTCTTTAAATGTGGACCATTTCATTCATTTTTATTTCTACAATCATTACCATGGCCTTTAGGTACAAGGTAGATATCCAATGTGCATTGTGAACATGTATTAATAGTTATGTAATAATTCAAAGATTCATCTAGACAACTATATATAACATTGGATAAGAATTGAAAATTCTAGCTTGGGCAAATGAAGCACTTATTGAGAAACATGCCTTAGATTGAAACAATTCTTTATCTGATGCCTTTGACAATGCAACCCAGGCAAATACTTGCTTACCGTCCTCACAAATTCTATGACTCATCCAACTTAATTAAACGGTTAGAATCTTACCCTTTTAATTAGTGCTTACACTTGAAAACTTTAAAAATAATGTCAAAAATGACTAATAAGCTTTGAGCTTTTTGGTTTACGTGGTTCCGTCTCTAATTGTTGGCAGATTGCTATAGTCCTATCCTTTTGCAACACTGTGTATTTTGTATGAAAGTGACTTTTCCTCTTATTTCAGAGGGAGGAGAACATCCAAAACAATTACTAAGGAGAGAATGTCTAAAATAATTAGGGAACAAACTTTGAGGACTCAAAAACAAGCATATGTCGTCACCTGTCAAGATGGGCATATCTGGAAGGCCTGTGTTACTCTTATTGCTTCAGTGGGGTACCCATGTCCTCCACACCCAAGCCTCTTGAAGCTTATAGAGTAGAAAATTCCTCACAATTTTCATTAAGAACCATTATATCAAGGGAACCATCATTCAGCTATAACAGATTGCTTTGCAGTGTAATGTTTTTCATCTTGAGAGCAAATGTTTCTTCAATGAATTTTTTAAAGGGAGAAAGTAAGTAGTTATTTTGAATGCATGTAAAATGCAAATAAAGTGACTATGGATGTTTGGGAAGCTCATACAATAGTAAGTCCAAAACAACTTTGATTTAAAAATTGAACATTGGCAAGTGATCAATCAATACTGGCCTCTAATTGCTTTTAGTGTCTTGACTAAATAAAAATGTGATTTTAGTAGCAGAGACATTTCACCTTGAAAAGTGGCCATGGAGCATGCACAATGACTACAAGGGTGTTTTCACCAGAATACATAATCCACACGCTCAGCTTCACGCACATCCTGGATACTGCCTGCCTGTGACTGACATAAGGCATTTTCATTTAAAAATGTTTTTCAAAGTGCCTAAACATATGTTTAAGCACTATAGCTATTGAGTAGTATTACACAGAAATGCAAAATCTTGGAATAAAAGTTGACTTTGTGCAGGGCCACACAATGGAATATAATGGAAACCAGAAAAGGAGATGACTTGCGTCATTTTGTAGGCAAGGCAAAAAAAAAAAAAATCCTTTAACAATTCAGTCATGTTAAAATTGGGAGACAATACTGACATAAGAAATACAGTCGATGTTAAGACAGTAGAGTCCTTCTTCATCACAGCAGGTCTAGACAGCTCCCACAGCCGTGTCTGCCCTCTCACAGGGTGATATGTAGTCCTTCTTAGAGGGTGGTATGAGCTCCAAAGGGAACATCAGTGCAGGGTCTTAGTTAATTTCCTTTTGCACAGGTGTCTGTGTCATAGTGGTTTTAAATTTGCTAGAAGGCAGCTTAATGGGGAGAGCCTTAGGTGCACAACACTGCAACTCACCAAACCTCAAGGCAAAGTGCTCACCTGACAGAGAACGCATGTGGTCCCTTCCTGGCTGAGCCTTTGTGCCAGAATCCAGCCTTATGCACCACCCTTTCTGTCCCAGAAGGGGCTTCACCGACTTGCATGATGTGGTGTGCTTGGCCAAGACTGCTTCTTGTGGTGTGTGCTAGGTGAATAAAGATTCAGCTCTCCTCCTAGTGTCCTGTGGGAATGGTGGTGACAGATATTGGATGGTTCTAAATACAGATATCAGAATGTCTACAATAAGATGCATAGAACATAATCCAAGTGAGATGCAGCACTTCAACCATATAGCCTGTGCCCCAATTATTTATGGCAAATAATGAGCTAGATCTGATATAGCCCCTCCTCCAGAGGCAATGCAGTCCATTTCTTTTCTTTTTCTTTTGTTTTTTTTTTTTTTGGAGATGGAATCTTGCTCTGTCCCCCAGGCTAGAGTGCAATGACACAATCTTGATCTCAGCTCACTGCAACCTCCGCCTCCCAGGTTCAAGCGATTCTCCTACCTCAGCCTCCCAAATAGCTTGGATTACAGGCACATGCCACCATGTCCAGCTAACTTTTTAATTTCTTTTAGAAGACAGGGTTTCACCACGTTGACCAGACTGGTCTTGAACTCCTGACCTCAGGTGATCTGCCCACTTCAACCTCCCAAAGTGCTGGGATTACAGGCATGAGCCACTGTGCCTGGCCAATACAGTCAATTTATTATGAACTCCTGTGACACTGATGATTTGTCTATATCAGTGGTTCCCAATTAAACTGACAGGAGCCTGGTACTGTGATGGCCTGGGGAGAAGGGTGACAAAAAGAATCCAGTATTGCAATTCTGTTATCAGCCAAATGGAGCTTCTTTTGCTGAAACCTTGGATTTTTAATAGCAGTGATAGCCTCTGAGAATCACCTTGGGATTTTGGAGGAAGTAAAGTTGAAAAATGACCCTTAGACACTAAACTTGTTTAGGGCAGGAATATGGTTTTCTATAACTTCATTGAGGGTAGGAATATTTGGTCAGAAACAACACTTTACTATACCTCCACCGAGTATCCAATTGTCCTCCGAATGGTTGAAAAGTGAAATTTTTCATAGAGCTTCAAATCCAGTCTTCCGGTCTCGAGGTCTGGAAAGCAGGGCTCTTGTTCCAACTTTGGGCCACTGAAGAGTTTTCAAACCTTGGTATTTCCTTCTGAAGCTGCTGTAGAATCTTTAGCTCCACTGCACTACAGGACTAATGAAGGCAGGTTTTCTGAAATTATGAAGGGGACCTTTTTAAATTCCACCTTCTTCATTTGTAAAATGATGTTATGTTAGCAATGTGATATTACCAAAGTGATGTTACCATGATGATTTCTAAGGCTCCTTCTGTTCTGTCACAAATCACTCCATGATTCTGATTATCATTCTCTGTAAGACTTTCTCTTATTGTTCTGGGATACTTGAAAGAATATTTCTCATATGGTTAGAAGCTGATCATTTTAAATTCTCTTTAGACAAATGTTTCTTTCATGTGGTGCACCATTTTCAAATGCAATTTGGGGCTGCCTTTTTCTTGTTGGATCTGAGATGGATCACATGGGTTTGCCCCTAGTCTTCATACACACAAGCAAACCAGGGTCTGGGAGATTTATAGCTTACATCATCATCATTGTCGTAGTCATCATCCTCATCCTCATCATCTTCTTATTTTTTTTTTCCCCTCCAGATTTAATCTAGCAGACCACACTGAACTGGCTTAAGAATTTTTCAAATATAAATGATCTAAATGTTACCTTACTTGGCAAAACAAAGGCAGAGTAAGTAATTTTCTCAAATCTCTCTTCAGGCATGCCTTATAAGGAAGATTTTCTTTCTGGGGGGATTTAGACTCTCATTAATATATTTCTTCTTTCAACAATAAAATGAAAAATGGAATGAGATTATCAAAATGGATAGTCTGGTGTGGACCTGATAACACGCTTTCAAAAAGTGGTTTACATTTGACATCAGTTAAGCTCCTTGGGCCAAGGCATCTCAGGTCTGCTATGTGGGGCCTGGACTCCACTCCCAGCGTGGTCACAAACATGTTTTATTGTTTCAAAGGCCTCTCAAGGCAGTTGGAAGGATGAATGAATTCCCAGGGCAGTAAGTATTAAGTCATTGGCAAAACTATAAATATCTCCTAACCCTATATTATGGAGAACTTATACAAAGACATTTTTGTGCAGTGTGCCTTTTCCTTAGCCTAGACATATATGTATTTTAAATTTGTATTATTTTACACATTTTTATACATGGTACAAAAGGTAGGTAGTATAAAGTGAGCAATATAGATATTTAAAACTAGCTGCATCTTTCTTTGTGCCCTTTGGCACACAGAGTGTGACTGCTTCTTCTGTGAGGATTTTTAACAATCTTGAAGGAGTGGAAAATTCTGTGTTTCTTGTAATTGCAAGGACAATGGCAGTTAAAAAAGCCAATGTATAACTTCAAAATAAGCGTTTCAAAGTAATTATTCAGAATGTACAGAGTAGCTTAAAGAAAAACAACAAGCTGACAACAACGCACCTTATAGTATTCACTGGCTTTAAAACCTGTGCTTGTAATTGAAAGTGAGATTAGCAGAAGTGACTGAATCCATGCTAGGGGAGATGTGGTCGGGACATAGACATCATCCCTATGTTCCATTCAACTCATTAAAAATTTCTTGATCACCCCTCACACTCTTCATTCCATTCTCTCAAAATCAGATTTGTGGACTAAACCATGAAATAAATTACCTTTTCCTAATGTTCTTTAATAAAAGTGGAACCAAGTACTGCTCAATACATAAGCCAGTGAGAGAGGATCCATATGAAACTAAGCACTTTTATCCCTTGTTAAGAATAAGAGCCGGTGATGAGCTGGTGACATTTCTCACAATAATGTACTAAGAAAGAAAAAGTAGCCAGGGGCTAGCTACAATCCAGATTCCTAGGATCCATGCTCAGAGATGCTGACTCTGTGGATCCTGGGTGGACCCAGAGCACCATACCTTTACAAACAGGCTCTCAGCTGATCCTGATGACAATATCTGTGGCCTGAATTTTGAGAACCAGAGAAGACTGTTCTTCCATGAAAGGGTTATTCCTGGATCCACATCACTGTACTTGAGTCCAGGAACTCAATTTCTCCTACCTCCCACTTCATCCCAAAACACATGAGCACATCTGAATGTGATTTCTTTGTTGCACTGAAAAGTTCTAAAGTCTAGAGAGAAGTGACTTGTTTCAAGTCATAAGCAGAAAGGGGCAGAGCCAACTAGGGAATCCAAACCTCTTTACAAAGCAACAGACATCACTGTTTGGCGGGAGGTCTTTTTGCACTGAATTCTCCAAAGGCATGTGCCAAATTAATGAGCGAGGCAAAAAGTGACAGTGGGTGTCAACTCTTCAGTCCTTTTTGTTGCTCTCTTTTCATTCTGAGCCTGCTCACTGCTCCTCAGCCCAGAGCCCACTTTAAGGAGCTCCTTGGCTCTCCAGGCAAGCCGCTCCTCCTCACCACCTCCTCACCATTTGATGTCTCTTTCTCAGCAGAGCTCCCTGGAGAGCTGCTATACTGTATTTATTTTCAAAGTCTAACTGTGACACTAAGAGTCCCTAATGTGGCAACACTGATGTCAACAAAGGGAAAAATCAAGTACCTGAAGGCATTCACAGCACAGCTGCTGCATCGGGTGAGACCTTCCTAGCTTCTCGGGTACAGTCGTGCAACTTCTACCTTTTATTTCATGTAAACACAACTAAACTGGCTCTCCCCACCAGCACCCATCAGATATCCCACAATCAAAGAACTGCCTACAGGCAGCAAAGAAGAATCACTAACTAGAGGATTTTTTGTTATTATTTTTTTTAATTCACTTGGGGAAGGATCTTGAATATTTTTTTTTCCTCTGCAAGTGATAGGTAGCCATCTTGCTGTATTTCTGTCCAAGCCCTGTTCTTGCTGACCCAGAATGTTAATGAAATAAAGGCAACTCAGAGACAATGTTCCAGGGTGTGGCTAATAAAAGGGGTTTTAAAAATGTTTTAATCTAGTGTAAAAGGCAGTTCTAGTACTTTCATTATAGTAAGATGAGAAGGGCATCACGTTTTCTACTTTTTTTTTTTTTTTTCTTTTGAGATGGAGTCTCGCTCTGTTGCCCAGGCTGGAGTGCAGTGGCGCCATCTCGGCTCGCTGCAAGCTCCGCCTCTCGGGTTCAAGCCATTCTCCTGCCTCAGCCTCCCGAGTAGCTGGGACTACAGGCGGGCGCCACCACACCTGGCTAATTTTTTGTATTTTTTAGTAGAGACGGGGTTTCACTGTGTTAGCCAGGATGATCTAGATCTCCTGACCTTGTGATCTGCCTGCCTCGGCCTCCCAAAGTGCTGGGATTACAGGCGTGAGCCACCGCGCCCAGTCCACGTTTTCTCCTTCTGCATCATTTCTCGGCTGAGGTGCTTACAGCTCTTTACAAATTCTCATTGTATACCCAAGTGAGAAAGAAACTCTTCATTTCCCCTACTCTGGGCAGTACTTCTTAAGTAAGCTACATTGAAGACTTAGCAATTATTTGCATAATTAGAAAATTTGGTAGCAATTACCCATTCAATTTGATCAATATATCCGTTTTTTCAAAATAACCAAGGAATTGCCAAATCTCCATTCAACTTTTTGTTTGACACGGCTTTGCAAAAGAATATAAAACGAAGGGTGTGTGTGCATGTGTGTGTGCATATGTGTGTGTATGCAAGGCTGAACTACCGAAGAGATTTGCCCAAGGTCATGTAATAGTTCCTTGCCATTTCCTTTATTGTCTGTCCTCAAATTCTTTTTTAGTAGAAAGCAAAGGAAGAGAAATGACGCTGGCTTCCAAATTTCATTATAAAAGCTTCCATTTAAAACAAAATGTATTGCATATGATAATTGCAGCCAGAGCCAGTGAAGGCAGTGGTTTTCAGCCTTGTAAGAATTGTGGGACTGCTCTTAAACATGCTGACTTCAATGAACCCCTGGTCCTCTAGGCTGTGAATAATAGGACATTAAAAAATAGTTATGTGGCACAAAACACAAACACATTTAATGTTTATTATTTTGGTTAACAAAATGCACATTTATTTGAAAATAAATTTTATTCATTTTTTAAATTCTTTTGTTCTTTCCACTTTTATTCTGTTTTTTATTCTACCTAGGTAACTTCCAGAACGTACATACCTTTCTTAACCAAAAACAATTATGGTACTTGTTCTGTGTTATCATAGTAGAATGTTCTCTGTTTTCTCTGAAGTCCGAGTTTGAATTGGAAAACACAAAGTTGTTTGGAAAAACAAAAATACAACTGTTAATTAAAACCTGTCCTCCTCACCCCCAAACAACAAGCTGTTGAATTCAAATGTTGTTTTCTTATGTTGCTGTTGTTTCATACCTGCTTGTGGGTGTAAACACAGCATCTGTCCCTTCTTGATAGGTGTCAAGGAGTTCAGGGGACTTCTGTTATGACAGTGAAGATGAATGACACTTACCAAAATTTTCCCATTCCAAGCCTGGTACCAACCACTTTACACCTATTAATTTATGCCATCCCGCCTCAGAAGACAGAAATTATTAGCTCCTTCTTACAAGTGAAAAATTAGCCTTGCGAAGGTCAAGGACTTGCCCAAGTTCACCTTGGCTGGGCAGTAGAGGAAGCACCAAAAGTCCAGCATCCAGATTACCTCTTTCATGCTGCACTGTCTCATGGGCAGAGCACTTACTTTTGATTCACATTGAGGTTGCGAGCCTCCTAATAGTCTTCTTCCGTCACTAACATGAATTGAACAGAGGATATTTGGCAAATTCTATTAAAAATATGTAATTCTCCATTAAAATATTCAAATTAAATTTAAAATCCATTTTACCCACACCCATGAAATTTGTAGAAAATACCCGGTTACTGGGGAGCTATTAGTTAGCTCTCTGAACTTTAATTACTCCCAGGACTGCGATTTGCATAGACAAATCAAAAAACACAATGGAGAACAAAGAAGAGGTTCAGCAAAGAAATGAGATAGTTTTCTCACCCTTTCCCCTTATTTGTCCTTTTCTACAGGTCTTGCATTATCACACAAAGGCATGCATCACGTGCAAAGAACAGAAAGCAAGAGAGATGAAATGGGCACCTTTCTGGAAACGTTGTTTGGGAGCCTAGCTTTGAAATTTACACCTCCAGGTTGATCCTTCACTTGCCAGTACACATGTCTGTGACCAATACTCTAAGAAGAATACTGAACAGCATGAATATGTCTTCTGGATTTCCTTCCTTGGCAATGAGATGGTATTCTTGGGATAGATCATCCAGCCTCGAGCTTTTCTGCTAATCCACTCAGGAGCCAGCCTTTGGGCTCTGAAATAGATCTGCTCCTTCTCTATCAACAATATGCACGTACTGTGCACCAAAAGTCTTGGAGCACAGTATGGAGCCTGAGACTTCTTCAGGAGCTATGAATAAGGGAGTTCTTCCTGTTAAACTCATTAAATTTACAAAGGCCCACTCGTCGTTTTTCCTAAAATAATTTCCTTTTATGAATGTAGAGTTGAAATATTACAATAACAATTCCCATACTTGTTCCAAGATTTTTCACAGATTTGCCATACCTAAAAAAGTTTCTCCATACAGCTTCAAAGATAGGACTAAATATATCATCCCTATTTAACAATCATAAAATTTGAAAAATTTTTGAAAGAGGGAATCATCTTCCCCTAATAAGAAGAGGCATACTGACCATAATTCCTCAATTACTTTTACTTTCTAATCCAAATGAACATGTAGATGAAAGGTGTTTATCAAAATGCAGAGTAGATGCAAAATCTTTCATCAGAGGTGAAGTATTTGATATGTCCTTGGTCATGAAAGAAATCCTCAAAATTAAGATTTCTTTTTACATTTCATCTTTTTATAGCCAACTGTCCACATACCCGCCAGAAAAAAATACCATGATGGATTTTTTTTTTAATTTAATGAAGGTAACTGATCTTTTTAGAGTTTTTCTGATATGCACAGAAACTACTAAAATATGCATATTATAATATATATAATATACCTGTGTGTATGTGAGCACACGCACGTGTGTGTGTGCCTGTGTGCCTGGGTATGTATGTGTGTGGATACATCTTCAGCTCAAGTAGCAACAGTGACCTCTAGTGTGTCTTTTAAATTTTCTCCCTCTACAACTTTAACTCATTGTTTCTTTAACCTCTAGGGCATTAAGTAAAATGTTACATTTCATATTTGGTCTAATTTCTGTATTGACTCTATATGCTGAGAACTGATTCTTGAGAAATATTCTTTGATCTTGGTAATGTATGATAAAATAATTGTGCCTTCATTAATGACTGTAATTATAGTATATAAAGCTGTCATTTAAATGAATAATCACCCCCTCCCCACCCCTCAAAAAAGGTTGGCTTTATTTGCAAGATGAATTTAACTTCAGCTGAATAACTCTTTGAGCTATAAGCCAGGATCATCCACATGCAGTCATGTATTGTTTGCAAGAGTGCTCATTTCTCATTGATGAGATCCCCTCCCCCGTTCTTTTTAATTAAAATTAAGAGAGAATCAAAGAATCCATTGGGCAAAACATTTTTTTTTCAGTTTTGGGGTTTTTGCCTTAGATGTGTGCTGATGTCAGGACAGAATCCACAAGAATGAAGTGGCCTGGCTCTGGCAGCTTGTGTCAGCACTTTCATTCCAAGTTCCTCTTTTCAGGAGTTTATAACATTGCAATAAAATTTATTATGGGCTGGGACTTGGCATACAGGAGCCTGGGCTAACACTGCAAAGTAGTTTGGAGTTTTTTTTCTTTTCTTTTTTTTTTCCAAGCAAATGTTCAAATCTGTTGGGTCCTGTTTCCCTTTTGAGGGAGTTCAAAATAAAAGCCTACTCTCATCTGGTCAGATGGCCTTAGTTTCCCCTGGTCTTGCTTTCCCTGTGGGCTGTTAAAGGAGAATTGAAAAGGGTCCCCTACCTACCCTATGGTAAACTCTTTTAGGATGAGTTGGAAACAAACAAACAAAAGTAATAAAGAAGTAAATGTTTCCTGTAAATGAAAAAGGCCCTTAAAATTGTAATTGTTGGAAAAGAGCCTCCAGGGTAGGCGAGGGAAACATGAAAAAGTATTCAAGACTGTTTTCTATAATTGGGTGATCTATGCCCCCCAACAGCTGGGCTTGTTGGCAAACAAGAAGCTGTATGTGGAAAACATGCTCCAATCTGTGTAAACTAAGCAAGCCATAAAAATTAGCATCATTGCCAGGTTAAAAAACAAAACAAAACATGCAGAACACAGACCCCTGGAGAATCAGGTGGGAGGATGTGAGTATGTGGTTATGAGTATGTGCAAGCAGATCTGTTTGATACTGTGGCATATAGAAAATATACACTATACATTTATATTTAATGTATACCTTGTCGTGCCTCCCTTGCTTTGTCTTCTTGTTATTGCCCACGAGAATCTATGTCTCAATGACAATTCTGAGATGACCCCCGTCCAGAAAAAGAGCAAACAACTGAATCAGAAAAGTGATTAATCCCATGGAAGGAAATTAATTAGGGCTGTACATAGCTCAATAAGGAATGTCAGAGTTAGAAGGAACTTAGAGTATTGCTTGACCAACCTCTCTTGTATTTTCATTTGCAAGTGAATAAGGTCCAGAATGTCAGCTTTTCCACATCAGAGCTGATATTCAACTAGAACACACAGGTTTCTTTACAGGTTGTTAATGGGCAGCATGTGTTTTAATTGGACAGTGCCCAGCCCGGTTGATGTTTTTGGGTATTTTGAGTATCACTGCTACCTGTGGTCACACACTGAGTTTGTGGCAATAAGCTATATCCTGGGCTTCTCTGCCAATCATCAAAAATTGTTCAGACTCCAAAATTTTTAACTTGATAGATCTACCGCAAACGTTTTCTTAAACAGCCCCCACTTAGCTGTTTTGCCAGATCAGACCAGCCTGATTAGCAAATGCTCTCTGTTCACTGCATAAAACCCTCCACAGGATGAATGCTAGTGTCTTCTCATCGAGGACCAATGGTATCTACAGTTTGTCCCTAAACCTGCTTATGTCATTGTACTTTTTTTTTTTTTTTTCAAGATGGAGTCTCGCACTGTCGCCCAAGCTGAAGAGCAGTGGCGTGATCTCGGCTCCCTGCAACCTCTGCCTCCCGGGTTCAAGCGATTCTTCTGCCTCAGCCTCCTGAGTAGCTGGGACTACAGGTGTGCACCACCACAACGGGCTAATTTTTGTATTTTTAGTAGAGACGGGGTATCACCATACTGGCCAGGCTGGTTTCAAACTCCTGACCTCATGATCCACCCGCCTCAGCCTCCCAAAGTGCTGGAATTATAGGCATGAGCCACTGCACCTGGCCATCATTGTACTTTTTATTATAATTATGTCATTTAATAAAATATGAAGCTACGAATGTATTTTCATGAATCTATGAAAATTTAGCCAAGCACATTGAAAGACTTAATATAGTTGATTTTTGTTTAAAGTAGGATTGTTAAAAAACAAAAAAAAAGTAGGCGTTGAAATGGGGTGGGCCAGACAACTGTGAAAAATTAGAAAAAGCTGCAAAACAATGTGGACATTCTTTTGGCAGTCAAAGTGCTTTGCAAGTATCATTATATTTTTTTCAGAGAAATTTCCAAACTGGAAATTGTAGAAATATATTATGGATATGGTTTATATAAGAAAGATGCTGTGGAATTC
Organism: Hylobates moloch; assembly: GCF_009828535.3. Classification (NCBI taxonomy): domain Eukaryota; kingdom Metazoa; phylum Chordata; class Mammalia; order Primates; family Hylobatidae; genus Hylobates; species Hylobates moloch. The sequence continues at coordinate 57,093,783 of NW_026652290.1, read as the reverse complement.
CAGAGGACTCAGACAGGAGGAAGGACCCTCACCCCTGCATCAACAGCTGCAAAATGGATGTGCATTAAAATAAATGTTTAAGTGTAATATCATTTTAAATCATTCCCCACTTGAACAAACTTTGGATTAACTGATTAACAAGTGGTCTCATCATGTCTGAGTAGAGGGCTCTTCCACTAACTCTTTTAATTCTGTTGTCTTGAGAGGATTCCAGAAAAGAACTTGGGGTTTTGAGCTCTAGGCGCAAGTAGGGGGTTTGGTATGAGTGGAGGAGGGAAGCAATGGAAGGTGGTAAAGATTTTGAAGAGGAAAAGCACGGTAAGGTGGAATAGGTCCCTTACAAATGATCTAGATTTAGAAGGCAACTGGCAAAGACTGGACATTGGATGAGAGCAAATCCAAATACGAATGATTATTCAGAATGGCTCACTTGGAGAATAAATGGGTTGTGTTGTCCTTAACAGTAATTAGTATAAGCACGCACACAGATTATTTACAGTCTATCCGCTCCTACCTCTCCCCAACTGCCAGATATTTATGGACAGTAAAATGCAGACACTTTTGTGCAGGTCTCTTACAAGGTTGTTTTATGTCTTCCTCTCATCTGCCTTTGCAGATGCTGGACTGTTGTATGTGTCAGATTTACCAGAATCATATTCTTCCCAGTCATTATTTCAGCGAAGTCTCTCCCATTATGCTGTTTTAATGTATTCTTAAAAATGTTTTCAGTACCTACCATGGAAGCATGTAATGCTAGATGTGTTTTTAGCTGTCCTACTGAGTCACCACTAAATCTTTTAATGGAGCACAGTCCTTTCATTAAAATTATTTTTTGCTTTAAAATGCTTGAGTTAGGGATAGAGGGATAGTGTTCAGTTTGAATCTTCTGGCTTTTGTCAATTTGTGTCAGCCCTTAATGTAATCTTTCCTTTTCAGTATAAATATCATAGCAGTTGTCCCTTTTAAAACAACTAAAGAAATGGACTTTTATTTTTAAATCCAGGAAATGAGTATCAGGAAGGAGAGCTTCTTTGCTCTAGTATCTCTTTTGAATTCATGGTTTCAGCTTTTCCTTTATTTAAAGGGAATCCTTTTGAGATATTTTTATTTAGATGTTCTTTGTTGTTTTGAGAAAGAGAAAAAATATTCATGGGAAAAAAGCAAGAGAAATCCTGATTTTATTTATTATTTTGATCACTGTAAGCACCTCTCATGTCAATTGTTTTTCCTATGTTTGACTAGAAATGTCAGGGTATCTAAAGAGACATACACTATTTTATTATAGTGCCAAAATAAAGATGTTCACTGCAGTATCATTTAAGTTAATGAAAAATTGGAAACAATATGAATGTCTACAAATAGAGAATTGTTTAAATTAAAATGATGAAATAGAAATGCAGCGATTAAAAGGCTGATGTTATCCATATTCATTGACAGGGGTCAGTTTTTTTTTTTTTTTTTTTAGTGAAAAACAGCAGATTAGAAAAGAAGCAGAGTGTGATTCTATTTAAATAAGGTTACACACAGGTATACCTTGATTGGGTCTCACTTTATTGTGCTTCACAAATATTCCATCTTTAACAAATTGTAGGTTTGTTGCAACCCTGCATCAACCACATCTGCTGGCAGCATTTTTGCAACAGCAATGCTCACTTTGTGTCTCTGTGTCGCATTTTGGTAATTCTCGTAATATTTCAAACTTTGTTATTATTATTATATATGTTTTGGTAATCCATAATCCGTAATCATTGATGTTACTATTGTAATTGTTTTGGGGGGCCATGAACAGTGCTCACATAAGACGGCAAACTTATATGATGAATGTTCTGTGTGCTCTGATTTCTCCATTGATCAGCCATTCCCTCCTTTCTCCTTCTCCTTGGGCGTCCCTATTCCTGAGACGTAGCAATATTGAAATTAGACCAGTTAATAACCCTACAATGGTCTCTGAGTGTTCCAGTGAAAGGAAGAATCTCATGCCTTCACTTAAAATCAAAAGCTAGAAATGATTAAGCTTTGTGAGGAAGGCATGTGGAAATCCAAGACAGGCTGAAAGCAAGGCCTCTTGGGCCAGTTAGCTGAGTTGTGAATGCAAAGGAAAAGTTTTTCCAGAAAATTAAAAGTGTTATTCCAGTGAACACACAAATGATAAGATGGTGAAACAGACTTGCTGATATGGAGAAAGTTTAATGGTTTGGGTAGAAGATCAAACCAGCCACAACATTCTCTTAAGCCAAGGCCTAATCTAGAGCAAGACCCTAACTGTTTTCAATTATATGAAGGCTGAGAGAGGTGAGGAAGCTGCAGAAGAAAAGTCTGAAGCAAGTGGAGGTTTCTTCAGGAGGCTCAAAAAAAAAAGCCATGTCCATAACGTAAAAGTGCAAGATGAAGTAGCAAGTGCTGATGGAGAAGCTGCAGCAAGTTATCTAGAAGATCTAGCTAAGATCATTGATGATGGTGACTACACTAAGCAACAAAATACTCAATGCAGATAAAACAGCCTTATATTGGGAGAAGATGTCATCATGGACTCTCAAGCTAGAATGCCTGGCTTCAAAGCTTCGAAGGACAGACTGACTTCCTTGGTAGGGACTAATGTATCTAGTGACTTTCAGTTGGAGCCAATGATTATTGACAATTCTGAAAATTCCAGGGCTCTTAAGAACTATGCTAAATCTACTCTTCCTTTGCTCTATAAATGGAACAACAAGTCTTGATGATTGCACATCGTTTTGCAGCATGGTTGAATAAATATTTTAAGCCCACTGTTGAGACCTACTGCTCAGGAAAAAAAAATTCCTTTCAAAATAGTACTGCTCATTGACAATGCAGCTAGTCACCCAAGAGCTCTGATGGAGCTGTACAAGGAGATGAACGTTGTTTTCATGCCTGCTAACAACATCCATTCTGCAGCCTATGGATCAAGGAGTAAATTTGACTTCCAACTCTAATTATTTAAGAAATATATTTTGCATGGTTATAGTTACTGTACATAGTGATTCCTCTGCTGGGTCTGAGCAAGGTAAATTGAAAACCTTTTAGAAAGGACTCACTGTTTTAGGTGTCATTAAGAACATTAGTGATTCATGAAAGGTCAAAATATCCACATTAACAGGAATTTGGAAGAAGTTGATTCCAACCCCCAGGGATGACTATGAGGAGTTTGAGACATCAGTGGAGGAAGTAACTATAGATGTGGTAGAAATGGCAAGAGAACTAGAATTAGAAGTGGAGCCTGAAGATGTCCCTGAATTGCTGCAATCTCATGATAAAACTTTAACAGATGAGGAGCTGTCTCTTACGGATAACCAAAAAGAGCAGTTTCTTGAGATGGAATCTACTGGTGAAGATGCTATAATCATTGTTGAAATGGCAACAAAAGATTTAGGGTATTTCATAAACTTAGTTGATAAAGGAGAAGCAGTGTTTGAGAGGATTATCCCCAATTTGGAAAGAAGTTCTAATGTGGGTAAAATGTGATCAAACAACATTGCATGGTACAGAGAAATCTTTCATGAAAGGAAGAGTCCATAGATAGGGCAAACTTGACTGTTGAATTATTTAAAGGAATTGCCATAGCCACCCCAACCTTCAGAAACCACTACACTGATTAATCAGCAGCCATTAACATCAAGGCAAGACGTCTCACCAGCAAAAAGATTTTGACTTGCTGAAGGCTCAGAAGATCATCAACATTTTTTAGCAATGAAGCATTTTTAAATTAAGTATGTCCATTTTTAGAATAATTCTATTGCATACTTGTCTTAATTGTCTATGGTAAACATAACTTTTGTATGCACTGAGAAACCAAGAACTTCATATGACTTACTTGATTGTGGTATCCACTTTATTGGGAAGGTCTGGAACTGAACCCACAATATCTCCAAGGCATGCCTATATGCACCTCTGCATATATAAACACATATGTATACAGTTAAGTACTGCATAATGGTCAATGGAGGCCCACATATAGGACAGTAGTCCTGTAAGGTTACTGTATAATACCATATTTTACTGTAGCTTTTCTATGTTTAGACATGTTCAGATAAACAAATATTTACTATTGTGTTACAATAGTAACAATTGGCTACAGTATTCCATACAGCAACATGCCCTATAGGTTTGTAGCCTAGAAGCAGTAGGCCATATCATATAGCTTAAGTGTATAGTGGGCTATACCATCTAGTTTTGTGTAACTATATTCTATGATATTTACAGAATGACAAAACTGCCTAACTACATTTCTCAGAATGTATCCCTGTTGTTAAGCAATGCATGACTATGTATGTACAGAAAGAGAGAGAGAAAAGGCTGGGCATGGTGGTTCATGTCTGTAGTCCCAGCACTTTGGGAGGCTGAGGTGGGAGGATCTCTTGAGTCCAGGAGCTGGAGAACAGCATGGGCAATATAGGGAGAGCCCAACCCCAGAAAAAAAGTTAAAAATAAAGAAATTTAGCTGGGTGTGGTGGTGTGCACCTGTGGTCCCAGCTACTTGGGAAACGGAGATGGGAGGATTGCTTAAGCCCAGGAGGTGGAGGTTGCACTGTGCTATAATCACAGCACTGTGGTTGAGCCTGGGAGACAGAGCAAGAACCTATTTCAACAGAAATAGAAACAAAAAAGGGAAGGAAGAGAGAGAAATATAACAATATAACCAAAATAGTAACAGTGCCTAACTTTGGGTGGTAGGATTTAGTTTTTTATTATTATTTAGCTACCAAAAAAAAAAAAAAAGAAATCTTCTTGAAAAACTGCAGTGGCTACCACTGTGGGGTGCTTTGGGGTAAATACTGTTGTTTGGCTGACCCAGCATTTATTTTCACCCTTTCTTCCCGCAGTACCTGCCCCCTTCAGATTGGAAAAGGAAAACACTTTCCCAGCTTTCCTTGCAACTAGAGTGACCATGTGACACAATTCTGGTGGTGAGGCAAAGTGAAAACGTGTGGGTTCCACAGGAACCTAAGAAGGCTCTTCATTTTGTTGTCTAGTGAAGCAGCAGCCAACACTCCATCACTGATCTCGCAGGCATAAGGGAAAACCAAGGGCATTCCGGAGATGCCAGTCCTGATAGCATCAAGCCTTGACACTGAGGCAAGCAGAGGTCTACTTGTGAGAAAAATTAACTCCTCCTTGTTTCCGTTTGTATGGTATGTAAGTACTTGCAGCTAAAATTATTCTTAATTGATGAGGAATGAAAAATAAAATCACCTTTTAACCCCTCCCTCATTCCAAATGCCCAGAGTTAACTATTCAGGAAAGCACTTTTATTTCTTCCTCTCTCTGTCTCTGTCTCTGTCTCTCTCTCTCTCTCTGTCTCTCACACACACACACGTGTATATATGCATTAATGTATGTCACATGTACATATATTTATCTGCCTTGCTTTCTGAAAATGAAAATATATATTTAAATTTTTCCTTCTATAACTTGTTTTTATTTAAAAAGTAATGGCATGATTATCTTTATTGGTTCATGTAATTCTATCATATTCTTTTTAACAGCTTTATTGAGATATAATTCACATAGCATACAATTCACCCATTTAAAGTGTGTGATTTAATCTTTTCTGTATATGAAAAGTTGTGTAATCATCACTACAATTGGTCTTAGAACACTTTCATCACCACTGTCCAAGAAAACCCTGCATCCATGAGCAGTCACTTCCCATTTCCCCCCAACTTTCCAGCCCTACGCAACCACTGCCTTATTCTTTATAACAGCAGCTTAGTTTTCTGTAACTGGATTTAACATAAATCAGTCACTTCTCTACTGGTAACTATGTAAGTCATGTGCAGTTTTTCATCATTACAAATAATGCTGTGATGAACACTCTTATATACCTCCTCCTTTACCCTTTATTACATGGCTTAACTTTTCTACTTGCATATATTCATCTTTAGAATCAGGGAAAGGAATCTATTGACACTAGGAAATGCATGTTGTGGCCAAAGAGAGGCACTTAGTGGCTATGACACAGCTGGGGGCTGGATCCAGCTTGGGCTCTACTTGCCAAGGGAGGTGTGTGTTCTGGAACAGGCTGCATAAGCCCAGGGGAAGCGGTGCCATTTGGTAAGAGTCTACCCAGGGGATTTCTGTGTTGTGGAAGGTCTCCTAGGACACCGCTTCTTTGAATTTACCAAAAGGCAGGGTCCTAGGGGAAAGTAGTGGAAAGTGTGGTTGTTTGGTGATATAGTTTGGCTGTATCCCCACCCAACCCAAATCTCATCTTGAATTGTAGTGCCCATAATTCCCATGTGTTGTAGAAGGGACCCAGTGGGAGATAATTGAATCATGGAGTGGTTTCCCCCATACTGTTCTCATGACTGTGAATAAGTCTCATAAGATCTGATGGTTTTATAAGGGTTTCCCCTTTCACTTGGCTCTCATTCTCTCTTGCCTGCCCCCATGTAAGATGTGCCTTTCACCTTCCACCACGATTATGAGGCCTCCTCAGCCACGTGGAACTGTGAGTCCATTAAACCTCTTTTTCTTTATAAATCACCCAGTCTGGGGTAAGTCTTTATCAGCAGCTTGAAAATGGACTAACACAGTTGGTTGAGGGAGAGTTTACAACTCTTGCAGGTTCTTACAGGCCATAGTAAGGAGTCTGGATTTTATTCTGAGAGTGACAGAAAGCCATCAAAATCTTTTAAGTAGGGAAATAGTGTAACCTGATTTTTATCATAAAGAGATCACTCTGGTTGCTGTGTGAAGAATTTACTGTAAGCAAGCAAAAGTGAAAGATGGTGATAGATTAGAAAACTATTTTGGTGGCCCTGGTAAGAGATGGATTCAGTGCCAGAGAACTCAGAATTTAGGAAGAGAGATGAAGTATACGTGTTAGGATGATGCAAGGTAAAAAGTGATGTATGTCATAAAACAATTACATAAAAGAGACACATGAAATACTATTGACAGTCAGAAGTGGAAGGAATTATTTGTACTATATCCTGGAGCTCAGGAGTAGCCTTGTGATTAAGGATTGTAGTTGGGCCTTGACGAAGGGTAGAAAATATCTTTGGGAAGTAGTGGGGGACTCGGGAAAGCTGGTGGGTAGATAGAGGTATTCAAAAGGAAATAACATCTTAGAATCTGTAATATTTACCACTCATACCTAAGGTGCCAGGCATTAAACAGGATTGTTTGACATGAGAAATGTCCAACTTCAGACTAAGGACCTAGGTACTGAGAAAGTGGACTGCTCTTCTGGGGAATGGCCCAAGCTTTGGCTTCCATGATCACAGTCTTCTACAAATGAGACATTCCCTTAAGTCATTAGAGTGGGCTGAATGGTGGCCCTCAAGGATACATTCATTTTATAATTCCCAGACCTGTGAATAACACCTTAAAGAGCAAAGGAGTAAGTATTGCATTATATGGCAAAAAATGTAATTAAGGATCTTCAGAGGAGGTGATTTTCCTGAGTTATCTAGGTAGACCCTAAATACAATCAACATGTATCCTTATAAAGGTGCTGTAGGAAGATTTGAAATAGACACACAGACACAAAAGAGGAGAAGGCAAGCTGAAGATAGAGGCAGAAATTGGGCCGCAAGCCCAGGAATGCTGGCAGCCACTGAAGCTGGAAGAGGCAAGGAACAGGATCTCCCTTGTAGCCTCAGGGGGAACACAGCCCTGCTGACACCTTGATCCCAGCTCAGTCATACTGACTTAGGATTTCTGGCCGCCAGAACTGTAATATAGTAAATTTAGGTTGCTTTTAAGCCATCAAGTTTGTAGCAATTTGTTACAATGGCCACAAGAACTGAATACAGTCACATATATGTGAATGCATTATTTGGAAAAGTTTGAGGTGCACTGGCCTAGGATGTTACTCGGCCTGAGGGAAATAGTTGTATATTTTACAATAGTTTTATGTTTACAAAGACCTTTTGGAAACTCAATACCTTAACTCAAGTGTGTAACCCTAGTGGGAGGATTACAGGATCACACTGGGTGAGGGGAAAGATATTTTAAATTAGGAGCTGGAGGCTAATGCAGTGCCATTAGTCATAACATTGAGAACACTGTTTTCACTGAGAGAACATGCTCTCTCGTGAGTGCTTCTTCCACCAGGGAGTTTTGATGGGTCTGAGGCCTGGGTTAATCGTGTGACCTTGAACAAGTCATTGCAGGGCTCTCGATCCCAAATATTTATCTCTAAAATGAAGAAATGAATTCTTACTTCAATGTAGGATTTGAATATTAAAGAGGACACATGCAAATGCACTATGTAAATTGTAACATATTATGAATTCAGTAGCATTGTTATTATTTTCCATGCATGAGACCTGAAGTTTCCAAGTGCAGGAGACAAATGACATCCTAGGTTGGATGCCTGTTACTGCACCAGCTTTTGGTGAAGATGAAACAAGGGCAAAGGGCAAAGCTATTTATGAGGGCAAACCAGGTGCCAAATATTGTGTGAAATAAGTCACTTCATCCTTACAGCAACTCTTAGGGGATAGGCATTATAACCTCCATTTTACAGAGGAATTGTTATATATTGGAGAGTCTAGCACAGTCCTAGCACATAGTAGGTGCTCAATAAATGACAGCTGATACTAAACTGGGTCTCCATTGGACCCTAAAATTTCTGCTTCAATTCTACATTAGGCCTATTCCATTACATAAGGCAAATTTTAAAAGGGCCATAATTTGAATCAAATGATTCTCCTCTGTTGCTTTCTGTGGAGCTCATTTAAAACAATAAGTACCTGCTTTGACTACAGTTCATAAGCAGGCACAAGCCTCTGCTGCTGGCTGCCCCGTCCATGAAGTGGATAAATAAACAGAACCAGGGATCTCTGTATCACGGTAGCTTGATCGTCCATGAAGGCTCTAAGGAAGGAGAATGATGCCTGTACCAGCCTCCAGAAGCATTCCTCAAGCTTCCCTTTCTGTAAGCACAGGAGAGGAAGGGCTGCAGGGAGGTCCTTCCAACGCCTGCGCTTTGTAAGCTAATTATCATCTTAGGTAGCTGGCAGTCCTCAGGCTTTCCTTCCGGGCCTCTCTAGACAGTGCCATGAAGCTGCGTCAGTGATTTCAGTAATCCCTTTTATTATTCATTTTCAAAATATCTACTTAGTGGAAGTTAAACTCCAACCTCACATCATGTCAAATGTCCTGTGTACAGGACAGGAGGTTGGATTTCCCGGTTTGAGGGTAAGAATGGCTTGTATTTGGGTGCTCAGTGATTCAGAAGAGGTTATTTGGCAGAATGAGAATCTTTTTATACAGGCAGAACACTAAAGGGGCCTTTAGTAAAATGCACTATCAATTTATAAGGAAAAATACACCACCCTGATGCATTTCAAGAATAACACATTTACTGTGTCCCTAACAATGATCGTAAGAAGAAGTTCAGATTCTAAGACTAGAGGGGTGTTTGTTAGATGCCTGTTTACGTGGAAGAAGTAGGAGGAGGTACAAGAGAAAGGAAGGGCATTAATAACAGCAAGGGTGCATTAATGTCAATAAGCAAAGGCATGTGATAGTAGAGGAGAATGGGGTATCCAAGAATAATGATACCCCAAGGGATAAGGGGATGAGCAACCTACAAGAGGTCCAATGCATAGCAGGACATTGGGTCTGATTAGGTAAATGCAGGAAGGTTTTGTGGAGATGATGGCAGTTAACTGCTGCCCTTGAAAGCTGGGAGGGTGTTTACAGCCAAAGCTACAGAGAGCACAGACTAAATAATGGGAATCTTATATGTGAAAGCAAGAACACACGTAGGAAAATACAAAGCCTCTCAAGGAGTTTTTCAATCTTATGATTCAGGGATTAATATACAGATCATTATGTACGGCTAATTATTCATTTAATTCAGGGCTAGGCAGGCAGACCAGAACTTGCCCATGGGAAAGGCTTTAAAAATTCTTATTCAGAGACACTTGTGCATCACGGATTCATTGAATAAAAAGGAAATTGTTTATGAGACTAAACCCAAATTTAAAGGTGCAGCAGCCTGGCATAAACCCCACATGGGCATATACAAAATGAGTTATAACTCGGGCACTAACCCTATCCACAGACTTCTCCAGCATACAGCAACACCGTAGTAATAAAAGCACAGACCTTAGTGTTGCAGAGGAGCTCAAGATGACATTGTCCAGCCCCTATGCTTCAAAGAGAGATCAGAGATTCCTGCTGTAGGGCATGAAGTCCGGAAAGTGACTTGTCCAAGCACATATTGTTTGTAAGTGGTAGAGATGGAGTTATACCCTGAGTTCTTAGCTTTATGCAGAGGTCCAACTTTCCAATTCAGCAGTCACCTCCTCTTGCCTGTACAAAGCAAGGATTTGAGCTCAGCTCGCTACATCTGAGAAGAGATGACCCTGGAGGAGAAGTATGCTAACCTGGCCCAATTCACCAATAGTTGGGTGCCCCAGAAGCATCTCCAAGTGAGATCTTGACATTGTCTCAGAAAACTCTCTCCCACATACTCTTAACTGATCCCACCATTCTAGTGATTCCTACAGTTACTCCTGAAAATCTTCAAAAAATGTTGGCTAAAATTCATATACCTCTGGAGGGATGCTACACAAGTAATTATTGGCTATTAGCTCCTTAGAATGGCTGAGTCCATCAGGTATTTCTGTAGTGGTAGCTAGTGAGTATAATGTAATAAATAGATAAATGGATTTGAAACATTTTTGATAGCAGAGCCTATTTTCAAAAATATATTGTGAAACCCCAATCTAGTAACATTTATTTATTATAAAGTTTATCAATTAGATGAATAAGGTTGCTTCAAAGAATTTTTAATTGAGGGTAGGGAAGGACAGTTGCAGCCTCAAGAAGGCGTAATATTTAATATGTGTCTGTACAATCCCTGGATTGTTATTGTATAGCCAGTTCTAGAAAACACAGATCAAAAAACAATGGTTAACATGGTCTCCTAGCTGGTTGCACACACCAAAGAATGTCCATGTGGGATAGAGAAGACAGTACTAAAACTTCTATTTATTTAACAATACTTAGAAGTTTTAAAATCTTTTAAAACTTTCTCATCTTTTAAATTTTAATTTTTACACATTTTCATATGTAGCTTATGTATATAACTTATAAATAAATAAATAAATATGCAGGTATTGAAGGATTGTTCAAAAGTTTCTATTGAGAGGATACATGTAGCGTGGATAGAGATAATTTGAGGCCCTGTTCAGGACAGGGAGAGAGACCTAGGTGGAACCACAAAGGGTCAAATCCAAATCCATAAGCAGATCTGGGCTTGTTGGACCTGAAGCTTAGCCAACTTTGGGGTGCTTCTTTAAGAAAAGGCATGTGAAACTGCGAGTATAAATGTAGGTATGGAATAGAATATATAGTTAGCACTATAAAAGAGGAATCACAGCACATTACTGGAGGTTTATGGATTGGGCTTCCTTTCTTCTGAGATTCCTTAAGCAATTTATCAGAAATTTAACACACAAATGATTCCTACTGGCAGCTTGGTTTCTCTTCTTCACCCTAGAACTCCTTTTTTTTTTTTTTGAGATGGAGTCTTACTCTGTCACCAGGCAGGAGTGCAGTGGTGCAATTTCAGCTCACTGCAACCTCCGCCTCCTGGGTTCAAGCGATTCCCCTGCCTCAGCCTCCCAAGTAGCTGGGACTACAGGTGCATGCCACCATGCCCAGCTGATTTTTTTTGTATTTTAGTGGAGATGTGATTTCACCATGTTGGCCAGGATGGTCTCAATCTCCTGACCTGGTGATCTGCCCGCCTTGGCCTCCCAAAATGTTGGGATTACAGGCGTGAGCCACCACGCCCCACCGAGAACTCTTAACAAATTCCAACACTCCCAGGAGCTCCAATGAATAAGACGCTCAAGGCACCTATGGCTACCAGCTATTTAGAGAGAAGAGATGGGCACAGAAGGAAGGAAAAGGATTTGCAGAAGGGTAGAAGAAGGAGTTACAAACCCATCACCGAAGAACCTTTCTAGAACTGGCAGGTACTGGTCCTTATTTTGCATAAATTGAATGTTATCAGTGACTTTGAGTTAAAGGGGAAATTTTATGGGATGGTGCCATAAAGATGTTAAGCACAAGGGTTGGAGTTAGGCACCACCAGTTTCCATTCTAGGATGATCAATGGTCCCAGAGTACTGGGACTGTCAGAGGTTTAGCACAGAAAGTCCCACATCCCAGGACACTCAGGTCTCACAGTTGGTCTCCCATTCCCAACCAGCTCTATTACTTAGTAACTGCAAAAACCATGGACAAATTAGCTATCTGGCTAAACCCAAGTTTCCTCATCTATGAAATGGGGATAACAGGACTATTTCACTCAGCGTTCTTTTGAAAATAGAATGAGATATTTGTCACTGAAAGATCCAGAAGGCTGGGGAGAGGACAGGCAGGGTGCTGATGGAAAGAGGGACTGCTGTGGGATCTGGTGCTGCGCGGACCTTTGCCAGCTTCTGTCTAACCCTTCCTCCAATGTTCAGTGTTCCTGAATTTTCACAGCACCTTTTATTTATGGGCAGGGAACAATTCTCCAGGGAGCTTCTCGCTTTCAGGAAGGCCTGGGCACTGCACTACCAGGTCCATGAGTAAAAACACAGAGGAGACCTTATGAACACCTCTGACCTTTCCAATATCCCATATTCCTCATCTCTGCAGTTAAGTGCTTTTCATGCTTGTAGAAGGCCAAGAAAGTAGAGATGCTTTTTTTTTCTTTTTGTTTCTTTTTTTCTTTAGAAAGAAAAAGGAGAAAGCATCCAATCCAGAGATTAAGGCATTTAAAACACAAGAGTAAAAAAGCAAATTATGCATTAGGGAGGCTGCCATGGTACAGAAGAAAGGGAACAACTTTCTTTTTTATTTACTCATTTGTGTATCAGAACTGCAGGATTGGGATTCTGCTCCTCCCAATATGAGCTGTGTGACCTTGAACAACTCACTAAAACTTTCTTGGGTCTTTGTTTCCTCTTTCATAATGTGAAAAAACAAGATACCCATAAAGTTATTGGAGGGGGCATTAAATAAATAATATAAATAAAGCATTTAGCCCAGGGCCTGCCGTTTTTTCTTTTTATGAAAGTAAAATACAAATACAGACAACTTTTGCACCTTCCTGATAGAGCCCTCAGTCATAACAATAGGATCCAAACTTGTCTTTTTTCATGTAAGCAAACTTATAATAAAGCATATAGAACACTTTTCAAAATACGTGTTTAAAATTGAACTGAGGACGAAGAAAAACTCATGTCCTTCACGGTTTTTTTTTTTTTTTTTTTTTTTTTTTTTTTTTATAGATAGATTCTCACTCTTTTACCCAGGCTGGAGTGCAGTGACATGATCATATCTCACTGCAGCCTTGAACTCCTGGACTCAAGCAATCCTCAGCCACCCAAGTAATTAGTACTACAGGTGTGCACTTCTAGCTATGCCCAGCTAACTTTTATTTTATTTTTTTGTAGAGACAGAATCTCACTGTGTTACCCGGGCTGCTCAAGTACATTTAATTTCATTGATAAAAGGAATTTCTGAAAAGAAGACTGTGTAGACTATGGCTTGGAAACAGCCAGAATTATCCTCAAAGGGCATGTGTCCTGGGGCTCCTGGAGGCTGAGACAGGAGATGGGGTCTCATGCACTAGAGCAAAGAACTCTCTCAAAACTCCCTCTGTATGTACTGTCTGCAAAAGTGCTGCGCAAAATAACACGGGAATAAGAGGTAGAGAGTTATAAGTGTGATGATCTCATGTTTGGAGAACCATCTGTGGATCCCAAGCCACCCTTATCAGCACTTTAAAATCTGGGTTTAAAACATGTGGGACCAGCCGGGCGCAGTGGCTCACGCCTATAATCCCAGCACTTTGGGAGGCCTAGGCGGGTGGATCACGAGGTCAGGAGATTGAGACCATCCTGGCTAACACGGTGAAACCCTGTCTCTACTAAAAGTACAAATAATTAGCCGGGCATGGTGGCGGGCGCCTGTAGTCCCAGCTACTCGGGAGGCTGAGGCAGGAGAATGGCGTGAACCTGGGAGGAGGAGCTTGCAGTGAGCCGAGATCGCGCCACTGCACTCCAGCCTGGGCGACAAAGCGAGACTCCGTCTCAAAAAAAAAAAAAAAAAAAATGTGGGACCACGAGGTTAAGGAGAAACATTGCTAGGAGAGGTTTTGCAGGTTGTTACTGAATGCTTTCTCACTTTCCCTGTGCCAATTTGGAAACCAGCGAACACTGCAATATGCATGCTGACCTGGAGGCTATAAAATGCATCCTCTCAAAGATTGGCAGAAGATGTAAAAACACTGGAAATAGGACTCAGTGAAACTTGAGGAGTTTATAGTCATGTTGGCTGCATCCAAATGTAGCTTAGGTATTTAGGTGCCTAAATATTTTATGGAAGACAGTAGAGGTCAAACACTCCTTCTTTAAGTCCAAGTAATATATGGACTTATAATTTCCATGGATTCAGATGGAATCAGGAGGCAAGAAAATATTAGGCGGCCACCTTAGGAATGTGAAAATTGCCTCATGCAAGTGTTTCTACAGGTAGAGAACAAGTTACAACCTTCCCTTTCAGCAGCTATACGCCAAAAGTCTAAAAATTGACCCTCAAAATGGAAAAAAAAAAAAGGCTTCAGCTCACCTCCTCTCTTTTCTCAGGTGGAGTATACAATAGGGACAAGATATGGATGGCTGGAGAAAACAATGGGATGAAAAGAGATGAGAGGAAGGGAGGTGGAGGAGAGGGGAGAGAGAAGAGAAACTAGCAAGAAAAGTGGAATAAAAAGAATACGGCTGTCAGGTTTACAGTTCGGGATTTTCAAGTCTACAAATGAGCCACTGTTTTTAGCTTCCATTGGCATCCAAGGGAAACACGTGAACAATCTTAATTCTGAAATAACTATTGCACAGTGAGCAAGTGTCAAATACTTTAGATCCAGGTAGATGCAAAATGCTGACCTGGGTGGCAAATACCAGCAAAACCTGGGCATGCTGAATCTGTCTACTATTTGCCATATGTGTAGCCCTTATGACTTTCCTTCAAGTGCTGCCCATGCAACTATAGATGCCTTGCTCCCTTATGCATGGGGCAAGGATGAAAAACTTCCAATTAATTTTAACAATGAAATAACTCAAGCCCTTTGATTAACTAATGCTCTACATTGGTTGATGCCCATCAGCTACTTTTGAACATACCATGCCCCAACAATTTGGCTCAATTCAGATATTAACAGTAAAATAAAATATCCCTTTACCTAAAGTAAACACCATCATGGGGATAAATGAAGAGTAAAATAAGATGAGAATTTGGTTCATTGTATTTATGAGTCTCATGCACAAAGGATACTCTATTTTAGAGCCTTTCAGCTCTGCCAGAACTTTAACAATGGCTCTTCCATAGAATAATTTATGATCAGAGTTCTTGCTTTAACTGACTCCTCCTTAATGCTCAGTTGCAATAGAAAACACAAATAAAAATAAAATCAATAATATCCTATGTGCTTTCCTCTTGAGATTTCTATTTAAGTCCCCAAATAAATTTTCATGTCACAAAAGCATTCAGATATTTTTCCATCTCTGCTAACAGATTGGACTAGACAATATACCCCAGCACTATTTAAAGATCAACCACATAAAATAAATAAAAATGCACTTAGTATAAACAGTGACAAAAAGTATAAACACTCAAATGTTCCATTTGCCTTATGGAGAAATATTTGAAATAGGAGCCAACATTCAATTTTGGGGGTAAAGATTTTTTAAACATTCTGTTATTATTGACCAAGGCAATCTTGAAATAGTTTAGCAAGAGATAATACCTTGGATGTTGGATAAAATGCTAACTCCTTAGGCTGACATGAAAAGTGATCGCTATCTACCTTACCTCATGCCTCTGTCACAAACAGTCCTACAACACCTGCACATCATCTGCTCCAGCCAGTGTAGTTTAGGTATTATTCCCATTGCCCCAGCCTATCTAGACACTCTTGCCCTGCTCATTTGCTGGGGTTCACCTCCACGTAATAGGTCCTTCTGTTTCCTTCTCTGCCTTCAAAAGCTGGCTCCTTCAGAGCCACTGCCAATTTCACATCCACCAACTTTCCTGAATAACATAAAGTTAGCTCTCCTTCCTTCCAAACTAGTATATTTCTTGTCAGTATAATTCATTTGGAAAAAGAAAAAAGAATAAAACCTTTACTTTTCTTGCCCTATCTCTCTAAACAGTGTTCTAAGTATAGTTATGTCTTGTTTCACCAATCCTACTTTAAGCTTTTCAGGGATAGGATTCATGTCCCTCACTGAATTTGGTGTCTTCACAAAGCAACAGAACAAGTTGAAGAGATGCTCATGTAAGATCTGGATAATATTATGTCTTGGACTTACCCTCTAGCCGTATCAAGAAATACTCATAAATGTCAATCCGTAAGACCATAATTCACCAAGACAAGAAACATGATTGATTAGATAGAAATTATGAAGAAATAGACCTTGAAACTCCTTCTAGTAAGCAAGGAGATATAGACTTTTATTATTTTGTAACAGTTTTTCTTTAGTTCAATAAAATCTTCCTGGGAGGACATAAAATCCATTGTCCTTTCTAAACCTACAGCTTATTATAATCCACCTATTAAAACAATACAGATAAGTTGGGTGTCTCATATTACACTAAGCATTTTAAACCAAAGGTATTGCCACTACTAGTTTGCATTTGTAAAAGCAGAACAATAATAGTAACAGGAGTTTTGCTGTTGACATTTCTTTAAAGGATCCAAGACTTACTTATCATTTGCAACTCTAACTAATACAGATTACTTTTGTTGACTAGAGTCTTTGTTTGTTTTCTAAGTTTGTAGGTTTGCTTCAGTAGATTGACAAAACAGGAGATTTAAAAATAAACCACACATAGACTGAATAGTAAGAGGCTTTATGAACATATCCAGGTGAAAGCCTTATTTGTCTCATCAGTCACTCCCTTTTCCAAAGGCAGCATTCCTGTCCATTGCTCTGACTCCATGGATCTACCTTAGTTTCTGTACTCGGTGATGGCACTTGATGCTCATCACTCTCCGAGTTGGGAGATGTGGCCTTGGCCACAAAGGTCTCAATATTTTATCAGGTCTTGGTTCTGCACCTGATTCAGCTTTTCTTAATGCTGCACTTTACCAAGCTTTTTCATACATCATTAAACAGCAACTATTGTGCTTGTGCCCCCTTTCTGATCGACTGCAATGTTAAGATCACATTGAACACCACACATGCTTTTCCCAACTTGCGCAACATCGTATTCATGAACAGTCAATAGTATTTCCACATTAAGCCGCCCATGGAGCTCTTGTTACTACTGAAGCAAGTACATGTCCTTGGTCTTTCAGAGAGGTACAATATTAATGCCAGATAATGAATTTGCCAACCAACCTGAATTTGGGGGTCTCTCTTTCTCCTAGTGTTGTCAGAGTCTAAATTGTAAGAACGTCACAAAAGACCAATATTAAAGTGACAGCATTGTAAACCATGGATCTAGAACCATTTCAATTAACATTTATTGAGAACATCATCTAGGAGAGAAATAGGGAAGTAGCAAGTACATGGATCCTGTCTTTAAGGAATTTGAAGGCAACATAGGAGAAAAGGAAAATGTATGAGAAAACATTATAACAGCACCATCTTTTGACAGATGCTTGTAGCTGTGTTCTGGAAACCCCTCCAGGTTCCTACCTCTATCTTAGCACTTACCTACTATGTTGAAATCATCTGAGAACATAGCTGCTAGTGGGCAGGGGTTGCTTCATTCATCTTTGAATCCATTGTGCCTGATACAGTATCTAAAACACTTTAGTAACTGAAAATATATGTTGAACTAACCCAATCATGGTGGTAGGTGAGATCAAAGAGGGGAAAGATTGGGGTGTCTGATGTGGAAAGACAAGAAGCATAAAGATACCACCCAGGAAACCTTGCTAAATACAAAGAAACGGACATTTTCTTTTCTGTTTCTTATCTATAAAACACATCATCTAACTTGGAGGCAGAGAATGCATTTTAAGAAGACAAGCATTCTCATCTAAGCAACTATAATGCTGGAGGATGAAGAGAACCAGTTGCAAAATTACACACTTTGCATCCTGGGTTTCCCTTTGAAATGATACTCTAGTAAACCTGAACTCGCTGCTCACAGAAGCATGTCACTACTTTTGTATAAGACATTACCCTCCTCTCCCTCCGCCCCACTCCACCCTCCCTAGGCTTCTGGAAACCTGGAGTCAGTATCTGCAGACACATATGAAATGGCAACTCAAGGATTTCTCTTGCTCTTGCATGAGAAAACACAACTTTGCCAGAATTATTTAGATAGGTGAGATTGTGGTCTGAAATATCCAGATAATAATTTCAAAAGTCTGTATTTATCACTATGTGTATTGATTGGGCTGGCATGAGAGAGACTGAAGATGGAAACTTTAGAACCCTTGGAAGATTTCAAGTGATCTGGGGAAAGGGAGATTTTCTTTCCCCTCCCCCTGCAAAAACAAACCATGAGTCTAGAAAACAAGTTGTGAGCTGCCCCAGCAACATGAATTTTGTGCCTGAAGTAGACATTGCTCAATAATTTCCTGGAAATGCTCCTTAAAAAGCATTTTGCAAAAGCTGTGCGTCTACAGGCAGGTAAAATTTCTCTGAAGTGTCAGGTTTTATTTTCTTGTGAATTTTGCATTTTACACTACATTATATCCATGTGCATTTCAATATAAGTCCTTTCCCTACCTCCTCTGATTTTTGATCACACAGTGATATCCTATCATTGGTCCACTTTGAGCAACAGGACTCTAAAATATAAATTCTGAGATCAGAAATTTCTCTTTTCCCAAAGTGTTAGGTTGCTGAAGACCTATGGCTTCTTTCCTGAGGCTGTATCGCCTATAACTGTGCCCAACAAATGTGGACATTTATAAATGCCACATTTCTGCTTCTCAATTAAATGGCTGTCACTTAATCATGAATATGGCCAACATTTATTGAGCATTTGCTACATGCAAGGTACCGAGCTAGGTCTCTGTAGGGGAAGGAATAAATCAGAGTGTGGGAAACAGTGATGGCTCATCGTTCTCACCCAAGCTCAGAGAGCTTGGGACAGAGAATACTCTGAATTAAAGCATGGATGTGCCACACAGCCCCCTCAGCAGGAGACCTTTGAAGCCACTCGGCCTTGGAGGTGGAACCTACTCACTTCCACCCCCAGGTGCACTCAGAAAGATGTAAAAATACAGACCCAATTTTCAGAGAATGGGGCAGAACTCATAGTTTTGTTTGTTTGTTTTATGTAACACCTTCATTTAAGCACAATTCTATTAATTTTCCCAGGTGGTTAATTTTTTTATCTGCTGGTTGGTAGTGGCATATTTTCTTTCCTGACACTTCTGGGAATATCTGAAACACAATCCTCTTACCACAGATTTATAATAGGAAGTTTGATTAACAGAAAAATGGCAAGGGTAGCCAGCAGAGTTCCAGGAAGGACAGGGAAAGAAACACTATCTGTCCTTTTCACTGTTGTTACCCCAGTGCCTTTTGTGGCTCCATAAATATTTATCTATAGTAAATAATCGATTCCAAAAAATTGTTGACCTATCTCAGTCTGTGAAATTATTTACTTAACTCCTGTACTTGAAAAGTCTGGGAGTGTGCTGCCTTGCGCTTCCATTCATGCTGCGGTTTCCTTTCAATAAGATATCTACCAAAGGTGGCCTCTCAAGTCCTTACTATGATGGGCGATCCAACTGTCACCAGCAGGTACCTGGGTGCTTGCACCTTTTGTGGGCACTATGGGACATCCTGGTATCATGGAGGTGGGGATCCTTTTCATCCAGATAGTCCAGCAAATGATTCCTCTACAGAAAACAATTTTCAAGCCCATTGGAAGGATAGAAAAAACACACTTGATTTTTTTCAAAAGCTCATCATTTCCTCCTTTCTATTTTTCTCTTAGTAGAGGCACTTGGCACATCCCTTGAGTCTTGCAAGAACCTCACTGTGTTTAGGCTTCCCTTTATCCTTTTAGCATATTTCTGTATTATGTTGTTCTTATACTCCTACGTGATCACTAACAATGTTATCACATTCCAGTGAATTTAATAAACATACATGGAATGTGTGCAGCAAGACGGCCCTGTGCTAGGAAGACTGGAAGACACAGTGATGAGTAAGGCTACTAAGGAAGTTGCTCTAAGGAAACCACCTGCAGAGCCAGTCTTGCACATTCCCAGCCTTAGCCTAACAAACCAAAAGAGCAACGTTCATGGAAGGCTTGGGGTCACCAAGGAGCAAGGGGCATGTCCATCTGGAAGGGTTGCAGACTGCTTCACAAGTTGAAGATAACATTTCCATTGAACAGTGGATCTGAATTTGACCAGGAAAGGAGGATGGTGAGGAATAGCATTCCCAGTGGTGGGCAGAGACACTGAGGCAAGAGAACACAGAATATCTTTTGGAAATGACAAGTTATTCCTTATAAAAGGGGAAATATCTGGAACATTTCATCACAGATAAGGCTGGGAGGGTAAGTAAGTTAGAGTTGATGGAGCACCTGTGAGGCCAAACAAGGAAAGGAAGAATTAGAGATCTAGAAGAGTCCTGAGCAGGACCTCTGGGATGTTGGGAAAATTCCTTCCCCATATGCAGCATGGCATGTATTCTGTAAGAAAACTTCACCTGACTTGTCTGCTACCGTATATCCAACGGACTCAGGAGGCTAAATATTTCTCTTCTCCTTTTAATCATTTAGCTAACCATGGCTGCCAATTTATGAAGAGATTCTTTAAAACATGAAGAGCTCAGTGTAGCAGTAAGATTGGCCAGGGAACTGTACAGGATTGCCACATTCCTATGAACTCATTCTGCTTCCCATATGCACAGAGCTGAAAAATAAAAACAAGACTCAACTGTCTGTCTAGGAGAGGTGTGCTATGGTTAGGCTTTGTGTCCCCACCCAAATCTCAACTTGAATTGTAATCCCCAGGTGTTGAGGGAGAGACCTAGTTGGAAGTGATTGGACCATGGGAGCAGTTTCCTCATGCTGTTCTCATGATACTGAGGGAATTCTCATGAGATCTGATGGTTTTATAAATGGCAGTTTCCCCGGGGCTTTACACACTCTCTCTCTCACCTGCCAGCATGTAAGGTGTACCTGCTTCCCCTTCTGCCATGATTCTAAGTTCCCTGAGGCTTCCCCAGCAATGTGGAACTATGAATCAATTAAACCTCCTTTCTTTGTAAATTACCCAGTCTCCGGCAGTTCTTTATAGCAGTGCAAGAACGAACTAATACAGGTTGGCTTCAAAACACATTTTTAGTATTATATTCTTCCTTCATGTCATAGAATATTAAAGATTATTTTTGAAAACTCATTTATCTCTCCAGATTTTAATCTCTGTCTTCTTCTTGTCTTTTCCCATTTTCCACCACCAAAAGTAATAATCTATTACACATAGCACAACATGGACCATCTAGAACCTGCAGAGAATAGTGAAGAAAAGAAGCAGAACCTGAAGACAGAAGAAGAAAGTGGAATAGATGCTGAAAGCTACAAGGAAATGTCAATATTTGGTGGATGGCAGAAAGTGTCCCCTGTAACTAGATGTAGATTTTACTTCAAAAGAATCCCACTGAAGCAACCCTTCTGAGGTTAGAAACCGTTGTGATGCTTTTGAGCCTCTAAACCTTCAAATTTAACTTGGTCTTGACAATCATAAAGTCTGGGCTGCTGCACATGGTGTGATTTTATTCCCCTGGTTGTCCTAGAAGTGGAAAAAGAATCACTTTCAAATGAGAATTTTATTGTTCTCATCACAGGAGCTTCAGTTGGGCTATTAAAAAAGCCTTTCTTTTATGAAATTTCTCTTAGAAAACAACGGATTATAAGATAAGAGGAAATGACCTCAGGCAAGTGAAAAAAAGTACTCGTAAAGCTGTGAGAAAACTTTCCAGAAGTTTCTCTGTATTTGTGTGTTCTGTCAAACTGCAGCCACATTCAGCCTTCCCTTTCTCCACCCCTAGGCAGTAAAACTGTGAGATGGCTAATTTCTAGTCTGTTCCCCCTTCACTTAGGTAACTGCACAGCAGGCATGATCTGACCCAGTCTTCCATAAACAACTCCCTACCCCTACCCAAGGAGGCTTAACCTTTGAGAGGAAACGGATATGTTGTTTTCTGGCATTTGAAGAACGTAAAGCAGTATACCTGCCCCAACTGCTATCCAAACCATGAGTGAATTTGCAGTGCTCTTTGGGAGTAAACTGGAGTTTGGCAAAAGAAAGCAACGAGATAGAGGGAGAGACCTTGAAGCATTTTCTGAACTTTGTCTTCATTTGGCAAACAAATCTTTAACTTTGGAATCTGTCCTGGGCCAGCTTAGTTGTGTGGAATGGAGAGAAGAACCTATTGTTGCACTGAGGAGACAGAATGTGTCCACAGATGCTAGTAACCCAAATCACTCTGCATAGAAACACAAATACAAAGTCAGCTCCAGTATCCATCTTGGTGACCTTCGACCCACCATCCCAGGCCCTGATGGAGGAAAAGGGCTCCAAAAGAGAAGATTCCTTTCTCATGAAAAAAGGGAAGTGAGTAACACCCAATGTTTCCCACGCTCATTGCCTCTTTTACAAAGAATTGGAATTCCTCTGGCGTTAGATGTAATCTGTAGGCATTGGGTCACAACTTCAGGGGAATTTCTAGTTCTCTAGAGCTCACTTTCCCAGCCCAGTTCTTAGGAGACCCATTCCATGGAAGGCATCTAACTTACATGTCAGGGACCTCAGGGCAGTCTCTAATCCTGGGCAGCCCTGAACTGGACATCCAATGTATTGGTGTTTCCATCACTCTATCAATACAACTGTTTGAGCTGCCTCACCCGATTGGGATTTCTGGGGGTGAGATCTGATGATAAATATAAAAGTGATCTGAAATAAAAGTCCACTTGCTTTTTACCTGAAAGGGCTCATATCTGAGGTCTGCTGAGAAAGGTCTAACAGCAGTAACAGCAGTGCAAGGAACTTCAGCTTTATTCCAGAGCAGGCTAACTAGAGGTGGGAAATTCCATATATGTAAGATCCAAACAACTAGAAAGCACAAATAATTGGTTGGCATGGGGTGAGGGGAGGAACTTCTTTCCTCCATGTCTACTATGAGAAACATAAATATAGTCATCCCTCACTATGCAGGATAGGTTCCAGGATCCCCTTGCAGAGACCAAAATCTGCAAATACTCAAGTCCCTTATATAAAACGGTGTAGTAATTGCATATGCACATACCTCCCATATCCTTTAAATCATGTCTAGATTACTTACGATGCCTAATACTATGTAAATGCTATTAATACATAAAAATTTGTTATACTGTACTGTTAGGGATTACAGAGCAAAAAAAAAGTCTGCACATATGCAATGCAGACACTTTTATTTCTCCCGAGTATTTTCTAGCCACAGCTGGTGGAATCCATGGATGCAAAACCCATGGATATGAAGGACGGATTGTATATAAGATGTGATAAGGGATCATAAAAGAGAGTGATATGGTTTTGCTGTGTCCCCACCCAAATCACAACTTGAATTTTATCTCCCAGAATTCCCACATGTTGTGGGAGGGACCCAGGAGGAGGTAATTGAATCATGAGGTCCAGTCTTTCCCATGCTATTCTTATGATAATGAGTAAATCTTATGAGATCTGATGGGTTTATCAGGGATTTCCACTTTTGCTTCTTCCTCATTTTCTCTTGCCACTGCCATGTAAGAAGTGCCTTTCACTGCCTGCCATAATTCTGAGGCCTCCCCAGCCATGTGGAACTGTAAGTCCAATTAAACCTCTTTTTCTTCCCAGTCTTGGGTATGTCTTTATCAGCAGCATGAAAACAGACCAATACAGAGGGCAACTTCCTATATCATGTGGTAGGGGAGAAGAGGGAAGGAATTGCTTCAAAATTAACCTAATATTCTTTCCCTTTTACATCTATTTTACAATTTGATGATAATTAGGCCTTTAATGAGGAAAAAATTACCATATAAATCTTAAGTAAGTTTTATGCCATCAAACAATATATTACTTTCGGGAGAGTTTCATCATCTGGTATAACACCAAACCTCAAGTGGAATGTATTTCGCCACTCTTAGAAGTGACCAACATTTCTAAACTAACCCACACACTCCTCAATTATTTCCAAGACATGGAAATTGATGTTTTCACACACCTGTAGGAAAGTACAGCAAATAGCCTTTGGGGGACATTTCTAGATTTTACTACACATTTGGAAGAAATCTGAAAAAAAACTAGTCCAATAACCAGTTATAGTTAGTATCCAAGCTATTTGGTGATGAAAGTTAGGCCTTTTTTTAAATGTCTAAATGTGAATGATACAGTTTGGTTCCATGTCCTCACCCAAATCTTACCTCGAATGATAATCCCCATGTGTCAAGGGCAGGACCAAGTAGAGGTAATTGGATCATGGGGGGCGGTTTTCCGATGCTTTTCTCATGATAGTGAGTCTGACGAGATCTGATGGTTTTATAAGCATTTGGCATTTCCCCTGCTTGCACTCACTCCATCCTGCCACCCTGTGGAGAAAGTGCCTGCTTCTTTTTGTTTGTTTGTTTTTTATTGTACTTTAAGTTTTAGGGTACATGTGCACAACGTGCAGGTTTGTTACATATGTATACATGTGCCATGTTGGTGTGCTGTACCCATTAACTCGTCATTTAACATTAGGTATATCTCCTAATGCTATCCCTCCCACCTCCCCCGACCCTACAACAGGCCCCGGTGTGTGATGTTCCCCTTCCTTTGTCCATGTTTCTCATTGTTCAATTCCCACCTATGAGTGAGAACATGCGGTGTTTGGTTTTTTTGTCCTTGTGATAGTTTGCTGAGAATGATGGTTTCCAGCTTCATCCATGTCCCTAGAAAGGACATGAACTCATCCTTTTTTATGGCTGCATAGTATTCCATGGTGTATATGTGCCACGTTTTCTTAATCCAGTCTATCGCTGTTGGACATTTGGGTTGGTTCCAAGTCTTTGCTATTGTGAATAGTGCCGCAATAAACAAACACATGCATGTGTCTTTATAGCAGCATGATTTATAGTCCTTTGGGTATATACCCAGTAATGGGATGGCTGGGTCAAATGGTATTTCTAGTTCTAGATCCCTGAGGAATCGCCACACTGACTTCCACAATGGTTGAACTAGTTTACAGTCCCACCAACAGTGTAAAAGTGTTCCTATTTCTCCACATCCTCTCCAGCACCTGTTGTTGCCTGACTTTTTAATGATTGCCATTCTAACTGGTGCGAGATGGTATCTCATTGTGGTTTTGATTTGCATTTCTCTGATGGCCAGTGATGATGAGCATTTTTCCATCTGTCTTTTGGTGACATAAATGTCTTCTTTTGAGAAGTGTCTGTTCATATCCTTTGCCCACATTTTGATGGGGTTGTTTGTTTTTTCCCTGTAAATTTGTTTGAATTCATTGTAGATTCTGGATATTAGCCCTATGTCAGATGAGTAGATTGCAAAAATTTTCTCCCATTCTGTAGGTTGCCTGTTCACTCTGATGGTAGTTTCTTTTGCTGTGCAGAAGCTCTTTAGTTTAATGAGATCCCATTTGTCAATTTTGGCTTTTGTTGCCATTGCTTTTGGTGTTTTAGACATGAAGTCCTTGCCCATGCCTATGTCCTGAATGGTACTGCCTAGGCTTTCTTCTAGGGTTTTTATGGTTTTAGGTCTAACATTTAAGTCTTTAATCCATCTTGAATTAATTTTTGTATAAGGTGTAAGGAAGGGATCCAGTTTCAGCTTTCTACATATGGCTAGCCAGTTTTCCCAGCACCATTCATTAAATAGGGAATCCTTTCCCCATTGCTTGTTTTTGTCAGGTTTGTCAAAGATCAGATAGTTGCAGATATGCGGCATTGTTTCTGCGGGCTCTGTTCTGTTCCATTGATCTATATCTCTGTTTTGGTACCAGTACCATGCTGTTTTGGTTACTGTAGTATAGTTGTAGTATAGTTTGAAGTCAGGTAGCGTGATGCCTCCAACTTTGTTCTTTGGCTTAGGATTGACTTGGTGATGTGGGCTCTTTTTTGGTTCCATATGAACTTCGAAGTAGTTTTTTCCAATTCTGTGAAGAAAGTCACTGGTAGCTTGATGGGGATGGCATTGAATCTATAAATTACCCTGGGCAGTATGACCATTTTCATGATATTGATTCTTCCTACCCATGAGCATGGAATGTTCTTCCATTTGTTTGTTTCCTCTTTTATTTCATTGAGCAGTGGTTTGTACTTCTCCTTGAAGAGGTCTTTCACGTCCCTTGTAAGTTGGATTCCTAGGTATTTTATTCTCTTTGAAGCAATTGTGAATGTGAGTTCACTCATGATTTGGCTCTTTGTCTGTTATTTGTGTATAAGAATGCTTGTGATTTTTGCACATTGATTCTGTATCCTGAGACTTTGCTGAAGTTGCCTATCAGCTTAAGGAGAGTTTGGGCTGAGACGATGGGGTTCTTGAAATGAAGGCAGAAATAAAGATGTTCTTTGAAACCAATGAGAACAAAGACACAACATACCAGAATCTCTGGGACACATTCAAAGCACTGTGTAGTGGGAAATTTATAGCACTAAATGCCCACAAGAGAAAGCAGGAAAGATCTAAAATTGACACCCTAACATCACAATTAAAAGAACTAGAGAAGCAAGGGCAAACACATTCAAAAGCTAGCAGAAGGCAAGAAATAGCTAAGATCAGAGCAGAACAGAAGGAAACAGAGACACAAAAATCCCTTCAAAAAATCAATGAATCCAGGAGCTGGTTTTTTTGAAAAGATCAACAAAATTGATAGACTGCTAGCAAGACTAATAAAGAAGAAAAGAGAGAAGAATCAAATAGATGCAATAAAAAATGATAAAGGAGATATCACCACCGATCCCACAGAAATACAAACTACCATCAGAGAATACTATAAACACCTCTACGCAAATAAACTAGAAAATCTAGAAGAAATGGAGAAATTCCTCGACACATACACCCTCCCAAGACTAAACCAGGAAGAAGTTGAATCTCTGAATAGACCAATAACAGGCTCTGAAATTGAGGCAATATTTAATAGCTTACCAACCAAAAAAAGTCCAGACCAGATGGATTCACAGCCAAATTCTACTAGAGGTACAAGGAGGAGCTGGTACCATTCCTTCTGAAACTATTTCAATCAATAGAAAAAGAGGGAATCCTCCCCAACTCATTTTATGAGACTGGCATCATCCTGATACCAAAGCCTGGCAGAGACACAACAAAGAAAGAGAATTTTAGACCAATATCCCTGATGAACATAGATGCAAAAATCCTCAATAAAATACTGGCAAACCAAATCCAGCAGCACATCAAAAAGCTTATCCACCATGATCAAGTTGGCTTCATCCCTGGGATGCAAGGCTGGTTCAATATACACAAATCAATAAACATAATCCAGCATATAAACAGAACCAACAACAAAAACCACATGATTATCTCAATAGATGCAGGAAAGGCCTTTGACAAAATTCAACAACATTTCATGCTAAAAACTCTCAATAAATTAGGTATTGATGGGACGTATCTCAAAATAATATGAGCCATCTATGACAAACCCACAGCCGATATCATACTGAATGGGCAAAAACTGGAAGCATTCCCTTTGAAAACTGGCACAAGACAGGGATGCCCTCTCTCACCACTCCTATTCAATATAGTGTTGGAAGTTCCTGCCAGGGCAATCAGGCAGGAGAAGGAAATAAAGGGTATTCAATTAGGAAAAGAGGAAGTCAAACTGTCCCTGTTTGCAGATGACATGAAGCACTTGCTTCTTCTTTGTATTCCACCATGATTGTAAGTAAGTTTCCTGAGGCCTCCCCAGCAATGCTGAACTGTGAATCAATTAAACCTCTTTCCTTCATAAATTACCCCATCTTAGGTATTTCTCTATAGCAGTGTTAAAATGGACTAATAAAGTACACAGAAATTTTTTTTTAATTTTGTATCCCAATATGACTTCAATTGATTGGTCTGTGAATTTCTACTGGTCTTACCGCCGTCCTTTAGAATCATTATTTTAGCAATCTATCCTCTCCTTGCCATTCCAATTTTCTTGGCATACTGATCACAGTAAGAGAATAATCTAATCCTCCCTATTCAATTGCTGGTTTTGTAGAAGGACCAAATTATATGATCAGAGCAATGAGCACAGATGAGAAACAGCTGTGAATGGTATAGTCCCAGCCTCTTGGTAGACATTTCACGAAATATCATATCTGGGAATGAATTCCTTAGGGCCTCTATTATCTATAGCTTTTTGCATCCAAGGGGAGTATAGCATAGTGGTTTCAAGCATGGTCAGGCAGTAGTGAGCATGCATTTGAAATTTTTGGTCACCAAATTGCGATGAGGAGTCAGCATGTTGGTGAAGTGTGCTTTGACTCCTATGTCTCCATGTGTGTTTTGTTGGCCTGTATGGAGGTTAACTGCTCAGTTTAACTACATGTTTAGCCAGATGAATACAAGAGGGAAAAAATGTCTTCTTTCTTTGAAATTCTTACTTCCCTGGTGAACCTTCATGACTACCCCATTTCAGTAAGCCAGCGCCCCGTTCTCTGCCAGAGTCACACACTCACTACCAGAAGCCACCTTGTTCATTGCTTGCTTGGTGACTGCTTCCTACCACAGAAATGGAAACTTCCCGGCTGGACTTGGTTTTGTTTACCATTGTATCCCCATTACCTGAACTAGGTGCTCAAATACAGAATTTTAGTAGAGAATGCTGCCTTTCACGCGAGTAAGAGAAAAACAAATGAAGGCTTACATGTATTTGCCTGAATGTACATAAAACATCTCTGTGAGCATGGTGCACACCTGATAATATTGATTGCTTTGAGTGCCAGGAAAGAGGGAGATTTTTCACTGTTTACCCTTTTGAACCTCTTGAGTTTTTACTGTACAAGTCAGTCATGTGCTGTATAGGGATGTTCCAGTCAATAATGGACGGCATACATGGTGGTGGTTCCATAAGATTATAATGGAACTGAAAAATTCTCATCGCCTAGGTACGTCTTGATGATTCTGACTCTGTGTAGGTCTAGGCTAATGCGTGTGTTTCTGTCTGCTTTTTAACAAAAAAAGTTTAGAAAGCAAAAAATAAAAACTTTTTAAATAGGAAAAAATTTATAGAATAAGGATAGAAAAAATATTTTAATACAGCTGTACAATGTGTTTGTGTTTTAAGCTGCGTTGTTACAAAAGGTTCAAAAAGCTTTTTTTAATTTTAAAGTTTATAAAGTAAAAAAGGTGGTACAGTAAGCAAAGGTTGATCTATTAGTGAAGAAAGAAATTTTCTAAAATAAATTTAGTGTTGCCTACATGTAGTGTTTATAAACTCTATAGTACTCTACAGTCATGTTCTAGGCCTTCACATTCACGCACCCATCACCCACTGACTCACCCAACTTCCAGTCCTGCAAACTCCACTTACTGTAAGTGCCTCACACAGGTGTACCATTTTAAAAAATCTTTCATACCTTATTTGTACTGTACCTTTTCTCTTAGATATGTCTAGATATAAAAATACTTACCATTGCATTACAATTGCCTAAAATATTCTGTCCAGTAACATGCTGTACAAATTTGTAGTCTAGAGCAATAGGTTATACCATATAGCCTAGGCACGTAGTAGGCTAGAACATCTAGGTTTGTGTCAGTGCATGCTATGATGTTCACATAATGACAAAATTGCCTAATGACACATTTCTCAGAAGGTATCCTCATTGTCAAGTGACACAAGACTGCATTTTGAATGTGATTGTATTAATGATTCAAAACCAGACGATTAAAGTTTTAAAAAATGGAGTGCTCTATTCTTGAGAGCAGAGCTTAGACACCTCTGAAGAGTATAATTATTTTTCCATTATTGTCAGTCCTATGAGCCTTTATGCTCTTTGGTTGTCTAGGGGAGTCCAAATCATCCTACACTTTTACATATTTCGCCTCATCATCTTCAAATATTAATCAAATATAACAATATTAAAAGACTCTTACCCCTAATTCAGAATATTCTATGCCATGAGAGAAAAAAATTGAATGAACCAATTACACAGGAAGGATGGAAATGCATAATTAAGAACATTCATGATGGTTTTACTGAACAGCATTAAAACAGTCCATTTTCCAATCATTCATTGCTTTTATTGGACACCATCCTGACTTAATAGAATGGTTCCTCTTAACGCTGTTAATTTCTGGAAGAGCTCCAAGGCAAATGAAATCTTGATACTCATGTTCTGGGAATACAAGTTGTGAAACAGTGGAGGTAGGGCGTGTGGGGTAGGTCTCGCTGAAGATCAATTTCACCCTGCAATCTGACAGGGCTTTTCATTCCTCATCATAACCTCCACACTTTATCTCCATGCTTTCCCCAGCCTCTAGAATGATCAGTCACACTAAACAAGATTCAGGCAGCCAACTCTGAGAGGACAAGGAGAGAAGCTCAAACCGTACTATAGACAAACTATTTCATGCTTTCCGTTGTCTGCTTGCCCCATACAAGGGAGTTGTACACGAGTGATTTTAGCTCATGTAATTATCTCAAATAATAATAATAACATTAAGGAGAAGAATATTAATAACAATACCATTGCTCTTATGGATTGATCCAATATCTCACCTCAAAAGAGGCCCAGGCTTTTTCATGGATATGATTAGGGTCACCCTTGCTGTGGACTAGCATAGGAGGCTGAGTACAGCTCTTGATGACACTGCTTCTTAAATGCCTAAAGATCGAAATGATCCCAAATCCTCCATCTCCTGCCTACCATCCAATGTTCTGCTCTCTAAAGCAACTTGAGGCAGTTAGGTATGCTCCTGGCTAAAGGAAGATACAGCAAAACAGTCAACAAGGTTATGAAAAATTCATTGCTAAAATCCAGAACTAAAGGGATCACACTTTTATCACAATACAGTCAATTTAACCACAATATATCTCAGGGATTATAACTCTGAAGTACTCCAAACATTTCTTGATGTGTACAAAATTTTGATGCAGACATTGCTGATTAAAAAATGTGTGTTCTTTTAGGTAAGGTAGAAGTTTCTTTTTTATTCCCTATGGGGGAAAAAAAGGTTGCCTCCCTAATTAGAAGAGCAAAAATAACTCCAAAAGTAACATGTACCATAAGTAAATAAACTTCTTTCAAACATTTTCAAAGTATTTATTTACTTATAAGCAACAAGTAAGTTTGCTTAGAAGACATTCATAAACCAGAAAATATCTCCCTCTATTCACTTGAAAAAGGCAGCACGGCATTAATCTTTAAGGATCTTACAATTAAATCTTTCCTAAATTCTTACAAATGAATGAAGTTTTTACTAAGTCTAACATACCTATTACATTGAAATGTGTACACACCTGAATAGTTTTTAGCTGAGTACATTTTCTACCTTCATTTCAAAATTTTCTTCTTAGGCTGACCACACTGAAATACGAATAATGAAAACACAAAATTTCATGGTTTCTCGGATATGGATCAAAAGATTACACTAAAATAAAAAATAAATTACACTTATTAGATGTTTGGCTTACTTAACCCAAGCATGTGGTGTGCAAACATTGTTGAGGAGTATCATTCAAGATATTTAGCAACCAACAAAATTTAGATAACCAACAAAGAGAACGGATGCCTGCCAGCTTATAGTTAGTACTGTATTGGTGCCTGCTTGTGAAATATCAATTCTGATGGCCTGAAAGCAGGCCCCTGCAAAGACAGCCTAGTTTCTGTCCTTGGCAGGGGCTCCCTGCAGTGGTAGAGCTCCCTGGGACTCCCTAGACGGCAATACAATCACTGCTTCTCTTGATGTACCAAAGGTTAACAAATCACAGACAAGAAAATTGACAAGACTGATGGGCATATAAACATTTGTTTATTAAAATGTGCACTGCAGCCATCCCATTTAAGTATACAGGTTAATTAAATCATAGATGCATGTTCTAAGAATGAGATTGATTTTCGAAGTGCTCTGTGTCTGTGTCCATAGACTCAAGCCAGTTCAAAAAAGCCATCAGTTTAATTTTTATCAAGCAATCAACTAGCAATAAGTTATTTTCATATTTCTTTGAATTAATCTTCTAACTCTGCCTATAAATTTAAAGCATTTAGAATATATATTTTTTAAAAAACTAGCTTGGCTGGGCACAGCAGTTCACACCTGTAATTCCAGCACTTTGGAAACCCAAAGCAGGAGGATCACTTGAGCCCAAGAGCTCAAGACCAGCCTGGGAAACATAATAAGACCCTAACTTTACAAAAAAAAAAATAAAATATAAAAAATTAGCGATGTGCACCTGTAGTCCCAGCTATTGAGAGGCTGAGGTGGGATGATCACTTCAGTGCAGTCAGCCAAGATCATACCACTGCCCTCCAGCGTAGGCAACAGAGCCAGATCCTGTCTCTAAAAAACAAAAACAAAAATACCCACCTCCCAGTACTACGAAAATCATTTTAATAATTGGTTAAATTCAAACAATTTATAATAGGAGCCCAGATTATTAAACCCCAACCTCCCATTCTTTTCAGAAATCCCCTCTCCCAGATTTTTGAGTAAATCTGTTTGATAACATCTAGCTGTGAGGAGTTCACTATCTATCATGAGTACCTTTCTGATTAACAGTTTATTTTACTCATTCTAGATGTATGTCGCTTTTAACTTGGGAGCTTTTGTTTGTTGGTTGAGTGTGTTGTTACATTTTGCTCATGTTGTTTGTAGCTTGTAAACTGATTCCCACAGGTGGGAAACTGCAATAAGTAATGAGGACAGTACACACTCTGTACTGTATCTGCAGATTCAACCAACCACTGAAAGAAAATGTAGTTAGGCCTACAATGAGTGCATGTGTACTGAACACGTACAGACTTTTTGTTCTTGTCATTATTCTCTAAACAACATAGTATAACTACCATTTATATATGTAGCCTTTAAATTGTATTAGATATTATACCTCATCTAGAGATGATTTAAAGCATACAGGAGCGTGTGCATAGCTTATATGCAAATACTACACCGTTTCATATAAGGGATTTGAGCATCCGTGGATTTTGGTATCTGATGGGGGTCCCAAGGAATTGAGGGAGACAGTACTTTCTAGCATGCTTCCAGTGGGAGGAATAAGAATAAAAGTTTCATCAGAATACACTCTTCCACATTCTTGGAAGTCTGAAGTATATGGCAAAGTAATGAAAATGAAGAGAAGAAGGTCAAAAATTCAACAAATAAGTTATCAGTGGGTATTTATTAAACAACTGTCAATGTTCTCAAGATATATTAGCTATTCAGGGGAAAACTACTTGGCCTTTAGCATTAGTGATGGGCCTAGAATTGTTAGATGGAATTATTTGGGTACCTGGGGCTCTGAACTGTGTCTTCAAAGATCGCTAAGATTTGGAGAGGTGTCAAGAGAGGAAAACAATTCTACTCTGGAGCCAAGTGACCCAAAGGTGTAAGAAAATTGAAAATAGAATCTATGGAAGACAGAAAGGAGACCAACTTACCCAGAATGGAGAATGGGCTGAAGAGTGGAGGGATGAGCAGTGCTGCCCAGGATTATCAAAAGCTTTGGGTAGGTCAGGCACGGGGGGCTCTCATGCCTGTAATCCCAGCACTTTGGGAGGCCGAGGTGGGCGAGTCACCTGAGGTCGGGGATTCAAGACCAGGCTGACCAACATGGAGAAACCCTGCCTCTACTAAAATTACAAAATTAGCCGAGTGTGGTGGCACATGCCTGTAATCCCAGCTACTCAGGAGGCTGAGGCAGGAGAATCGCTTGAACCCAAGAGGCAGAGGTTGCGGTGAGCTGAGAGCGTACCACTACACTCCAGCCTGGGCAACAAGAGCCAAACTTTGTCTAAAAAAAAATATATATATAACAAACTACAACAAAAAACAACAACAACAAAAAAAACAACTTTGGGTATGGAACTAGCCTAGGCCATTGAGTCTTCCAGGAAATAGAGGGAAAACTTGAGCCCTTTGTGAATAAGCATGCTGACATCATTTGTTTTAGAGATGGGCTCAATAAAGTAAGACATGACTCACCCTTCTTGGTAAACTCACAAAATTAAATACAGACCAAAATTGTCTTTCCATGCCCATTCTATTCCTTAAAAAGTCAAAAAGAATGATTCTAAAAGTGGTCATGGCCAAATAACGCAAGGACTCTGGAGATTTATCCCAATCAGATCAGCCTTTCTCTCAAAGGTACAAAGCAGACCTATTATACATATGTTTGTGTCCCCAAAGTAACATTTTTCAAGTGGCATTTCTAGTTTCAATTTCAATTTCAATGTAAAATAGAGTGTAGTTAAAGGGTTCACAGAATACAAATATCCAACTGTGAAAAAGTACATTAATTGAAACACTGAAAAACCTGGTGATTCACTTACTAGTTTTTGGCCATGTAACATGATTTATACATTAATCTGACAGCATGAACTAACATTTCAGGCCTTTTTACTATTGCATTAAGTTTCCAGCCAGGTTCTGATTAGTCAAGATAATCCACTTTTAGCGAGTAACCTAACCTGTTTTGAATCTGTACGTGCAGGTGTGTTACCTGTGTTTTATAGTAATGGGACCATTTCAACAGAAGAATGGAATGCCCAAGACACATTTATCAGATATGACAATTCTTCTATTGTTGTCACTCTTTGTCAAATGCCACAACCCATGGGCATTTAGCAAACCATAAAGATTTATCATCTGATTCCCTTATTCACAGTCACTTGGATATTTTGATTTTTGGTTTGATGCCAAGACATCTTCATTCATTATGTATCATAGATGAAGCATTCAAGCTATGCCTCCTACACATGAGTTTTGTAAGTTTTAGGCCTTCTCTCCACCATAAAATATGAACTGTCATGGACAGTGTTCAGTCTATTTATCTCTGAATTACTGCCCCTCACATTAGAGTTTCCATCAGTTCAGTAGACGGGGAGAGATGGCTGCTTGTTTGCCCTCAGGAAACAAATATCTGAAGCTGAAAGGCTCTTAACAGTAAGAGCTGAAGCCGAGCGAGAAAACGGCGCAGTGATGGTAACTAAGTGAACTAAAGTGCAGAGCCATGGAGCAGGTGACATGCTTAGGCACTGTTTTTGCTGCTCAGCTCACCCATGGCCCTCTGCTGTGGACTCATGGCTCCAAACAAACACAGGGTCAGGAGAAGATGAGAATGAGATCTGATTTACTGATTCCAACCAGACCAAGACCCATTTAGACAAAAATTGCCCTGTTATAGCTTCACAATCTAATAAGACATTTTTACGTGCAAAAATGTTGGGTGAAATATAATCAAGGATGCACGGAGGGACTCTGAACATATTCTGCCCCCGCTGGGAGTTTTAATCTACATGTCTCCTTCGTTATTGTTTAAGCCGGATTTTCAACCATTCAACTAACTCATCCAGTACTGTTAATGTACTGGCTAGGAGAATATTTTGTCTTTGGTGTTAATACCTCACCCTAAATTGAAGTAAACCTGGCTACAGAGAGGGTGCAATTTATGTTGCCTGCCACGTTTCCTGGTTGGGTAAGATTTTCAGTTAAAGTCACCCTCCTTCATTTCCGTTTTGCCCCAGGGAAGGGAGATACATACGCATTCAACCCTGACAGGTAAGTGCTTGCCACTTATAAAATCCAATAAATAAATTCTAAATAAATATATCTGCAAATCAAAACCATTTTGAGCTACTTAACTGAGTGCAAATCTAGTCCTTTGTACACATATTTGTACAAAGTGTTGCCTGTAATTTTAAAGATGCTTGCCTCCGGGAGGTTTCGTTTTTCCATTGAAGTCCCCTTGATTTACTGTACGCAATATGTTACAGCTTCCTTATTTGCTCCTTTGGGACAGTTACTGACAGTAAATCTCTATTAAAATATTCTTCCATATGGTTGCATGAAAATTTTATTGCAGTGAGCCTGGGGCTGAAGGTCACAGCTGAGTAGCTGCAGTTAAGTATTGCAGTCTACGGACTCGGAGGTACATCTGTTCTGGGAGCTGGAGTAAAATTAGAATTTTACTGTCAATAGCATTTCTCCAAAACTAGTTAACATTTGTTTACTGTAGCTGGCTGGGCCTTTTCTTCTGCAGTACCTAAAATGCATGTCACCAGGCCCCGCACCCATCTCTTTCGGGGTGGAAGTTTTAATACAGAATCTGCTGAACCTGAAGGTCACCTAAGAAGTCCCTAATGGATATTTCATTTATGATACATGAAAATTTAATTTTATCTCTTCTAATTTGAATCTATTGCACGCTCACATTGGTTTTAGCTATAACTCATTGTTTGTTCTAAAAGCTTCTAGGATAGCAGATCAGAGAAACTTAATAAATGCTACCAAAGTATGACTTTTAAATCTGCATTTCTGGGGCTTATGAGAGAGTACCCAGGCAACAAGTTTTCATTACTTTATATGTTTGATTGGAGAGGGTGAGAAAGATTGGACACCATTTAGCTGGGATTATGATGTCATTACTTCAAGTGTTTGTAGATAATACTCATCCCTGAAAAGACTGGGAAAACCAAGGGACTTTTGAAAACATAATTCCACTCAATCAATGTGGCTACATAAACATGCTTTATGGCTATACACACCACATTTAGCAACTGGGAGCTGGGGTCAGCCAAGTGCCAATTGTTTAACGTCAACATTTAAAAAAAGGAAACGTTCAACTATGGTTTTAAGCCTATCTTTCTCAGCAGTGCGACATCCAGCCTAGACTCCAAATCCACCCCAACACCTCCCACGTCAAAGCACTGTGAGTAAGTTACAAGGAAAAACCAGCCCAAGCAGTTCCCAGGGCTTTGGCTGTGTCTTCACAAAGAATGATGCTCAGCAGCGTTCCATCCCAGCCTTTATCCAAACGGTAATCTGATCCGTAGATTTGTAACCCAGGGTCCCCAGGTTTTTGGGTATCACTGTGAAAAAGTACCCATTTTTAACTGTTGCATCTTGAGCTCTTATTTCAAAAAGCTCCAGGAAGAAGCTCAGTCCTGGAAAAACAAAAACTGGTTGGATCCAGAGGTGCCTGAATTGGAGATGAACTTTGGGGAGCTCTCCTCATTACCACCCTAAAAACCTCACCCAGGGAGGAACTTATTTGCCATTTTGTACATATGTGACGCATGTGGAAGCATGATCAGTGACTGTGCCTGTGCTGCCTTTACTCCACCTCTACATATAGTAACTCAGCTAACTAGCTGAATCAAAGCCCTGTGTTCACCTTTGGTCAAGAAGGCAGTGCTGTGGGAGCTATCCTCAGTGCCCTCTTTGTTGCAAGTAATAAAATCGCCTTGTTAAATCCTCCTTGGTTGTGGTCATTGGACTGTCACTCACCAAGAGATCAAACCCACCCATTGTATGAGTAACAGATCCAGAAATTTGAGTGACTCTGTAGCAGGTTTTTTCTTTTGATACTGATTAATTCCCAACCTTATTTCTGAGACTCCATTGATTATCTCGTATTATTTCTATTACCAAAACACCAGGGTTTGGTCTAGATCCTGATGCTCACCACACAGAAAGCCAATCACTGAGACACTGAGTATTGGCAAGGAAAAAGGCTTTAATTGGGTGCTACAGCTGGGGAGATGGGAGCCCAGTCTCACATCCATCTTCCTGACTGACTAAAACTAGGGGTTTATAGAGCAGGGAATAAATGTAACAATGTGTAAGAAGACAAGAACTAGGGAGGGACAAGGAAGCAATACTGATGAATGAGGGGTACCCATGGTGATCTGGTGAGTGTCAGTTCTTTGATACTTTTTTTGAGAGGCCTAAAGGTCCTTTCCTGAGGAAGGAACTCAGATTAAATAAATACAAGTTCAAGCTTTAAGACCAGAAGGATCAATTTATGTTAAACAAAAAGAACTATCTATGAGAGTATTGGGTTGGTTTCATTTCCAGAAGTTTAGGGAAATTTTCAAAGCAAATATTAAAAAAATGTTTTTGAGATAGGGTGTCACTCTGTTGCCCAGGCTGGAGTGCAGTGGTGTGATCATAGCTCATTGCAATCTCAAACTCCTGGGCTCAAGCCATCCTCCTGCATCAGCCTCCTGAGTAGCTGGGACTACAGGTGCACATCACCATGACCAGCCAGTGTTTTGTTTTTTGTACTGATGATGTCTCCCTATATTGCCCAGGCTGATCTCAAACTCCTGGGCTCAAGTGATCCTCCCACTTTGGCTTCTACAAAGTGCTGAGATTATAGGCATGAGCCACCACACCTGGCCTAATTTGTATATTTTTAAGCATATGTCACCATAGTAATGTAGGTAGTAGATGGAGATCTAGAGAAAAGTGAAAAAAAAAAAAAAAAGGCAGAAAAGGCATTAGATAGAGCATAGAAGTTATATTCACTGAGTGCCAACCAGGGCCAAGCCCTGGTGCTTTGCAAAATACTAACTCTCATAATTCTCACACAATCTCTATGAGTTAGACACAATTATTATTCCCATTTTACAGAAGGCAAAACTAAAGGGCAGAGAGATTAAGTAACATGTTCAGTCACACTGCTGGGAAGCAGAGCTGGATTCAAAACAATATAGCCCCAGTGCCTGTGCCATTAACCACTGCACTCCACTGCTTCTTGGATGAGGAGGGTGATGGGAAAGACAATGAGGGTCTAAAATGATTCCAGATTAGGTTTCAGATAAATGCCCAGATCATGCTATTTGGCCCCAAGATGAAGTCTGAATATGTCTACTGTCTCTGATATTGATGTTGACAAGGATCATGCTCTTGACACCCAGCGGTGAGAACAGATGTGGAACAAGGTAAACATCAACAACTCTAACAGCACCTTCAAGAAATATATAGTGAGGTGAAAGAGTTCGGTCTGATGGATCTGATGAACTAGGCACAATCTCTTCCCTGCAAAAAATTGCTCCTTTCAGAAAGAAACATATTTCAGAGATGCAGGTTACCATGGACTAAGTCTCAACCTCACCTCCATTACTTTCATTCTGCACGCACCCTCAGCAACACACACACACAAACACACACAGACAATGTTTGGGCAAAAGAGAAAGTAAATGCTGAGAAGGCCAATGAGAAGGCTATAGTAGAAAGAGGTAAATATGGGAGGGAAGTCTAAACCAAAATTCCTCATGAAGAGCTAAGGATTGAACTTTGAGGAAGATCCAATATAGGGGCACATCCAGAGGACCTGTGGCAGAACTAGAACCTGGGCTTGGTACCAGGGGCTCTAAGTGGAAAAGAGGTGCGATAAAAACAAGAGAAAAGGGTGTATGAGATTGCCCAGAGCAGCCTTGAGGCATCAGTGCCTCAAGTGTGTGCCACATTCAGCAGGCTCAAAGGATCAGAGATTGATTTGCTTTTCAGCAGACATTGTTTTAAGCTGTATTTTGGCATAATTTTAGACTCACTTGGAAGCTGCATGAAGAGAATGGAGAGTTCCCATATATCCTTTCCTCACCTTCTCCTGATGATAAGTACTAAGATCAAAACCAGGAAAGTGACATTGATACAATACTTTTAACTAAGCTACAGACCTTATTTGCATTTCATCAGAACAGGTATTTTTGTAGCACTCTTCTTATGCCTGACACACCCTGTGCTAGGGGTCGGGGCACAGTTCCTGGCCTTACAGTGTTTGCCGTTTATTGACAAAAGTTTGTGGGCCAACGACATACTGTTGGAAATTGGAAATTGGAAATTGTAGTAGGTATTGGAAATTTTGTTATCTCATTGAGTTGCCACGACACGGGAAAAGCACTAATCACTTATCTCTGAGCACATCTTCATTTTACTTAAGCACACGGCCACTGAACCTCTGTTCTTTGTGTCTTCAAATTACAGATCACGTACAATAGTGAAGGATTCCCAAGGATATTTTTAGTGGAGGAGAGGTGGGGAAAGCCACGAGGACTTGAGGATTTTTCCATCTTGGCCTCAGAGAACACAATAGGAATCTTTGAACATTGTGTGTTTTGGAAATACTGTTTAGAGATCACCAGGATTTTGACAACTTAAATGGAATCCCTCAAAAACTTTGAGGTTATAGCTATTCTTTTGTTCGTAATTAAACTTTTTGTTTTTGATAGTAAGTAGCAATCAACTACTAGAAACAGCACCACTTTCTGTATTGTTAGGTTCTATACTAAGATGAGAAAGCTAGAATCTTTATTGCTGTGTATATAAGTTCAGGAATTTGACAATAATGTAACTGGATTCATGGTATGGGAAGTAATTTACTTTTTTGTTTGTTTTTAGAATTGGTTTTACTGTGTCATTATCTAATAGTCTTGAATTTAGGGGTTTGTTTTTGTTTTTCTTTTTCATATTAGAAGTCATTTCATATTTTTTTATATAACATAAGTGCTCTAAAAGAAATGTGTACAATGATTATAGCTATGTCCTGGAGAGTGCAAGTTAGTCTCTCTGTGTGTGTCCACTTTAAGTCCTATTATTTAGAAGCAGATGCAGTAATACTAAGTAAATACGTATTTAGTAACCCTACATGCCCCTCTCTACACATGGGCACCTATTATAGAGATATAAAAGGAACAGTAGGCAAAGTCCCTTTCACTCAGCTTATGCTGCAAAGCTCCTTGTATTTGCTTATTTGAGAAAGGGGAAAAGATCATTTTAAAGTTAAATTGCCTAGTGAACCCATCTATCATTTGCAAAAAAGTAATGAGCTGGAGCCAGAAGCCTAAGTCTCTGCTTTCTTCCCCTTTCTCATGGCCAAGATGTAAGACATAAAAAGCAATTTTTCTTGATATGTGATCAAACGATGGATTAAGACTTGCAAGGAGCCGGTGATCAATTGTCTGATAATATGTGACAGATCTTGTCAGATTGACGAAAATGTACCCCAACCCAAAGGGAGAGAAGGCTCTGAGCTGTGAAGGTGCTTTCTTAAGCAATTGCCTGAGATGCAGAGGCCCTGTGATATCAATTATCTTCTGTATCAACACCAAACAGGATTTTTTTTCTTTTCTTTTTTTTTTTTTTTGCTGCAGAAGCTGCCATCATGGTTTGACATGTGTAAGTTGATTCTAATTAGATGCATTTCAGTAATCACTTAATTTTAATTAGTTTTGTATCTTATTTTTCAAAGGAAGAAGGCATAGACTTGTCCTAATACTT
This sequence comes from Hylobates moloch, assembly GCF_009828535.3. Classification (NCBI taxonomy): domain Eukaryota; kingdom Metazoa; phylum Chordata; class Mammalia; order Primates; family Hylobatidae; genus Hylobates; species Hylobates moloch. The sequence goes on along the minus strand of NW_026652290.1, from coordinate 57,052,586 downwards.
TACCAAAATAATGTTCCACAAGACATGAAATGAATCCCCCTCCTTTCTTCCCCACATTCTGACAACATGCCAATAAAAATAGTATTAGGTGATTAAATAATTTTTATTTAAGGCAGACATAATGATAAATGGTAATAAACTCAAACAGCCGGCGGGCTTCTTGGTGGATCAGCCACCTGATGGCCTGCCTCAAGATCCAGCCTTGGCTTAGTTGGCAGGATCCACACTTAGCATTAGAGCCTCTTTTGGGGAGAGGGAAGAGAGGGAGAGTGAACGATGCCAAGACATCCATATTGTTTCCACCTTTCTCAGCAGTTTCAAGCTGCCAAATGAACATCCACTCATCTCTGACTGGTTCCAACTTAAGAAAAGAAGGGGGAAGAATACATTTCAAAATCATGTGGACTTATTTTGGGAGCTCAGAGAAACTGTAAGCCAGGTTTAGATTTATTTATTTATTTATTTTTTACTTAGCCCCAAGGTTGGGGAGAAAAGCCTTATTTTTACACAAGGCCAAAGAAACAACTGAAACGGGTTTTAAATTTCTTCCTAATGCAAAGGAGGAGGAATCTGCCTACTCAGCATTTTCTTCCAGTTTTCCTGTAAAGGAGGACACTGTACTGAAGCAATTATTTCTGTATAAACAAGCTGTCTGCCCATTTGGGAGACATTTACATTTGGTGTTTGAGATGCAATCCCAGAGAAGATACATCTGAGTTTTTACACGTGTAGAGAGAAAAGTTGGGGGAAGGGCAGGTATATAGTAGATGGACAGATTGGGCGGGGAGGGGGTTATAGCTTAAAACCCAACTCTATTGGTCAGTGGAGTTATAATCTTAAATAGATACACACATCTCATGGTATCTGAAAAATCTTTTATTCATCCATTCATCGAATGTCTGTAGACACACATTATCATATGGGTTTTTCGGTTTTGGTTTTTAGTGCTTACTCTGTGCCAGAACCACGGCTGTGGGGATTCAGGGATGACCAAGGCAGAGCCCTTGACCTACTTCACGGAGCTTGAAATGAAGGTCCCCGGCAATGATCTAGCCTAAGTTTCTTGTGTTTGTCAAATTGAATTCCAGGAAGCTAACTTGTGGTCTTTAAATGGCTGGGATAGTGGAAGAAAGCTAAGCAGACATGCTCTAGCCCATCTCTAGCACCCATCCTTGGCTTTAACCCAGGGTTTGCACTTTGGTTATTTTACATATTAGGATTCCCTGTGAGATTTGTTTAGGGAAAAAAAAAAAAAAGTTATTCATCCAGCATTCAGTCGTTTTATTTTAAGTAAGGAAAATTAGATTCTTGAGCCTCAGAAGCACTCGTGACATCTTTGGTGACAGTTTGGAGCTTCCAGCCGGTCTGCTGTCAGGTCGTCATGACAAGTTACCCAGAGGGTCAGTGGCTGCCTCCCCTCTGTCATGTGCTGCCCAGGATGGCAGGAGATTTTCCATCTGTAGAGAAACAAAGGCTTGTGGGTAGGTGCTGCTTAGCACAAGATTCCTCCAGACAGAATGGGAAGCTGCATGCTTGCTGTGTTTGCTGGCTGGAGCTTCAGGGACGGCTTGCCAGTTTACTTCTGTTTCTCACCTGAGGTTTTTGGTATATAAGACGGTATCTTGTCTCTGATCATCAGAAATGTTTGGGAGATCTTGTGTGGACTCTGATAGCATTTGTTGGCATCATGAAGGGAGTAGACTCTTATTACCATGAAAGGCTATTAGTTTTCCTCAATTTATCCAAATGTTTCTTGGAGCAGAATTTGAAACTTACGGGATTCCAATAATGATCAGGGCCAATATGAGAGTCACCAAAATTATAGCAAAAGCTGATTCAGTAGACTGAGGAAGAGAGGCCAAGGTCTAAGAACAGGAGATAAGGCAAAAAAAAAAAAAAAATCAGAGTGTTGTTTGATGATACACTGACATCCTGGGTCACAGAGCACAGAAGAGTTTTGAGACACAAACAAGGCAAAATCCCTTCAGGGATGCTAAGGGCAGTTTCCTTTCCCTTTGTGGTGGAGGGTGGGCATGAAGTTGTTGATGATTGGGAACTTTAGAGTTGGATAGTGGGAAGTCTTGATTTATCTGGTTTGAGAACAGAAATCACCATGGGCCTTGGGCAGTCTCTATAGCCAAGTGTGAGCCTCTATATCAGCCAGGGCAGCTGGGCCCTTTCATCGCCTCCCCACAACAACTGACCCCACGCTAATCCCCACTTCCCTGCTCCCCTGCACCCTTGCAGGAAGTTCTAGCCCCCTCATGCATGTATCACATCTGGGGCACTAGAACCTGGGAGAAAGAGACATGTATGTGAACAGCTTTTTAAATAGAAAATAATGGCAAAGGATGAGCACCTGAGAAGCTGATCAGATGGAGAGAAATAAGCATTTGCCAGCATTTTAATACAAATGGCCATGGAAAAGATAGGGAACTTGATATCGAGCGTTTGCCATCTTCCTGAGAGAGGTTAAATGGATTTAATTTACACTTCTCAGACAGCCTAATTGCAACTTTGCAGTAGGCAAGATCAAGTAAAATTCTCAGTAACAGAAAAGAGGATCTGATTTGCAATTCTGTCACTCTCTGGTGAGCTAATATGGGAAAATCACACAAGGTCAGAGGTGAGCTCCTTTCCTGGCCTCAGGGAGAATATAACTGAAGTGGAAAAGAGAGGGAATAGGTAATTGTCTTTAATCAGGAAGAAGAGGCATGTTTCAGTGTTTATAAACAAGGATGAAGAACGCCACATCCAGACACTGATATTCCGTGCAAGGAGTGAAGAGCTGGAAGGTTCACAGACGTATGTCCTTTGAAACAAAGTTCTTTCCACGTCTGCAACAGGAAGTGGCCTAGTTGGAGATTTCCAGAGAAAGCTCATCAGGTGCCCGGTAATTTCAATGTAAGACACATACTTAGGGATCCTAGCCAGTTGATCCAATTTCATTTCACAAACAAACATATACAGACCTTGAGTGATAAGTTAACACATTCAAAATGGGTGGCAGAACAATGACAAGAACCCCTACCTCATGATGTTCCCTCTTGTGGTTCCTTTTTATTCATGGAATTGCCTCAGTTGAATTCAGGAAGTATTTTACTGACTCTCTTACATATGCTAACTCTGATTTGGGCAGATATAATATCTGCTCCTAGGAAGCTGTATACCTCATTGGGGAGAAAGGACACATACTGCTATTAGAACTAGACTGCCTTGCACAGTGATTCATGAGCCAAGATTAGTGTCAACAATTAATTCCATAATAGTACAGTCACTAATATTTGATCTTCACAATAGCTACGTAAGTCAATGAGCCCGACTTGATGAAAACTGAAGCCTAGGTTAAATGGCTTGCTTCTGATCCAATAGCTAGTATGGTACAGAAATGGAATTTAAAGTTGGGACTTCGGATTTAAAACTGGAGTTTTTCCCACTATGTAGTTTGCTAACTTTCAAAGTTGTAGAACTCCTTTTTTTTTTTTTTTTAGTAAGAGGCATAATGAGAAGCACAAAACATAATCATCTCTGGCTTTAACTATTGCCATAAAATTAATAATGTGAAATAATTATTTTTAAGCATTTGAATTCGACAAAACCACTATATGAGGAATGAAATATCTGAAAAAAATTGCCGGTTTCACTGACTTGTGCATTCTTTGACAAGTGTCAAAATATCACAGAGATGGAGCCATGATTTTGCTGAATTCCTGTGGAATCAGAATAATCTGAGAGCTGTTTGGAAACCAGTATTAAACCACAACATCACTGCAGAATTCACGGAAAACAAGTCACGAATAGCAAATGTTCATTAACAGCAATTTCTTTTCTTTTCTTTCTTTCTTTTTTTTTTTCGTTTCTAGGTATGTTTTGTAAAACAGCAAGGGATCACTGCATAAAAGAAAGAGAGGTGCTACAAAAATGGGCACCATTTACAAAAACAATAATGAAGGAAATAAGCATATTAAACCACAGCTTTGCATCTTCAAAACTGTAATATTAAAAGCCATGCACAATTATCTACAACACAAACCTTGGGCTGAAATCTAACCCCACATGCTTAAAAATACAGGGATGATTAGAAATATATTCTTATTACAAATAATACCATGAGATTTTGGATTTTAAAAATTAGGACCAAATGTCTACATATGCTGTACATGTCATGATAAAAAGAATAGTTGTGTATACAAACACAAACCTCAATCATTTAAAAATTTATTACTTTTTAATTTGTTTTCTAAAATTACCCAAGAGATTTTCTCAGTGAGAACAAAACATATGGTTGAATCATAGCATCTAACCACTAATTTATTATTGTTTTTAGTTGTGGGTTGTTGGATTATGTTTTGGCCTCCTGAAAAGCCAAAATCAGTTGAAAAGCACTGCAAAAATGCTACACTGGGGCCTGAAACCAAGCATGAAAAATGTCAGCTTATAGAATGTGATTATGAATCACTAAAAATGATATTGAAAATCCACAAGAAATATTCACTCTAGAAACAAATGGGAGATATGAAATGCATGAGATGGAAGAGCATAAATAGTGCCACAATTATTTGGGCAGAGAAAAAGAGCAAGAGTAGAAAATAATTACAGCTTCTGGCTCATGATACAGAATGAAATGAAGTCCTCATAGTTAGAGAATCCAAGAATCATATTTATGTGCTCTGGGGTATACCAACTGGAACACTTGAGCTACACTGGATTTTCCCTCAGACTAGATTCCAGCTTCCAACTTGCATTTTCATAGAAATAATTACCCAAACAGGATATATTATGCAATTCTTTTGACCTGGGCCATATTGTTGCCAACATTTTAAAGTGGTTAAGTTAAAATAATTACGTCCTCAATAGACATCCCTGATTATCATGTCATTCTTCAGCCCATCTCTAGGATGGTTCCCCAGAATTTATTTGACATCTTCTTAGTAAACATTTTGTGAAGGAGTCTGCTAAAAACTTTATTTAACAGTCTAAAACTCTGAAGTTTAATGACTTGGTTTTTAAGCATTGTCAAAATGAACCCAAGTCCAAATGGTGGCATCAAATGTGTAGCTCAAAAGGTTTTAAACTTTTTAGGAGTATAAAAGCTAAATGCTACCTAACAGAATATGTAAAAGATCTGTATGAGGAAAACTATGAAACTCTGATGGAAGACATCAAAGAAGAACCAAATAAATAGAAAGATATGCCACATTCCTGAATTGTCAAGATGTCAGTTCTACCCAACTTTATCTGTAGATGCAATGCATTTGTAATCAAAATTTCAGCAAATAATTATTATTGATTCTAAAGTTTATAGGGAGAGGCAAAAGACCCAGACACACAACATTGAAGAAAAGGAACAAAGTTGGACTGACATTATTAGCTATAGTAATTGAGACAGTGTGGTTCTGATGAACAAACAGACAAATAGATCAATGGAACCGATTAATAACCCAGAAATACACATACATAAGTAGATTCAACTGATCTCTGACAAAGGAGCAAAGGCAAAACCATGGAGCAAAAATAGTCTTTTCAACAAATGATGTTGGAACGACTGGACATCTACATGCAAAAAAAAAAAAATGAACCTAGAAATATATTTTATACCATTCACAAAAATTAACTCAAACTGGATCACAGACCCAAATGTAAAATTCAAAACTATAAAACTCCTAGAAGGTAACAAAGGAGGAAACCTAATTGACTTTGGGTATGGCAGTGACTTTTTAGCTACAACAACTTGATAAGTTGGATTTAATTAAAATTTAAAACATTTTCTCATCAAATGACAATATAAAGAGGATGAGAAGATAAGCCACATTCTTGGAGAAACTATTTGCAAAAGATACATTTCATAAATGACTGTTACTCAAAATTACAAAGAAGTCTTAAAACTCAGCAATAAGAAAACAACCTGATTAGCAAATGGGACAAATACCTTAATAGACATCTCACCAAAGAAGATATACAAATGTCAAATAAGCATATGAAAAGATTCTCCCTATGATATATCACTAGGCAATTGCAACTGCAAAGTAAAAGTAAGATACCACTAGACACCTATTAGAATGGCCAAAATCCAGAACACTGACAATACCAAATGCCGACAAGGTTGTGGAGCAACAGGAACTTTCATTCATTGCTTATGAAAATGCAACATGGTCCAGTCACTGTGGAAGACAGTGTGGCAATTTCTTTCAAAACTGAAGACACTCTTACCATACAATCCAGAAAGTATACTCCTTGGTATCTACCCAATTGAATTGAAAACTTATATTTACATAAAAACCTGCAAACAGATGCTTATAGCAGGTTTATTCATAACTGTCAAAACATGGAAGCAACCAAAAGGTCTTTCAGTAAGCGAATGCATGAAAAAAACTGTATTATATCCAGACAATAGAATATTTATTATTATTATTCACTACTAGAAAAAAAAATAAGCTATCAAGCCATAAAAAGACAGGGAAGAAACTTGAATTCATATTACTAAGTGAAAGAAGCCAAGGAAAAGGTTACATACTATATTATTCAAACTATCTGACATTCTGAAAAAGGCAAAACTATGGAGACAGTACAAGGGTCAATGATTGCCAGAGATTAAGGAGGAAGGGATGAATAGGTAGAGCATAGAGGATTTTTAGGGCAGTGAAACAGGTACAAGACTGGTGGGATTTGTTTTCTGTCACTATCCTGCTAACAAAAACAGGATCTAGTCCAGACAGGATAAAGCAAAGAAACTGGAGGAAACGAGCAGATGGTGACAAAAGTGATCCCTAGCTACCTCATTGCTCATTAGCATAAGACTCTCCCACCAGCGTCATGGCAATGAGCTGAAAGTTACTGCTCATTTTTGTGGCAACAACCTAGAAGTTACCACCCCTTTCCTAGAAAGTTCTAAATAATCTTTGCCCTCAATTTGCATTAACCTGCACCTTAATTTGCATATAATTGAAAGTGGATTTGAGTGAGTATAAATACAATTGCTGGCTAGCTTGGTGGCTCACGCCTGTAACCCTAGCACTTTGGGAGGCCGAGCCAGCTGGATCACGAGGTCAGGAGTTCAAGACCACCCTGGCTAACATGTTGAAACCCAGTCTCTACTAAAAATACAAAAAATCAGCCAGGCGTGGTGGCAGGCACCTGTAGTCCCAGCTACTTGGGAGGCTGAGGCAGGAGAATGGCATGAACCCAGGAGGCAGAGCTTGCAGTGAGCTGAGATCACACCACTGCACTCCAGCCTGGGCAACAGAGCAAGACTCCATCTCAAAAACAAACAAACAAAAAAACACTACTACTGTCTATGGTCCTGCAATAATGGATACATGCCATTATACATTTGTCCAAACCAGTAGAATGTACAACATCACAGGTGAAATCTAACATAAACTATGGACTTTGGGTGATAATGATGTGTCAATGTAGGTTTATTGATTGTAACATGTACCACTGTGGTGCAGGATGTCTATAATGGGAGAGGTTGTGTATGTATGGGAACAAGGGAGTATTAGTCTGTTCTCATGCTGCTAATAAAGACATACCCAAGACTGGTAACATGGTGAAACCCCATTTCTACTAAAAATACAAAAAAATTAGCCAGGCCTAGTGGTGGGTGCCTGTAATCCCAGCTACTCAGGAGGCTGAGGCAGAAGAATCGCTTGAATCTGGGAGGCAGAAGTTGCAGTGAACCAAGATCATGCCATTGCACTCCAGCCTGGGCAACAGAGCAAGACTCTGTCTCAATAAAAAAAAAGAAAAAAAAAAAAAGAGAGAGAGAAAGAAATAGAGGTTTAATGGACTCACAGTTCCACATGGCTAGGGAAGTCATAATCAGGGCGGAAGGCAAAGGAGGAGCAAAGTCACGTCTTACATGGTGACAGGCAAGAGGGTATGTCCAGGAGAACTCCCCTTTATAAAACCATCAGATCTCATGAGACTTATTTACCATCACAAGAACAGCACAGGAAAGCCCCGCCACCACCTTTCAATTACCTCCCACTGGGTCCCTCCCATAATACATGGGGATTATTACAATTCAAGGTGAGATCTGGGTGGGAACACAGAGCCAACTATATCAGAGGGTATGTGGAGATTCTCTTTACTTCCTGCTCAACGTTGCTGTGAACCCAAAACTGCTTTAAAAAATAAAGTTTATCAATTTTTTTAAAAAGCCAAGTATTTGCATGGTTGGGAGATGGGAAGTGGGGAGTGGTATGGCCAAAAGAAAATAGGAGAAAACCCCATCTGACATGCTTTTTATACAATTAGCAAAGGTCACTAAAAACCTGTAAAATATTTACTTGGCAACACAGGAATTTTGTCTTTTTGATTATAGGGAAACATATACTTTTAAAATGTATATAATGTAAATACAACTTAATGTTTTCAAAGTATGGTTTACAAATCCCTGAAACACTTTCAGGGGTCCCATGAGGTCAAACTATTTTCATAATGATACTAAGACATTTGCTGTTTTTACTGTGTTGACGTTTGCGCTGATGCAAAAACAATGGTGAGTAAAAACCCTGGAGCCTGAACCAAGGCAATAGCACCAAACTCTGCTAGTAGTCACTGTATTTCTCCTCACTATGCACTCACAGGTAAAAGAATGCCAGCTTCACTTTACAAATGCTTTAATGAGTCTGTAAATATTACTGATTTTATTAAATCTTGACTCAAGTATATGCAACAAAATGACATGTATGCATAAAGAACTTCTGTTGCACAAAGAAGTATGATGGTTGCCTTGAGGTGAAACACTTGTATGTTTTGTGTTGTGAGCTGAACTAACTGCTTTGTTCTTGAACCATTATTTGTGCTTGGAAGAATGACGGACAGACAAACTAAGATTATTCAGCCTTAGGTATCTGGCAGATATTTTCTCAAAAATGAATAAAGAGAGCCTGACACTGCAAGGAAAACAATTGATAGCATTTGTCTCCCATTGTAAAATTTGTGCTTTAAAGCAAATAATTAGAATTTTGGAAAATATGTATTCACCATTATGTGCTTGACAGTTCCCAATATTTAAAGACTTTTTTCTAATTATATCAGTGGTGATTTTCCCACATGTGATTTTTTGATATTCTAGAATGAAATGTGTCAACACTGAAAGATTTACATAATTCAGAGAATCACTATTTTCCAATGTAACATCATGGGTGAGTAAAAGATCCATTCAAAGTTCAAGAAGACCAATGGATTTTAATGTAACAGGGTATTGAAAATCCACTTATATAGTTTTAGATGCCACATTGCAACTAACCTTTAAGAAACTAGCACTTGTCAAATTTGAGTATAGGATCAAAGAACATACATAATTAATTTGTTTTAACTATTGAACTATTTCTCTATTTTCCAATTGCGTATGATTTGAAGATAGATTTTCTTCATTATTCTTCAACCAAATGGCATAATTCTATAGGCTGAATAGAAGGATAGAGCAGATATAAGAACCTAGCTGTTTTCTATTAACCTAGACATTAAAGACATTTGAAAAAATGCAAAACAATGTCACTCTCACTGAATTTTGTTTTGTTTTTGTTTTTTTAAATATTTATTTTCATAAATATAAGTTATTTCTGTTATCAGGTAGTGGGTTTATTATTGTACTTTTCAAATAAATAAACATCAATATTTAAAAGATTGCTCAGTTTTAATTTTGAATATAGTAATTATCATTTGATGTAGCTTCTATAAACAAATGTCTTTTGGAGTCTGAAATATTCTTTAAGAGTGTAAAGCGTTCCTGAGACTAAAAAGTCAAGAACTGATCATTTTAAGGCATAATAAGACAGATGTCACGTAAGTAACACAAGTTAAAGAATAAAATAAGACTAGTATCTTTGAAGACATTGAATGTCTTTCCCAGAGAATAGCTTCTTCCCTTCTCCCAGGAATGAGCATAGCATATTAATCTTATATTAACTATTATCTTGCTTTCTTTCATAGTTTTATCTCACATGCATATCTATCTACACAATGTTTAATTTGCCTGTTTTTGAATTGCATGCGAATAGGACCATACTATATGCCGTAGTTTGAGTTTCCCTGAAAATAGTGCCTGAGAAAAGGATTTGGGTGCAGGTAGTGTATTTTGGAGGTGATCCCAGGAAGGAGAGGTGTAGGGGTGGGGTAGAGACTAGAGAAGGAAGAATGTGAAATAAAAATACATTGTTAAGCTCGTTGCCAATGTGGGCAACTGAGACACAGTCCTGTTGGGTACTCTCTACACAACTGTGTAAAATGCATTTCAGAATTGGCCCTCCAGACCAAAGGAAAGGAGACTGGGCATTTATTCACTGACTTTATCTCCATTTGGCAGAGAGTTGCTCTTAGGGGCTTAACTCCCCTGCACACTCAAGCTGAGTGGCTTCTCATGGCTCCAAGAAAGGCCTAAGGCAGAAAAGCAAAGGCCCCTCATTGTGACCTTGAGGTGGGACACAGGCCACTGCATGGAACTGTCCACCTGAACTCAGGTGAACTAAAGGAGTGGAGTAAGGGGCACCACAAGAGTCAACTATATTATATATTTTCTTTTATGACTTCCTTCTGTCCCACCAGAAGGGTTTTTTGAGCTATTTCTGGTGGATATGAATAGTTTCAGCTAATTTATTTCTGCTGATGCATACATAGTATTCCATTGCCTGACTGTTCCACAACTTAATTTCCATTTTATTGTTGATGGACATTTGGTTTATTTCTAGACATGGGGACATTCATTTTGCTTCCAAAGGAAAACAAAAAGCCAAATATTTCCATGTCCTTATATTCCATCTAAAAAATGCATAATCAGCAGAAACAAAGTCTCCACTTCACTTCTGCATTTCAAAGTTTGCATAAATATGATTGGCCAAACTAAGTCACATTCTGACTGCAACGGATTCTGGAAAATGTAAGCTTTAGCTTTTTAGCCTCTGCAACATAAGGAAGCACTCTAAAAAAAGCACCATACACAACACACCAGGCAACTAGGCAACAGCTATGAAAATTAAAAATACACATACTCTTAGATCCTGCAATTTTACTCTGGCAGTCTATTTCATAGAAATAAATGCACTAATATAAAAGAGCATATGTACGATGGTATTTATCACAAATCTGTTTGCAGTGGATTGAAAGTAAACATTCTATAATAAAAGAATGTCTAAATATATTGAAATATAGCCACATATCAGAATATTGTATATCAAAAGAATGAGCTAGAGCAATACCAAATGACTTGGAGTGATTCCACAATGCACTATGGAGTGAGAAAAGCAAGACACAGAAAAGTGTGTGTTACATAATCTTATTTTTAAAAAATAGAACAGTGACCAACAAAAGGTATATAGGTATAAAATATATAATATATAAATTTATATAAATATAGAATCTATCGATATGATTATATAATATATAATTATACATGAGATGATATAAATTATACATATGAGCTTATATAAATATAGGAGCTGTATGTAAGGCCAGAAGGGCACCCACTAGGCTGTTAGCAGGGTTTATAGTTAATAAGATAGAATGGTGGTATTAAACTTACATGGGCTAGAGAAGGGTAGGGAAAAGAAATAGATGGGAAGATGGATGGATGGATGGATGCATGGATGGATGAATGGATGGATAGGTAGATAGATACATAGATAGATAGATGAGAGATAGATAGATATATAGGTAGGTAGGTAGATAGATAGATAGATACATAGATAGATGCAAGAATGGTTCCTGCCATGTGATTATTTTAGAAGGCTAGGATTTTAAGCAACATTTACTTTCTTTATCTTTGTATGAGTACTATTAAATTGTTTGTATTGCATGTATATTCTTTATTAATCAATACAAAACCATAAATCCATTTTTAGTGTGAAAAAACTCCTTCTGTCTAATGGGGGAAAGTAGAGTTTACTGAGGAAAGTAGAGTGGTAAAGATGATTATTGTTGTATATCACCTACTTCCATACTAGTAGATTTGATACCACGTATTTATATCTATGACTTCAAGAAATTGTTAAAGAAGTTTTAAAAACTTTATACACAGCAAACAAAGAAATATCCTTATTCGGGCTAAGGCTGATTTTTACATCCGAGCTCCGGAGCACACCCAATTCTACCTCCTTACTCCATTTATTAAGCCATCTTTACCACAGTATCAATCTTTCTTTACTGCTGGCTCCTCTGAAGGTTAAAAACATGCTCACCTATCTTCCACCTTAGAAAACCCTCCCTTAATGTTATTGACTCTTCTAGCTACTGTACCACCTTCACAGCTCCACTTTGTAGCTGTACTTGAAATAGGTGCTTACATTCACGGCCTCACATCTCATATACCCTTCGACTCACTGCATTATAGCTTTTGCCCTAACACATGCTTCCATGAAACTCCTCTCACCAGGATCACTATGGCCATCTAATTGCCAGTTCCTGTCATTCTGATGTCTCAGGAACATTTGACCCTCTGAACAACCAACTCCTTAAAGCCCTTCCATCTGCTGGCTTAAGCAACATTCTTCTGTCCCTAGTCTCTTGCTGATTTTTCTGTGAATTTTCTCTGGGCCCCCTGTTGGCCCTTCATTTGCCTTTTTCCAGCATGATGGTGTCTCTCGGGGTCCCACTTCCTTTCTTTCGCATTCCATTCACTTTCCCTGGAGCTGACATTCATGCTCATGGCTCTGGCAGGGATGAGTCAAATCTGTATTTATATCATGAATATCTTTCCAAAGTTCCTCATCCTTATTTCAAACAGCCTCCTAGAAATCTCCTAGATGTCTCACTTGTTCACCAAACTATACATATAGAGAACAGAATGTATTGCCTTCCCCTCAAAATTTGCCCATACTGATCATCAGTCTTTGTTCTCCATCTTGTCAAATGTTGTCACCATCCACCACCTTGTAAGAGACAACTTAAACAATAGAGTCTGTATATAACCTTGATTCTTACCATATCTAATAACAAGGTTCTTTTGATTCTACTTCCTAAATATCTTTCAAACCCTTCCATTATCTCCTGGCCTCTACGCTTGCCTTTGTTCAGCCTATCACTACTTATTTGAACTCTTGCAATCTCTTATCCCTAACGGTGCTGCCTTCAAACCATCTTTCAGGTTGCTAGCAGTGTGAACTTGCTAAAATGCAAACTGGAATACATCACCCCTATGATTAAAATTCTTGAATAACCTTGCATGGCCCACATGACCTAGTGTAAACTACTTAGAATGACATGCAGGACTTGCCCCACCTTCCTCTTTAAAATAATCTCTTAGCACTTATCCACATGTGAGCAACCTGCACTTCCACACACTCAATTATATCAATTTCTCAAGTCCAGCTACAAAAACCATACTATTTTGGAGGGAAGGCATCTTTTACCTTGCACTTACTTCTCTGATACAATGTAGCATATGCATAATTCCATGTTTCCATCTGCTTCTCCACTAGATTGTGAGTGCCTCAAGGGGAGGTGTATTCTATTCCCACACATAGCAGTGCTGGGTATTTGCTACATATTGGTAGCTACATATTGAATGGTATTGCTACATATTGAATGATCTCAAACTTGCATGTACAGACACTGAGTATCAATAGGAGGAAGTTACATCAATAGAAGAAAGTGATTTTTTTTTGGTTTCAAAACAAGAAATGAAACCACGGGAATTAAAACCTTACTCTTGTCTAAAATCCATGTTTGGTGCTCTTCTCACTATATTCCATGTCCTTCCATGTTAGTTATATAAACTTAAGCAAGGTACTCCCATCTTGGACCTCATTTTTTCTCATCAATGGGAAAAGTTATTTCTAATAAATAATTTAGCTCTGATATTTGGATTAGCATAGTGGTGAGTTCAAATCTTCAATCTATCAATGGGGCAAGTTTTTAAAATTCTGTCTTAGTTTCCTTATCTGTAAAATGGGGATAACAATAGTAACTTAATTCATAGGGTTCATGTGAAGATTAAATTAGAAATAATATGAAGGGCTCAGAAGAGTTCCTGGCTAGGATAAGCATTTAATTATAGTTAACCATTATTATATTCACTATAAGTATGAAGCCAACACACTTGACCCCTTCTATAACAGAAGTGGATGGTCAAAGTTCAGCTAACTGGGTTTTTTTAAAAACAATAGCTTAGGAAATGATTTTTAGATGGCCAATAAAGATCATTGTTCTTAGCTTGTGATTAACTTTCTGAATGACCCATATGTCAGTATAATATAAGAAGGATCTCCATATCCAAAAATCATGTATTAATAATAATTGTCACAAATGACAAATACATAGCTTACTTTGGTAGGTTTTTTCCTATTTCGAACAATTTTAAGCTCTAAATATATTGCCGATTTTTATCTCATTGTAAGCCAGTTTTGAAAGCTAAGGAGAAGCATAATATTTTTTATATTACTTTGCTGAAGATATCTACCAAATTTATTTACTTTTTACTTCAATAGCTTTAGGAGTACAAGTGGTTTTTGGTTACATGGATGAATTGTATCATGGTGAAGTCTGGACATTTGGTATAGTCAACACCCGAATAGTGTGTATTATACCCAATAGATAATTTTTTATCCCGCATCTCCTACCACTCTCCTCCTTTCTGAGTCTTCAGTGTCCACTATACCACTATGTATGCCTTTGTGTACCCATAGTTTAGCTCCCACTTATAAGTGAGAACATGAGATACTTGGTTTTCTATTCCTGAGTTACTTCACATAGAAGAATAGCCTCCAATTCCATCCAAGTTGCTGCAAAAGACATTCTTTTGTTCTTTTCTATGGCTGAGTAGTATTTCAGTAGTATTTCATACACACACACACACACACCATGGAATATTATCTCTCTCTCTCTCTCTCTCTCTCTCTCTATCTATACCACATTCTCTTTATCCACTCATTGGTTGATGGGTGCTTAGGTTGATTCCATATTATATGGTTTGGTTCTGTGTCCCCATCAAATCTCATGTCAAATTGTAATCCCCAGTATTGGAGGTGGGGCCTGGTAGGGGGTGTTGGAGGTGGGGCCTGATAGGAGGTGATGGTCCTCCTACCATGGGGGTGGTCCTTCATGAATGGTTTAGCACCATCCCCTGTTCCGTTCTTGTGACAGTGAGTGAGTTATCATGAGATCTGGTTGTTTGAAAGTGTATGGCACCTCCACACTCTCTCTCTTCCTCCTGCTCTGGCTGTGTGAGGTGCTCATTCTCCCTTTCCCTTCTGCCATGATTGTAAGTTTCCTTAGTCCTCCCCAGAAGTCGAGCAGATGCTGCCATGCTTCCTGTACAGCCTGCAGAACTGTGAGCCAATCTTTCCTTTATAAATTATCCAGTCTCAGGTATATAGCAATGCAAGAACTGACTAATACACCATGTCTTTGCAATTGCGAATTGTGCTACAATAAACACATGGGTGCAGATGTCTTTTTGATATAATGGCTTATTTTCCTTTGGGTAGATACCTAGCAGTGGGATTGCTGAATCAAATGGTAGATCTACTTTTAGTTCTTTGAGAAATCTCCATACTGTTTTCCACGGAGATTTTACTAATTTATATTTTCACCAATAGTTTATAAGTGTTCCCTTTTCACTATACCTATGCCAACATCTGTGGTTTTTCAACTGTTTAATAATGGCCTTTCTGACTGAGGTAAGGTGGTATCTCATTGTGGTTTTAATTTGCATTTCCCTGATGATTAGGGAGGTTGAACTTATTTAAATATGTTTGTTGACCATCTGTATATCTTCTTTTGAAAAATATTTGTTCATGTCATTTACCTACTTTAATGGGATTATTTGTTTATTTTTATTATTATTTGCTGATTTGAGTTCCTTATAGATTCTGGATATTAGTCCTTTTTCAAATATATAGTTGTAAATACTTTCTCCCACACTGTAGGCTGTCTGTTTGCTCTGTTGATTATTTCTTTCATTGTGAAGTAGTTTTTTGGCTTAATTAAGTCCTATTTATTTATTTTTGTTTTTGTTGCATTTGATTTTGGAGTTTTGGTCATAAATTCATTGCCTAGACCAATGTTCAGAAGAATTTTTCCTAGGTTTTCTTCCAGAATTTTTATAGCTTTAGGTCTTACATTTAAGTCTTTAATCCATTTTGAGTTTATTTTTATATATGATGAAAGATAGGGATTCCGTTTCATTCTTCTGCGTGGGGCCACACAATTTTCCCAGCATCATTTATTGAATAGAATGTCCTTCCCCAGGTGTATGTTTTTGTCTGTTTTGTCAAAGATCAGTTGGTTGTAGGTATTTGGCTTTATTTCTGGGATCTCTATTCTGTCCCATTGGTCTGTATGTCTACTTTTATACCACTGCCATGCTGTTTTGTTTACTGTAGTCTTATAATTTGAAGTCAGGTAACATGATGCCTCCAGATTTGTTCTTTTTGCTTAGGATTGTTTTGGCTGTTCAGGCTCTTCTTTGGTTCCATATGAACTTTAGAGATTGTTTTATCTAATTCTGTGAAAAAAGACATTGTTATTTTGAAGAGAATTGCATTAAATCTCTAGACTGCTTTGGGCAGTCTGGTCATTTCTACACTATTGATTCTTCTATTTCATGAGTGTGAAATGTTTTTCCATTTGTTTGTGTCATCTATGATTTCTTTTCTCCATGCTTTTAACTTTTTCTTGTAGAGATCTTTCAACTTCTTGGTTAAGTAGATTCCTAGGTATTTTTTTTTTCAGCTATTGTAAAATGAATTAAGTTCTTGATTATCAGCTTGATTGTTATTGGTGTATAGCAGTGCTATTGATTTGCATACATTGATTTTGTAACCTGAGACTTTACTGAATTCATCTACCAAATCTAGGAATTTTTTGGAGGAGTGTTTAGAGTTTTCTAGGTATAAGATTATATCATCACCAGAGATAGTTTCATTACCTCTTTGCAAATTTAGATGCCTGTAATTCCTTCCTCTTGCCATATTGTTCTGGCTAGCACTTTCAGTGCCATGTTGAATAGAAATGTTGAAAATGAGCATCCTTTATTTGTTCCTGTTCTGAGAAGAAATGCTTTCAACTTTTACCCATTTAGTATGATGCTGGTTGTGGGTTTCTTATATGTGGCTTTTATTAGTTTGATGTATATTCCTTTTGTGCCTTGTTTGTTGAGAATTTTTATCATGAAGGGATGCTAGGTTTTATCAAATGCTTTTTCTGCTTCTATTGAAATAATAATATAATTTTTGTTTTTAATTCTGTTTATATGGTGAATCACATTTATTGACTTGTATATGTTGTACCATCCCTGAATTCCTAGAATGAAACCCACTTGATCGTGGTGAAGTATCTTTTTGATGTACTATTGGATTCAGTTTGCTAGTAATTATTGAGGATTTTTGCATTTATGTTCATTAGTGATATTGATCTGTAGTTTTTGTTGTTGTTATGTCCTTTCGTGGCTTTGGTATGAGGATGATACTTGTTTCATAGAATGAGTTAGGGAGGATTCCCTCCTTCTTAATCTTTTTGAACACTTTCAGTAGGATTGGTATCAGTTATTTGAACATAAGTAGAATTCAGCTGTGAATCTCTCCAGTCTTGAGCTTTCTGGGTGTGTGGAGGGGCAGATTTTTTTATTATTGATTCAGTCTTACTACTTGTCATTGGTCTGTCCAGCATTGCTTTTCTTCCTGATTCAAGCTTGGGGGATTGTATGTATCCAGGAATTTATTCATCTCTTCAAGATTTTCTAGTTTGTGTGCATAGAGGTATTCATAGTAGTCTTGGACGATCGTTTGTATTTTTGTGTTATCAGTGGTAATGTCTTCTTTTTATCTCTGATTGAGTTTACTTGAATCCTCTCTCTCTTTTTTGGTTAATTTAGCTATTGGCCTATCAATTCTGTTTATCTTTTCAAATAATCAAATTTTGTTTCATTGAGTCTTTGTATTGTGTTTTTTTTTTGGTTTCAATTTCATTTAATTTTGCTCTGAGCTTTGTTATTTCTTTTCTTCTGCTAGCTTTGGGTTTGGTTTGTTCTTGTATTTTTAGTTCCATGAGGTGTGATGTTGGGTTGTCAATTCGTGATTGTTTGGCCTTTTTGATGTAAGCATTTAGCACTATAAACTCCCCACATAGCACTCCTGCTATGTTCCCGAGATTTTGATAATTTGTGTCACTGGTTATAATTTATTTTGAAAAATTTTTTAGTTTCCATTTTGATTTTGTCATTGATCCAAAGATCGTTCAGGAGCAGGTTGTTTAATTTCCATGTATTTGTATAGTTTTGAGAGTTCCTTTTAGAATTGATTTCTAGCTTTATTGCATTGTGGTCTGAGAAGATACTTGATATAATTTCAATTTTTAACAATTTGTTACATTTGTTTTGTGGCCTATCATACAGTCTATCTCAGAAAATGTTCCATGTAATAATAAGAAGAATGTATATTCTGCAGTTTAGGGATAGAAATTTCTGTAAATGTCTGTTAGGGCCATTTGTTCTAGAGTCAAGTTTAAGTCCAGTGTTTCTTTGTAGAATTTCTTCCTCAATAATCTGTCTAGTGCTGTCAGTGGAGTATTGAAGTCCTACACTATTATTGTATTGCTGTCTACCTCTCTTTTTCGGCCTAGTATTGCCTGTTTTATAAATCTGGGAGCTCCAGTGTTAGATGCAAATATATTTAGGATTGTTATATCTTTTTGTTTAATTCATCTATTTATCATTATATTTTTTAAATCTTTGTTTACTGTTGTTGATTTAAAGTCTGTTTTATATAAGAATAGCTACTTATGCTTGCTTTTGGTTTCCATTTGTGTGGAATATTTTTCTCCACCCCTTTGTTTTCAGTCTATAAAAATATTTAAGAGTTAAGTGAGTCTCTTAAAGGCAGCAGATATTTGGATTGTGGATTTTGTTTTTTTGGTTCTGAGATAAGGTCTCACTTTGTTGTTCAAGCTGGAGTGCAGTAGCACAATCATAGCTCATTATAATCTCAAACTCCTGGGTTGCAGTGATCCTCCAATTCCAGCCTTCTGAGTAGCTGGGACTACAGACCCACACTACCATGCCCAGCTAGTATTTGCTTTATTTTTTGTAGAGACAGGCCTTGTCATGTTGCCTAGGTTGGTCTTGGCAATAAGACCTGGCCCCAAACAAT
The DNA here is from genome assembly GCF_009828535.3 of Hylobates moloch. Taxonomy (NCBI): domain Eukaryota; kingdom Metazoa; phylum Chordata; class Mammalia; order Primates; family Hylobatidae; genus Hylobates; species Hylobates moloch. The sequence goes on along the minus strand of NW_026652290.1, from coordinate 57,033,498 downwards.
TCTCCCACGTCAGCTTCCCAAATTGTTGGGATTATAGCCACAGTGCCTAGCCTGGATTGTATTTTTCAATCCATTCTACCAATCTATATTTTTTCAGTTAGGCATTTAGGCTACTTACATTCAAAGTTAATACGGATATATAAGATACTGCTCCAGTCACTATGTTGATTGTTACCTAGTTGCTTTGTATTCTCCATTGTGTTACTGTTTTTAAAACATTGAGTTTTACAGTTTTGAGTGTTTTTATACTGGTGAGTGTCAATCTTTCATTTCAATATTAGAACTCCTTTTAGCATTTTTTTTCTAGTGCCAGTCTAGTGGTGACAAATTCCTCCAGTGTTTGGTGATCTGGGAAAGACTATTCTTCCTTCATGTAAGAAATGTAGTCTTCAGGATACAAAATTTTTGGCTGACAGTTATTCTGCTTAAGGAAACTAAAGATAAAACCCCAGTCCCTTCTGGTTTATAAAGTTTTGGCTGAGAAGTCTGCTGTTAGTCAGACAGGTTTTCCTTTATAAGTTATCTGATTTTGTTTCTCACTTTTCTTAGAATTCTTATCTTTCCATTGACTTTAGGTAGCCTAATGACTGTAGGCCTTGGTGATGTCCTTTTTGCAATTATTATTCCAGGAATTCTTTGATCCTCCTGTATCTGGATGTCTAAATCTCTGGCAAGACCAGGGAAGTTTTCCTCAATTATTCCTTCAAATATATCTTCCAAGTTTTTGTGTTTTATCTTTTTCTCTTTCAGGAATACTTTTGATTCTTAGGATTGGATGTTTCATATAATTCTATATTTCTTGGAGACTGTGTTCATTTCTTTTCTTTTTTTAACTTTTGTTTGTTTGGGGGTTAATTCAAAATGCTCCTCTTGGAGCTCTGAAATTCTTTCTTCTCCTTGGTCTAGTTTAGTGGTAAAAGTTTCCACTGCATTTTATAATTATCTAAATGACTCTTTCATTTCCAGAAGTTCTGTCTGGTCTTTTAAGAATATATTTTCTTTAGAAAAATTTTTATTTATGTCCTTAATTTTTTTATTTATTTATGTTGGTTTTCAACTTTCTATTGGATCTCATTAAGCAACTTCGTAATCAATATTTTGAATTCTTTATCTGGTATTTCAAAGTTTTCATTTTAGTTTGGATTATTGCTGGAGAGTTAGTGTGATCTTTTGGGGGTGTTGTAAACTTCTGTTTTTTCCTATTGCTAGAATTATTTTTCTGGTCCCTTCACATCTGAATAGACTATTTCTTCATATTGTTTTCAAATTTATTTCTGATGGGACTTGAATTTTTTTTCCCCCTTGAGGTTTTGACTATAATATGTGTATAGTTTATGGCCACCTAGCTTTGGCTCTGAGTGCTTTCAGTGGCAAAGACTATATGAGTTCCTTGGCAACAGAGAATCTTTGTATGATGGCTTTCTCAGATGCCACTTGTAGTAGCGATGTGCTAGGTGTCTGAGCAGGTTCGGTGTCTGAGCAGGTTCACTGTCTTACATGGGGCCAGGATGACAGAGGTCTCATGAAGCTTATCTCATTCCCCAGTGGTGCACACTTTTTCTTCCCCAGTATTTTTTTCACTGGGTTGAAAAGTTCAGCTCTCAAGCCAATAAGAGACACCCACAGATAAGAACTACCTGTGGCTGAAGGAGGTGTGTATACACAATACCCTAATCGGGGACAAAAGTCCCATCCATGTCAGTGGTGGCCGGGGCAGCTTCTGGTGAAATGCACTGAGGTTTTTACAGTGAAAAGAAAGGGAGCCACCTCAGCTCCACTACCAGGCCAACAGAAAAGCTATCTATCTCCCCACGAAGCCCCTGACCCAGTTGTTCCAGATATTCAGATCAGACAGTCACCTCTGTCCATCTATAGAAACACTGAAATTCCATGTGGAGAGACAGAGGGACTCCACCTGTCACACAAGCCTGAGCCTGGAGGGTGCACCTCCCATGGGGACACAGTCACCCCAAAATGCTCCAGTAAGATTGTCTACAGTACCTGCATGGAACTCCCATGGGAGAAACCCCAGATGTTTGCAGCAGTGGGTGGGAGGAAGGAGAAGTCTCCTTCTCCAAGTCCTTTTTGGAGCACTGGGGCTGTTTGACATCTGGGAAGGAACCTCAGTCTCCCCCACTGAGCCCAGCACTGCCTTTGCTGAAAAAGGCACAAGCAGAATTTCTGAGACATAAAAAAGCTTGCACTCTGGTTCCCTTTGTTCTACGTGGTGCTCTCTTGGCATGTCACACTCCCCCTTACCCTAAGTGTGGCAATTCCTGGGAGCCAGACTACTTACTGTGAAGCCCACTGCTCCTCTGGGTCCAGCCACCCTGTGGGGCTGTCACAGTCCAGGCTGTGCTGGGGAATGGTTGCAAAGGATTTGGTGATGTGAAGAGACAAGGTTTGAAGGTCTCTGAGCAAAGCGAAGTCCCACAGTGAGTGCACACCCAGTATCGTGCCTGCTACTACAGCCCAGATCCAGGGGGTAATGCTCTGAAGAAGTCTCCAAATTGCAGCCCACTCCAGTACTTGGGCTTATGAGGGCAAAGAATCTCTTCTTGAATTATGATAACTAGCAGTCTGCCACAAGAGTTAGAGGCTGAAAATACTCCCTACCCTTTTATGGAATACTAGCTTTCTCAGGGTTTGATCTCTGCCAGCTTCTTGTGTCTTTCTTTTGTGTGTGTTGTAGATTCTTCCAGTGAAATCTCTGGTAGGTTTCAGAACTTTCCCTTTAACATTCCATTTGGGCTATGATTATTCACCTGTGATTTTGGCTCTTCCTTCTGAGGAGAACTGGTCACTGACATCTCTAAGCAGCCATTTGGAGTAGCTCTCCGATGCCTCAGGCTATGGACTGGTCTGTGGGATGTGCAGTAGCTAGGGCTCTGCTCTTAGCTCCAGAGGGGGCAATGTTGGGGGGAGCTGAACCAGGATGACCTGTCCTCTGGTCTCCCAGCAGTGGGTGCAAGCACCAGCCATGCTGGGAGTAGCAGGGTATTGGTGTAGGCATCATAGTTTTCCTTGGCTTTACAAAGCTTTAGTGTGGTGGCTTTCTCAATTAACAGCTGTAGTACTAATATACTGGGAACATGAATAGACTCAAGGCCTCCTGAGTGGCCAGAGTAGTGGGGGCAATGGTGTCAGCAGAGATCATACAAAAGTTTTCTTCCTCCCATGTGTTGTGTTATTGTGCCAGCAGATGTTGTAGTGGGCTGTGCTGGTTGACCTCTGGCCAGGAAGTGGCACTTGCAGGAGAGAGACAGCTGTGATGGTGGCTGTGGGACTTGCACTTGGTCTATATTACCTACGGAGGATATTCAGATGTCATGGGCAATGGACCGGGCTACGAAACTCCCAAAAGTCCGTGTTTAGGTTCTGCTACCAAGGCAGGTGGAGTCGCAAAGCTAGGTGGGGACTGGGTCAGACAAGTCTGTGCTCTGGTTCCCCAAGTGCAGGCACAAGTGGCAATCCCTATGGGAGTCAGAGAGCAGTTCCCTGGTTGCTGGGGTAACGTTCCAGGGAGAAGCAGAACTGCCTCTGCTGCACAAAAGACACCACACAAAGAAAGAGGAGCAGCAGTTGGCAGTGAGATCCACCCAGCTCCCATGTCCTTGACAGAGCAGATCTTATATCCATGGACTTCTGCTGGCAGAAAGCTGCCACAGCCAGCTGGGCCTTTGGCCGTCTGTGCTCAGAATGCAAAACTACCCCAGGCTTCAAGACTCCTGCTAGAGACAGAAACCAGGCCACATCCTTCTGGGTTCAGCCTAAGAAGCAGGGGTACCCAGCTCTCAGCCAGGGCAAGAGCATGCTTCCTGCTCACCTCTTGGTTCTGGCCTTCATAGCTCATCCCCACTCCTGATTAGATCACAAATATCACTTGGGAGCTTCTCCAAATCTGTGACCAGCATCTGAATTAGCTGGGAGATTTCTATAGTGTCCTCGATGAGTTAGGATCATAGAGTGTCTTCTATGAGTTAGGATCAGAGTGTATGCAAAGCACATCCTAATGCTACTTCTTCTTATATACTCCCCACCACCCACCAAATCAGCTCGTTTTGGGCAGGGTGAGGTGCTCTCCCATGGCCTGGACTGTCCAGCTCCCCAGTGGGAATGTGTACCACAGAGACAGCCCCTCCATCTTCCACCCTCCAGAGACTCAGAGTTTTCCATTTGACTCATGGTGCAAGTTCCCATCCGCTCCTCTTTTCAAAGTATCTGAACTTTCACTTTTTCTGTTGAGTTGCCATGTTCCTTCTTGGATAAAAGTTCACACTATGAGTCTCTACATACGATTTTCCTCTTTCTGAGCAAATGAGGCATGCTAACGAAGCACACCATCTTGGAAAAATATCTGCCATCTTGGAAAAAAAAATCTACCAACTTTAACATGAGCTTTCCCCCCAAGCCCACAATGTACTTGTATTTGTTTGCTTTTATGCTGCTAATAAAGACATACCCAAGACTGGGTAATTTATAAAGGAAAGAGGTTTAATGGACTCACAGTTCCACATAGCTTGGGAGGCCTCACAATCATGGTGGAGGGCAAAAGAGAAGCAAAGTCACGTCTTACCTGGTGGCTGGCAAGAGAGCAGGTGCACGGGAGCTCCCCTTTATAAAACTATCATATCTCATGAGACTTATTGACTATCATGAGAACAACATGGGAAAGACGCACCCCCAAGATTCAATTACCTACCACCAGGTCCCTCCCATGACACGTGGGAATTACAGGAGCTATAATTCAAGATGAGATTTGGGTGGAGAAACAGGCAAACCATATCATTCCACCTTTGCCCCTCCAAAATCTCATGTCCTCACATTTCAAAATCAATCATGCCTCCCCAGCAGTGCCCTGAAGTGTTGACTAATTTCAGCATTAACTCAAAAGTCCATAGTCCAAAGTCTCACCTGAGACAAGGCAAGTCCCTTCAGCCTATGATCCTGTAAAATCAAAAGCAAGTTAGTTACTTCCCAGATACAATAAGGGTACAGGTATTTGGTAAATATACCCATTCTAAATGGGAGAAGTTGGCCAAAACAAAGGGGCTAGAGGCCCCATGCAAGTCTGAAATCCAATAGGGCAGTCATTCAACCTTAAAGTTCCAAAATGATCTCCTTTGACTCCATGTTTCACATCCAGGCAATGCTGATACATGAGCTGGGTTGCCACAGCCTTGGGCAGCTCCCCTCCCTGTGGCTTTGCAGGGTACAGCTCCCCTTTTGCCTGCTTTCATAGGCTGGCATTTAGTGTCTGTGGCTTTTCCAGGTACATGGTGCAAGCTGTTGGTGGATCTACAATTCTGGGGTCTGGAGGATGGTAGCTCTCTTTTCACAGCTCCACTAGGCAGTGCTCCAGAGTGGACTCTGTTTGGGGGCTCCAACCCCACATTTCCCTTCCACTCTGCCCTAGCAGAGGTTCTCCATGAGGGCCCCGCCCCTGCAGCAAACTTGTGCTTAGACATCCAGGCGTTTCCGTACATTTTCTGAAATCTAGGTGGAGGTTCCCAAACATTAATTCTTGACTTCTGTGTACACACAGGCCCAACACCATGTGGAAGCTGCCAAGGCTTGGGATTTGCACCCTCTAAAATAATGGCCTGAACTGTACCTTGGCCCCATTTAGCCACAGCTGGAGCTGAAACAGCTGGAATGCAGGGCACCATGTTTGTAGGCTGCATAGGGCAGAGGGGCCCTGGACCCAGCCCACAAAACCATTTTTCCCTCCTAGGCCTCCAGATCTGTGATGGAATGGGTTGTCATGAAGGTCTCCAACATGCCCTGGAGACATGTTTCTCAAGGTCTTGGTGATTAGCATGTGGCTCCTTATTACTTATGCAAATTTCTGCAGCCAGCTTGAGTTTCTCCCCAGAAAATGGGTTTTTCTTTTCTACTGCATCATCAGGCTGCAAATTTTCCAAACTTTTATGCTCAGTGACGTCTTTGCCACTTAGAAATTTCTTCTACCAGATACCTCAAATCATTTCTCTCAAGTTCAAAGTTCCCCAGATCTCTAGGGCAGGGACAAAATGCTGCCAGTCTCTTTGCTAAAGCATAACAAGAGTCACCTTTGCTCCAGTTCCTAACAAGTTCCTCATTTCCATCTGAGACCAGCTTAGCCTGGACTTTATTGTCCATATCACTATCAGCAATTTGGTCAAAGCCATTCAACAAGTCTCTAGGAAGTCCCAAACTTTCCCGCATCTTCCTGTCTTCTGTGCCCTCCAAATTGTTCCAACCTCTGCTTGTTACCTAGTTCCAAGGTCACGTCCACATTTTTGATATCTTTACAGCAGCACCCCACTCCCAGTACCAATTTACTGTATTAGTTTGTTTTCACACTGCTAATAAAGACACACCCAATACTGGGTAATTTATAAAGGAGAGAGGTTTAATGGACTCACAGTTCCACATGGCTGGGGAGGCCTCACAATGATGGTGGAAGGTAAAGGAGAAGCAAAGTCACATCTTACATTTCAGCTGGCAAGAGAGCATGTGCAGGGGCTCTCCCCTTTGTAAAACCATCAGATCTTGGGAAACTTATTCACTGTCATGAGAACAGCATGGGAAAAGCCACCCCCATGATTCAATTACCTCCAACCAGGTCCCTTCCATGACACTTGGTAATTATGGAAGCTACAATTCAAGATGAGATTTGGGTGGGGACACAGCCAAACCATATTAGTATGTTTTCATACAAAATTTAAAAAAAACTCTGAAGTATACAGATGCTGAGTTTCATAACTTCTAAACTCGTGTTCTTACTTTTTTTCCTTCTTCCTCTGTCTGGTTACTACAAAAGAAGATGGTCAAATGCTAGTCTTTGGAAATGTGATGAAAATACGTAGAAACTAGTATCATTTCCACATTCCATTAAAAAAACAAGGGGGACTAATGGCATTTAACACAAATGTGCCAGTTATATGGCAGTGCATCTAGAAATGTCCCATCTTTAGATATGACAATCTGTGTTTCAAGTGCCCTTAACAACACTAAATCAAGAATATTTTTGTCAGTGTTGTACCTCCAGTGTGTTTTCAGAAGAACAGCTAATCTGTATGTGTTTCATTAATTTATAAATCACTGAATGTTGATTTAACATAGTTGGTGGATCCCTAAGAAAAGCTTCATTAGAAAATGAAGTTTTCTGGTTGGTAGGTGAGGTGGCTGGTTAAAGGAATCATACAACAATTTAGATGTCTGCCATCAATAGAACATTAAATTTCAAATCAGAGTTGGAAAATTCCAGCTTGGTGTGGCTCAAAGTGGTATCAATTTTGAGGTTTGAGGTTTTCCTTGCTCCTGCTGACAAATAAGAGAAAATCAGAAAATTTGCAGCCTGATGATGCAGTAGAAAAGAAAACCCATTTTCTGGGGAGAAATTCAAGCTGGCTGCAGAAATTTGCATAAGTAATAAGGAGCCACATGCTAATCACCAAGACCTTGAGAAACATGTCTCCAGGGCATGTTGGAGACCTTCGTGACAACCCATTCCATCACAGATCTGGAGGCCTAGGAGGGAAAAATGGTAAGCAAAAGAGCATCAACAGTGTCTGCCTTGGTTCTCTACTAAGGAAAGTGGACATGGCTTGTCTTAGGGGTCAAAGGGAAGTCTGTTTCATTGTCCCTGGATGTTGGATTATACTGGGCAGGAAGGGAGTAGCAGAAGCTACATGAAGGTAGAGGGAGATCTGGTGAACAGCGGCCTAGTTAGGATGTTGCTTTTTGGATCCCCAGTGGGTACTTTGGGCTTAGATAAGCAGAAGAGGTGTCAGGTAGCAATCTAGTCAGTGTGTGCCTCCTGCATTGCCTAAGTGCCTGAGGCAGCTCAGGAAGCTAAGAGGTGCTGCCAGAAATGGTACCTTTTTCCTTGTCAACACAATAACAAACATGAATGCAGCTGAGTTACTGGTTGCAAACGGGAGATCCTGCTCTGCTGGAATCTGAGATGGGGCACAAAACAACCCCCTACTCTGCCTTTTCCTCACCACAGGAGGGCCATAACTGTCTGTTTGTTGAATGCCAGCACACTAGCACCTCTCAGGTAGAGCAAACTACAGTTACCTGTGCTTTTAAACACCAAAGAAAAACACTAAAGACACCAGCAAGCACAAAGCAGAAGAGCCCCTGAATGCCCCTAGGCTGCCTGTGATTGTCATTTTGAAGGATTGTTATTACTATGTTTTGACGCCAGTGGACATATTGAACTTCTTTCCTTAGTGCCATTAATGTCAGCAGGATCAAAGGTGTGTGTGCATGTCTGTGTGCCTGCACAGGCATCACATGAGGTGAGACAGATGAAACAGGGAGAGGGGAGAAAAAATGGGCAACTGAAGAAAGAATGAAAGATGAGGGTGGATGGGAACCCTGATTGGAGGTTATGTGGCTCATGGAAGATGAATCATTCTATAATATAGTTCAAAGAGGGCAACAGCACATGTGTCTCCTTCAAAGGCATTCTGCCCCACTGAGCCACATTCTCTGAGCTTATTGACGCGACTACAAATCCCATTTATTGTGGGCAAGACTGATCCCAGGTATGGAAAATGTAGGCATCGGGTGCAAGCAAGGCTGTGCCTTCAAGCTAGTTTTGAGAGTAGTAATTATAGTAAATGAATCTTTATTCACTATGGTACAGATTTGTCCCTGGACATTGAGTTAAACTTGGCAGGAAGGAAGTAGAAGGAGATTTAGTATTTCTTTGTTATCTATTTTGTGCCACATACGGTGATAAGTTCTGAGGATGTAAAGATGAGTAAGAGATTATAGGCCAGTTCTAAGGAAATGTAGCACTATCCCCCTCAGAATACAATGGAATGTGTTTTATTTTATTTTATTTTATTTTATTTTATTTTATTTATTTTTAAGATGGAGTCTCATTCTGTTGCCAAGGCTGGGGTGCAGTGGTGTGATCTCAGCTCACTGCAACCTCCGCCTGCTGGGTTCAAGAGATTCTCCTGCCTCAGCCCCCTGAGTAGCTGGGATTACAGGCACCCGCCACCACTCCTGGCTAGCTTTTTTGTATATTTAGTAGAGATGGGGTTTTGCCATGTTGGCCAGGCTGGTCTCAAACTCCTGACCTCAGGTGATCCACCTGCCTTGGCCTCCCAAAGTGCTGGGATTACATGCATGAGCCACTGCGCCCGGCCAGATGTGTTTTATGAAAGTTGGGAGAACAGATAGCTAAGAGAAGGAACATAAATGAACAATACTCAGCCTGAGAAAACGGACACTTTCTGGGGGAGAGAGCATAAAAAATCTTTCCAAAGGAAACCTGAAGAAGATAGGAAAGCAGACTTAACCAGGTTGACAAAGACGAGAGTTTTAAGAAGAAGGAATATGCTTTTTCTTCCAGCTAACACTTGTATACAGTCTGTACCAAAGCTCGCCTAAGCACTTTACAAGTATTAATATATTTAACTTTATAACAACAATATTACAGAAGGAATAACATCCATGTTCTTATTTTGTACATAAGGAAAGTAGGGCAGGAACAGAGTAAGTAATTTGGTCAGGGTCAAACTGCTAATAAGGGAGAGAACCAGAATTTTAACCCACGTAGACTGCATTTAGGGTCCATGCTCTTCACTAAGACTACATATTGCCTTTTTTTTTGCTAGAACAAGGGGTATAAAGTTGCAGAGTTTTCAAGTATCTTTGGTTCAGTCCAACAAGTGCATTTATGGTGAATAAGGATTGTACCAACTACAGATGTTACAAAGATGAATAGGCATAGCTCCTGCTCCAAAAGTGCTTAAATGTAATAGAAAGAGACCCTTAAACAGCTAATTTCAATATAATGTGGGATAATGTTTAGATATAATAGCTGGTTTTCTCTTCATTCTCTGTAATTTCCTTTTTACTCCATGGCCCTCTTTCTCCTTAAATTAGTTATTAGGATTGTTAAAGCAGAAAAGCAGAAGAGATGCTTTTTGAAGACCAAATCCAGAGTCAGCAGGACCTAGGGCCTAGAAGGTATGGCATAAACAAATAGGTTTGCAATAATTCAAGATGATGCAAAGTCCAGCTCAGTCCTCCTCCTCCTGCCCCCACAACCACCCCTCAATGATACGGGAGGAGAAGAAGGAGATTAAGAGAAAAAGAAAAAGAATTGGAGGCTGGTTTAAATACCTGTGACAGGCACTTTGGAAAGATCCAATGGCAGAGGAACCGCACCTTATTTCCTGGACAATTGGCATTTAGGAGAGAATTCTGAGCAGGAGAAATGAATTTGGCATCATCATCATGTAGCTGGTATTTTAAAGCATGAGGTAGAACGACATCACCAAGGAAAAGCCCGGGGAGGTGGTAGACTTCTTGTAAACTTTGCACCCAGGTTAGGATGGATTCAGTAGAGAAGGATGAAAAGTTATCTATGCAGAGTGGCCGCAATATTCTTGCAGATTTTGTCTGCACCCACTGTGTTCCAGTGAGAAGTCAAAAGCTTCCCATATTCCCCATTACAAGCTCCATGAGGGTAGGGATACTAACTGTTTTGTTCATTATTCTATTCTCAGAGCCTGGAGCCGAAAATATAGTAGATGCCCATAATTTGTTAAGGCGAGCAAATGAATATGCTTCTCAAGGAGAAGGCATATTCTCAAGGAAAAGCAAGAAGGAGAAGGTTGCAGTTTACTAATTCACTTAATAAAGATAATAGTTAGTGATTACTGTTAGTAGGCACTGTTGTGATTGCTTGGATTATATCCATGAGCAAGTTGAAAAAGATTCCTGCCCTCTTGGAGCTTATAAAAGGGGAGACAGCCAATAAAAACTGAACCAGAATTATGAGTTTACTGTATAATATGTTTCCCCGCAGGATCAGGCTGAAATCAGAAGGACTTTGCCTGAAACTATACCCTTGCCTGATGTCTTCTCCTTACTGTCCTGCTTCTCAATGCCCCTCGGTTTCTCCTAGAGTACTTCCTTAATAAATTGCTTCCACACGAATCCTCATCTCAGCATCAGTTTGTGGGGAACTTCACCTAAGACAAGAGTTATGCTAGATAAGCTTAGTTGCAGAAAAAATTAAAATGCACACTTCTTGCATCCTTGAGTTTGTAGCTTGAGCCTGGTACCTGCTGTGAATATAATGCAGTATATGCTGCAATCAAAATGTGTACAAAGAAATGGCACATGGTACTGTGGGGGAATCAGAAAGAGCTTCCTGGAGGATGACTTAGCTGGGTGAAGAGTGGTGAAAATTCATGCCAAGAAGAAAGAATAGTAAGGGCCAAAGTGCAGAGACAAGAAGGTGTCACGTGTGGGGCCTGCACCTGGCTCAGTAGGTCTGCTACAGAGAAAGCGGTACATGGCAGCAGAAAAGTATGCTTCCCTTAAGGTGAATATGGGGAAGGGGTTGCGGGATAGTGAGCAGCAGAAAATTATGTAAAGTGGGCAAAGGATCCTATTGCGAGAGTCTTCCAGGTTAGGAATTTGAATTTCTCCTAAAGGTGTTCAGGGCCTTAGAAGAGTTTTGTTTGATTTTGTTTTTAATTCAGTTATGTAGTCACATGGCACAAAATTTGAAAGTACTAAAGGTTTACAGTTTAAAAGAGAGTCTTTCTCTGTCTTTCCCTTAGCCATGGGAACCACTAATACAAATTTCTTGAGTCTCCTTTGGAAAATATGCTTTATATATATAAGCAATATGTAGGCCAGGCACGGTGGCTCACGCCTGTAATCCCAGCACTTTGGGAGGCCAAGGTGGGCAGATCACAAGGTCAAGTGATTGAAACCATGCTGGCTAAAATGGTGAAACCCTGTCTCTACTAAAAATACAAAAATTAGCTGGGTGTGGTGGCACGCGCCTGTAGTTCCAGCTCCTTGGGAGGCCAAGGCAGGAGAATCGCTTGAACAAGGGAGGCGGAGGTTGCGGTGAGCCGAGATCACGTCACTGCACTCCAGCCTGGGCACGGAGCCAGACTCCGTCTCAAAAAAAAAGCAATATGTCTATATAACTCTGCTTTGTTCACTTGACACTCTAGTATGATGACCTTTGCATATCATTGTAGAGTTTTAAGTAGAGGAGTGATATGGTCAGTTTAGCATCTCATAAACACTATTACAGCTGCAGCATGCAGAACAGAGGGAGAGGGGAACAAGGCAAGACATGACCAGTGTTTGACATAACATAGGAGCAATATAACCGAGAGAAAATGAAGATTTTAAAACTAGCCATTTTAATCAAATAACAATCATCCACGACTGATTTAGTGTATCTCTTCTAAATAACTCACAGCATCTTCATCCACAACCCCTCTATTCTCAAACTACATTGTGACCACCTGAGAAAAGACACTTGAGCTTACAGTTTGCAGATGGAAGAAACAAGGTACCTAAAGAGGTAACTTTAGGCTACTTTGATTCTGGGTCTAATATTCTCTCCCTTGGTTATTTTAACTCTACACTTTTGATGGTCCAAACCATCAGCACAGTAAATAAGCAAGCTTCACAGTGAACTAGGAGAGCCAGGTACTGTACCAGCAAAATAATGATCTAAGAACTCCTAGAAAGTGGAGAAGAAATTTTTTGTTCTGATGCTTACAAAGCCTTTAGAGACCCTCAGGTAACACAAAGTATTATTAAGTTAGAAACATTTCAAATAAGTATTTTCTGAAGCAAAAGAGAAACTAGACACAGGGTAGACTCTCCCGCTGAAGGTTTCCTGAACAATTACCTTGATTCTGCTTAATGTCATCTAAACCCAGTGCTCGGGGCACATGCAATAATCATGATAGATTCCCTTGTTCGGAGGTAGACATGGAAAGCCTTAGTAGGCAGACTTCTCAGATGGTCTCCACTGATACCCATCTCCTGGTATTTGTGCCCTGGTGGAATTTCTTTCCCCTGAGGGTAGGCTGGACCTAGTGACTTGCTTCTAATAAACACAATAAGGCAAAAGTGATAGGCTGTCACTTCTGTGATTAGGTTACAAAAGATTGTGACTTCCATCTTGCTAGCAAATTCTCCTTATTGCCTTTATATTAGTCTGTTCAGGCTGCTGTAACAGAATACCATAGACTGGGTGGTTTACAAACAACAGAAATTTAGCTCTCACAACTCTGGAGGCTGGAAATCCAAGATCAAGGTTCTGGCAGATTCAGTGTCTGGTGAGGGCTAGACATATTCAGGTTCATAGACCACCATCTTCTTGCTGTGTCCTAACATGGCAGAAGAAAGAAACAGCTTGCTGGGGTCCTTTTTATAAGAGCATTAATCCCATTCATGAGGGCTCCTCCCTCCCTCATAACCTAATCACCTGCCAAAGGCCTTACCTCCTAATACTATCACATTGGGGATTGGGTTTCAACACACGCATTTGGGGAAAACAAACATTCATTCTATAGCAGTCTTCAGAGTTTGCCCATTTGGATGAAGGAAACTGCCATGTTGGAGAGGTCCACACAGCAAATAATGGAGGGTGGCCTGCAGTCAATAGCTGGCAAGGAACTGAAGCCCTCAGTACAATGCCCGTAGAGGAACTGAGTCCTACCATCAACCAGGAGAGTGGCTTTGGATGCACATCCTTTCCCAATCCTGGCTTCAGATGAGAATGCAACCCCTAGACTACAGCCTTGATTGCAAGCTTGTGAAAAACTATAATGCAAAAGATCCAGCTAAGCTGTGCCTGGATTCCTGAACCACAGAAACTAGGAGATCATAAATGTGTATCATTTTAAGCTGCTAAATTTTGGCATAATTTGTTTCACAGTAATAGCTAATTAATACAAAAGCAAGGTCAGAGTGAACACAAAAATTAAATAATTATGACTTACATACATAGAACTATGCTATGCTGTTACACATAGCATGCACCCTTCTCATGAACTCAACAGTATAACTTAACTAGAGTGCATACTTGATTGAAACTTAGATATTGATCACTCTGCAATTCACAGTCTTCTCTTCACCACTATGGCTTCTTTTGATGATCCATTGCATGTTTTTCAGGACTTACATCTTGATTCAAGATCTTTTCAGGAGGATACTGGGGGAGGTGTATTACCCCGGTGGCATGATTAGGAAAGAAAAGATGCTAGACTGCATGCTTAAAGCACACGACACAGAGGCAGATCTGTCAGCAACTCCAGCATCATGAGATTTAACATTAGGGCTTGTAAGAACCTTAAGCAGCCCTACAAAAGCCCTAAATAGCAGCAGGAATATTGAAGTTGGGGAATATGTGTAGTTAATCCTGACAGATAATGTCTTAAAGGGATCCTAATTTACTTGGGAGATGGGATGAGAGACTATTAGGCTCAGAAATCTTCTCTCTATTTTATTCCACATGTTTTCAACCTGTCTTCACTTGAAGTTGATAAGTCTATAACTAATGAGCACTGACCTCTGGAATTTGAGAAGATGACAGAGAATTAAAAATTCAAGTTTCTTCTCTTTCTTATGCTCTATTGGTGAAGACAGGGTACATATGAAAAAGATCTACAAATACTGTCCTAATTTCACAGAAGGTGGTAAGCCTATAGTGCTCACTATTTATATGCAACCAGTTAGACTCTCCGTTCATAAACTCAGTTGTAAAAGAAATCTTCATTTAAAACATTTTTTCATAAAACTAAATGCATCTGTGGCCTCTGTTTTGCCTGGCTATTGGAAAATTTAGTAACAGCCATTATTGCAGCCTTCTTTTTCAAGGACTGCTGCAGAATTTCACCCAAAAGATGAGCAAAAGGCCTCTTACCCTGACCACAGCATAGCTGTTGCTGATCCCTTACTGCCCAGGCCTGTGGTGGCCCTTTGACTATGGGGTGTGGGTTTAAGGTAGATATAGAAATCTCAGGGAACCTCAACCAGTAAGCAGAAGACAGAAGTCAAGACCTTCTTTGGCTATCACTTACAGTGTTCCTTGTAAAAACTTCCTCACCATTTTGAAGGCCCTGTTTCTCTTTCTGTAAAATTGAGGGTAAATACATTTGTATTCCAACTGCCTCATGAATAGTCAACTAGGTGGTTTTCTCTCACTTCCATACTTAGCAAATCAAAAAAGTATGAAAAGTATACTTTTCAAAACAAGTTCTCATGTCTTCCTCCTGGGAGGGAGGCTGGTCAGGAATTTCTGTGCACATGTGTTCCACGAGGCAACTAGGCCATGGCCATTGGAGAGTCATCCAAGCTCACACCAAGGAGGTCCCCAGTTAACATGAAGAGCTCATGATACTTAATCCAGTGTTCTTTCTACTGCACTGTGCTGCCAGAACAGTAGTCACCAATTGCGACACTCCCAAATCAATGTCAAACCGTGCATAAAGCAATAGCACTGATTATGGGCTATGCTGTTATTTCAGGGGGACCACATCTAGTTGGAGAAGGGCTATATATGCCTGGGTGAGGAATTGAGACTAACGAGACAGCAGAGAGCAGAGGTAGGCTTTTGTGTTTGGTTGATAGCGATGGATTCTACTGTACCTTTGTTTTTAATATTGGATCTTTCTCTGCAAATGCATGGATACAGCACAGAAACATCTATTACCTGTTTCTGAAACATCATCAAAAGCCCCATGGGCAGCAGAGTATAATGCAATGTGCCAACATGACAAGTGTGAAGTGTGTCAAGTCAGGGAACACCATAAATCCTCTATTCAATTCTCAAAGAATGTGATACACAAATGTCCATTCATCTTACTCTCTCACACTTTCACCATTTTCCAAGGAGGAATCTGATAGGCTAGTGAGGATTCCCTCTGTGCTGAGCTCCTGAGGGCAAGACTCATTAGCCATTTGGCTGTCTCTAAAATTATTACATCCAAGCACTCAGGGAAAATAGGAACCTGAGGTAGCATACCACAACTTGCTATTATCATTTGTCAAAAACTGGCACCAGGTAGAAATGACACAGGATAACAAGTCCAGAAGCATCTAGAACAAACAAGAAGGATTCATCATTGAAGACAGGTGGAAAACACCACCCCACCATCCATCCTCATATCAATTATGCTAGTACAGTACCGACTCACATTCCCGAGGCCTAAACAAGTACGGTTCATATTCCCAAGGCCTGAAAAAAATCAGTTGGACCTTAAAAAATTAGATTAAATTTTAAATAGAAACCAGACCTAAGAAAAAATTAAGTGCATTGTATTCTGCCTCTTTGTTTGCTCCTCATTAAGTATAGGTTTTCAAGAAAAAAATAAGTTAGTGAGGGGAAAGCTCAGTATTTGATTACCGAAAAATATATGCACCCTTCTCCCTGCTTTGACAACATCAGAAGAGACGAAGAGAGGTGTCAGGGATGTTCAAGAGAGGGGAAGGGGTCAGCCCAGCAAGAACTGGAAAGATAATCAAGAGGAGGAAGTGCTCTAAGCCTAGAGAATGGAAAAAAAATTGAAAACAACAGCTAAAGTTTATGAAGTGCTCCCCATGTGCCAGGACTTACAAAATTTTTAAAATGTATTATCTCAGTCTAATCTCACCAAAACTCTATATGGATAGTACTATTATTATTCCATTCATAGACGAAGGAAACTGAGGCACAGGAAAGTTAAGTGACTTGAAGGTTAAATATCTGAATTCAAGCAGCCTGCCCTAGAGGCCACAGTGTGAACAATAAAGCCAGTGGTTCTCAGTCCTATTCTTCCATCAGAAGCTCTGGAGGGCTTGTTAAAATCCAGCCCTAGAGTTTTTAATTCAATAAGTAAGACTTGGGAGTTTGCCTTTCTAACAAGTTCTCATATGATGCCGATGTTGTGGGTCCAGGGACCACACTTTAAGAAACATTGCATTTAGCTATGCTGTCCTTTTAAAAGGGAAGCAGTCTAGTCGAAGGGAGTAACATTAGCAAATGCATAGATTAAAAACAAAACAAAACAAGTCAGGTAATAATAAAGAAGTGTATCTAACTATAGCAATCATGTTGGTGACTCCAGTTTAAAAAAAATAAAACAATGTCGTAGCCAAGACTTGGAAATCCTGATGTGAATATTGCAGTATATAGACAGCCATGCCATCCTTTTTATACATAAAGGATGTATAAAACTTTGGGAACCTACAAAGGAGGTAAGAACAAACAAACTTTTACAGGTAAGGCAAGGCAGATGGCTACGTCTTTAAAATCTATTGGCATACATTAATCATGAGTATGCTTAAGTCAAAAGGAAAGATGAAAAGAACACTTTGATGCTGGTGTGGCATAAAATCACACATTATATCTATATCCCAGACAGCTTTCTAAAGAAAAACAAACAAACAACAAAAAGCACCCTCCCAAAACACTAAGCAATATGGATCACTTTCTCCAACTCCATGTCAAAATTCGATCATTTTGTTAAAGTTTAGGAGTCTAGTGGAATCCATTGTCTTTGGAATGTGTTACAAGACTCAACTGAGACCTTCAGAGAAAACGTTAACTTTTGGATTATAAGAGTCACATTTAAACAGAGATGTTTCTCTCAAAAATAAAAAAAATTAATGTGCCGGGCGCGGTGGCTCAGCTTGTAATCTCAGCACTTTGGGAGGCCAAGGCGGGCAGATCATGAGGTCAGGAGATCGAGACCACGGTGAAACCCCGTCTCTACTAAAAAATACAAAAAATTAGCCGGGTGTGGTGGCGGGTGCCTGTAGTCCCAGCTACTCTGAGAGGCTGAGGCAGGAGAATGGCGTGAACCCGGGAGGTGGAGCTTGCAGTGAGCCGAGATTGCGCCACTGCACTCCAGCCTGGGCAACAGAGCGAGATTCCACCTCAAAAAAAAAAAAAAAAAAATTAATGCTAGTAAAATATTTTTTAAATGCAAAGTGCTTTCTGTTGTAACCAAAAGTCCCCCAATCCTGGATACTACTTTTATTTCACTGATAATTTTGACATAGAAAAGCATGTGCAAAATAAAATCATCCACCTAAGCCTTCTTTGTTTTTTTTGTTTTTTTTTGTTTTTTTTTTTGTTTTGTTTTTGTTTTGTTTTGAGACGGAGTCTTGCTCTGTCGCCCAGGCTGGAGTGCAGTGGCGCGATCTTGGCTCACTGCAAGCTCCGCCTCCCGGGTTCACGCCATTCTCCTGCCTCAGCCTCTCCGAGTAGCTGGGACTACAGGCGCCCGCCACCACGCCCGGCTAATTTTTTGTATTTTTAGTAGAGACGGGGTTTCACCGTGGTCTCGATCTCCTGACCTCGTGATCCGCCCGCCTCGGCCTCCCAAAGTGCTGGGATTACAAGCGTGAGCCACCGCGCCCGGCCTAAGCCTTCTTTGGACATCTTTTACATCAAAGCCAAGAGGACACAAGGTGCCTTGGGCATCGTGAGTGTCATGATGAGGCTTACAGCCTATTGAAAGACTTTACATTTTAATTTATGTGTGTGAATACATCGTTACAATTCTCTCCCAAAATGTCTTAGTTTTAGCCAATCATGAATGTGCACGAAACCCAGAAGATGGTATAAAACATTTCTTTACCTTTCCCATTGAACCCCATTATTAGCTCCTGTAAAGCCTACTCAGTGTGGTGGACTCTTTTCTCTTAGTTGAGAAGGGATGAAAGATGTAAATGAAGGGAGAAGAAAAATTTTATACAAAGTCAAATACAGTAAGTACTATGCATACTGCTCAGACAATCATAAGCACATAGGAACTTAGAGGACAGAGATGTTACTGGAAATCTCATTAAGCTTTCTTGAGATGCTCTGGATTTCAGATTTGAAAGAAGGATGAGAGAGAAACAATAGAGAGGGAACATTCCAGGAAGGAGGGTGTTTCTGAACAAATGCTGAGCAATAAGACTTTCATTCTAGGATATGCCATCATGAAGAAGGTAGTAAGTACATTAACGTGATTGAGACAGCAAAGACCCAAGCAGGGCAAACACCTGGGACAAGGATAGAAAAGCATTCTTAGGCTTATCAGGGAGGGATGGGGGTGTCACACCAAGAGTAACCGTTAGGGGCAATGGGAAGCCATTGAAGAATCTGAAAGGAGCGACATGAAAAAAGTAATGGTTTAAACAGACAAAATGGCAGCATTTAATAGCATATGTCCAAGGGTAAAGCATTGGCTAGGAAACCACTGCAACAGTCCAGATGTGAAGCAACAAAGACCGAAACTAAGTCAGGCCACTGGTAATGTAAAGGAAGGGATGACTGTTAGGTTCAGAAATAAGGAGAAATCCTTGTCCTGGCTATGACTGTGGTTGAGGAAGGAATAGCCAAGTAGTGATGTCAAGCTTCTCAGTCTCAGTGTCTGGCCAGAAACAGTAACTGAGGCCTACATGGGTTAAAGAACTTGACCAGGCTCATGTTTCATCAATGGCAAGGTTGCATTTAGATATATGGGATCTCAGTTTAGTCTTCCTTCCAGTACATCATGCCACCTCATGCATATTCATACAAAGCTTTTGAGTCTTGACATTTCATCACACCATAATAACTCTAAAATCAAGCAGCACATGTAGCAAATAATTCTAAAATCATGTGGCACAAAAAAAAGCAATTTTTTTCTACCCAAGTTTTCATTGAAATGAGCACATTTTATTTATTTATTTATTTATTTTTATTCTTTTTTTTTTTTTTTTTTGAGACGGAGTCTCACTCTTTCGCCCAGGCTGTAGTGCAGTGGTGCAATCTCAGCTCACTGCAAACTCTGCCTCCTGGGTTCACACCATTCCCCTGCCTCAGCCTCCCGAGTAGCTGTGACTACAGGTGCCCGCCACCAGGCCTGGCTAATTTTTTGTGTTTTTAGTAGAGATGGGGTTTCACCGTGTTAGCCAGGATGGTCTCGATCTCCTGACCTCGTGATCTGCCTGCCTCGGCCTCCCAAAAGTGCTGGAATTACAGGTGTGAGCCACCGCGCCTGGCCGAGCACATTTTATAAGAAATTTTTCCAAATTCTAGTATGATTATTTGCAATGTCATAATTATAGATTTTTTTTTCTAAGTAGAAATTCTGTATGGTAACCCATTCCCTAGAGAGAGTAACCTCTCCCAACTCCTCATTCTTCATTGATTCAAAGGTTCTTGAGAGCAGGGTTCCTCAACCTTCACACTATTGACATTTTGGCCTGGATGACACTTTGTTCTATGTGGGGGGCAGGTATTGCAGAATATTTAGCAGCATCTCTGGCCCTACTCACCAGATGCCAGGAGCAATCGTCCACCCCTAGCTGTTACAACCCCAATGTCTCCAGACATTGTCAAATGTCCCTTGGGGGACAAAATCACTTCCATTTGAGAATCTCTGCCTTAGAAGTATTTTACAAAACTTACATCAATGAAACTATCATTTCAATTCAACAACTCTTCTAAGTTCTGTCTTTGGATGGTGGTTCTCTTGTATGTGTGGGTGGGGGTGTTGGAGGAGAGTTGGAAAGATAAGACTCAATCACCAGTTGCCAAGTTTCACTTTAAACTTCCCCTTCATGGGGTATCACTGCATCTGGAGCCAAATGGAAGGGGACTTGCTTAACTGGAGCCCAAAAGCCTTCCGTGGTCTTTAAGAAACACATGGCAACAAAGTGCTTTCCGTGAACTCACTTTTCACTTAGAGTCAACTAAATTCTTTTTTAGCTATTTGGAAGAGATCTTGTATCTCAGAACAAACAAAATTACAACCATCTTCAGCAAATGTTAATATCTGAGTTATAAGCCCTCCAAAGGAGGGGACAAAGCTGGGTTCCCTCTCCAGAATGACCCTGGACTATAAGCCAAGACCAAGGCTATGGCCCTTTAATCTGAGAAGGACATGCCTCTTACCATACTCTGAGCATCTGCCTCAAATAGGCAGGCCTGCAAGGGAACAAAGTAACTGATGAGACATAATGTACCATCAACGATACATTCTACAGTTTTATCTTTCAGATTCATCAGGAACTGAGTAAGAAAAAGGGACCTGTTACATTTAATCATAAACTGACAAGACATTTGTATTTATGTGGCAAGAAGTTACATCGGCCAAACAGGCTCCTGTCTTCCTTAAGTAAAAGCTTCATGTCAGCTCTTCTGTTTACTCAATCGTCAGCTGCTTTCTGGTCTCACTTGCTTTACTATATATTTATATTGAAAGAATACATTCTCAGCAGCTTTTAGGCTCTTAAATGCATTTCAAGAGAAGACCAAGTCCAATCACTGTTACTTAATTAACACAATTGTGAAGACTTCAATCTAGCTATACAATAGCTTTCCTGACCTTGCAGAAGGAGGCAGGACTTCATTATTGAGTATATTGTTTCCTATAAACATATAAAACCCCTACAATAACAATCCCATCAGCCGAAATGAAGTTATCTGAGAACAGAATTAAACTCTAAATGACCTTTTGCTCTACTCTGTAGCCCCCTATTAATAATTTCTAATCTAATCAGTGTGGATAAATGCACTAAGGCTGGTCATGCCAGGCACTGGGCCAGCCCGGCCAATTGCCGTCCATCTGATTCATTCCAGTCCAGAGCTTGTCTGGAAAAGACGCATCCCTCGCTGAGAGGCCACTGCTTGATTTCCTCTTTTGTTATCTTTTAGCAGCAAAGTCATGTCCTTGTAACTGATAGACACGTTTCTTTGTAAATAACCCTGGAGTGACTGATAGAGCTTTTGCCAGACAAAGGCAGCAAATAGCAAGGCATTACTCATGCCAAGCCGGAGAACACTGTGTCACGGCTGACAAATTTATGGGAGATATGAGCTCACCTCTTGCACAAATATATACTTTCCTGGCAAATTCATCACATGCTTTAATGGCCCCATACTGCATTTGTCAGCTGTCTGTCCCTGTGCCTTGTTGCCTTTGGTTTCCTGTCAAGGATTGTTTGTTGAAATCATCTTATAGCCCCATTCTTCAGCAGTGAGACCCAAGAAAGATCAATGATGACACCTGTATTGATAATATTTTACATTCAACAATTTGGCTGATAAATCATTTTAACAATGCCGATATGTTTATTGAGTGTCTGCCGGCATCACAATTACATGGAAAGCGATGCCAACTTAAATCTTTGCTTTGTTGGTCTGGTTTTAATTTCTTTCTTTTCATTTTCCCATAATTAAATGTGCCATAGTACAGGTTTTACTTCCCCATGTCAATCGAGAGCAAGTGAAAACAGGAGAAGGGGTGACCTTGCGCTTCCACTCATTGGTTTGTTTTTTTAAAAAGGAAAGAATGGCAGCCTGGTGGTTATTGTTGGTTAAAAAGGTAGTTATTAGAAGGGAGAACAAGGGTTTTTAGGGTTCTGGTAATGTTCTGTTCTGTGACCTGGGTATTGGGTTCAAAGATACCATCATTTGTGAAAATTCTTTAAGCTCTATGTTATAATATGTGCATTTTTTCTGCACATACATTATAGTTTAATAAAAAGTTAAACAAAGATCAGCAAATGAATTAACATACACATGCACACACACATTATAAATACACAAGTATCAGAGTCAGTGTTTTCTACCTTGAGACTTTATATTACCTACAATCCCTTAAGCTTCTCCCTGGAAATATCACCTGTCCAACATGGAAATTACATCCAATAAGCATTTTATAAGTGATCCTCTTAGCATCACCTCCACAGAATTTCAAAGAAAATCTTAGGATTCTCAAATTCCTTAGCCTTTACCTCCTCTTTAGGACACTTTTGACATGGACTCCTGGGTCTCTATGAAGCAATGGAAAGAGACCAAGGTATCAGTAAAAAGAGATAAAATTCTCCCTTGGTTTCTTACTCAAATTAACTTTGACTCAAGTCACAGGCTCACTCTATGTCTATGGAAACATTCAGATACATGTAAACATTCAGATGAAAAGTGAAAAATCCAACCACCTGAATTGAATTACCTGTTGTTGGGAACACCTGTATGTATTGGCCTTTTTGGAAGCCCTCAACAGACATTCACGTTCTTGTCTTTGGGCAGAACTGTATCATATGGCACCTCCAGTTGCAAGGACATCTGGAAGACAGAATATTTAGCTTTTTCAGACTCTGTATTAGAGACAGGTAATGAGATCCCCTTTGGGAATGAGCGACGAATTGGCCAAATCATAGTTCTAACTAGATAAGCGAAAGCCACAGCAGGCCAGGTGAAATGGAGGTACAGGAAAGTCCAGGGCAGAGTTGTTTAAATCAGTGGTTTCAACCTTGGATACTCATTGTAATCACCTGGGTATCACCCTCAGCAATTCTAATTTAATTGGCCTTGGGTGTGGTCCAGCATCAGGATCTTTAAAAGCTCCTGTAAGTGATTCTAATGCACAGCCAAGGTTGAGAGATACTGGCTTAAAGAGATAAATATCAAGACTTGTATCCTCAAAGAAAATAGCAAAGGTATTAGATGTCTCACCAGCTATTATGTTTTGTGGATTTAAAGTCAAAGATTAAACAAAGGCTTTTAAGAGCTTATATCTGGAAAAGGAGTAAGAGTCTAGAAAAAAATTATTCCCTGATTTTGCAAACACTTGAGTGACAAACGGACATTAGAACATGAACAAGTTTGTTTTTAAAATAATATGTTGATTAATTAACACTCACTCAATCTAATAGCTGGAAATATTCATAGAAAAAGTGGGCAGTCTCATCTGTGTAATTAACTGGAAATACATCTCAGCTCCACCCCTTCCCAGTGGGGGTCTAGTGTAAAATGTTGACCTCTCGTAAAGTCTCAGTTTTCCCATTTATAAAATGGGGGAAATGATTGAACCTACCTCAAAAGCCTTTTTGTAAGGAATGATTGAGATAATCTAGATGAAAGGGTTAAACGTCTGGCATGCAGTAACAGCTCAATATCATCATTGTTCTTGGTCTCCCATTCAGCAAGCTCATTTACAAGCATTCATGTCACCTACAAAGAATTAGCAAGAATTGGGTCTGAAAAACACCAAGGTGACAATTTAATTACTGTTATATGAGGCTTGATGACTCATATAGTCAGTTGAATAGTAGTTCAACTATCCAGGGGCGAAGTATTGTAAAAGAGATATAAAATGCTGCTGGAGGGACTTACGTTAGATATGATTTAAAAAAAATAGTTAACTATGCAGGCAATAAAACATGATAAAACGTTAGTTGAAAAAGCAATGGTTTCTCCTCAGAAAGTCTGCTTTAATAGAAGATATTTTCATATTTCTAGAATAGTATAAGCCATAGTGTGGTAAATAAATTAAATTTCAACATCCTTTTTGGTCTTTATGACTCAATAATTGTGACTCAAAAATATAAACTTAGGAAGATGAAATTCAGATTTCAGTTGAGAAGCAATGCTGTTTCACTTCCCTGAGAGAATTGTCTTGTTTGTGAAATACTACAGAAAAACCTGTTTTTTCTCCAGAAAATGAAAGGTCTTGGCCTGAGTATATCAAGGCAGAAAACTCACCCCCGTGAAAGCTGTCACAGGTTCAGGTTGTCTGGCCTGCCTTTGGGACCCCAGCTCCTCCTTTCCATCATGTTGTGGTCCAGAGTTCAGTTCATACCATCCCAGATGATTTGGGGGTTTGCTTCCTCACTTCAGGCACTCTTTAAATAAGAGGACTTGTCAGTGGCTCCTCCATCTGGCAGAAAGTGGGTGCTCAATAAATATTTGTTGAATGAGTCTGATCATTCTGATGAAAAGAGACCCCTTTGTTCTTTTGGGCCATTGGGTTTACCATTTACTAAACAGCCTGTGGCTTCCTGGTCTGACAAATTTATAGCACCTGTTTATGTCTTTCTCACCCACAGGCTTCAACAGAATACCTGTGGCTGCACTTACAAAAGGCAGCCAGAAGGACACGTCCATTCTGGAAAGTACCTTTGGTCTGAAAGATACAAATCAGAACTTTCACCACATTCCATCTGGCACTCACAGGTGGCGCCAACACCTCGAAAACCCTGCCGGGGCCATTTGTCACCATGTGGACACAGACAGACCACCAGTGAAAGTGGAATTTTTGAATGAGCTTGAATGACCTGCCTATATGTGTAGACAGCCATGGTGACTTTTTCTCCGTAGGATTAGATGTGCTGATTCTAATGTGGTTCACATTAGGCTATTTTCTTTTAAAAGCAAAATTTCTTTTGGAAGCCTGGACATTTCTAAGATGACTTCACATCCATTCACTCATCTTGCCTTCCAAAACAGATGCTCACAATCTGAATATTAGACTACACATAGCAAAAACAATCCTGTTATTATTATTACTATATTATTAGATTTTTTTTTAAGAATCCCAAGGAATTCTTTATATAATGTAGAGTAAGCTATTAGAAGGAAATCATTATTTTCGATGTGGTTCATCCCATGGAGGTATGGATGGAGAATCCCTGCTCTGTCTTTCCTGGAAATGGCAGCTAGTTCTTTAGAATAGTGAGTCTTCTTCAAACTGCATAAAATAATCATTATGACGTAATCAGCAGCAGTGTGTTACACTCTTGTCATTTTTCCCTAGTGTATTTCCAGGTCTTTATCAGCAGAATTGGAATTACTTCATCATTTTCAGCATTTCTTTTTCCTTCCCAGCATTTATTGCAGAAAAAATATGAGGCTTGCTGGTAGTATTCCCAGGTGACAAATGTGCACCCAACACCCTACAGAAAAGAAGAACCATAAAATAATTAATTATTCCATTGTAACTCCTGCCTGGAAAATATCTGGTATTTAACATCACCTTATGCTTCATGTGGAGTGTTGTGAATCATCTTCCTTATGCACAGATCTTGTCTCCTCACTTAGATAACAAGCTCCCTGAGGGAGGGGAGACCACCATTTATTGAGAGCAAACCTTAGCCCATTACATATTTTACTGTCTGTATTACCAACACCCCAGTGAGGTCTTTACAGATGAAGGAAGTGTGGGAGGTTTGAGTCATTCTTCCAAATGCACACAGCAACTGGGTAACATTTGGCCCCACCCTCAGCTTGGGCTTGTCAGTGGAAGTTTGCTCAGCAACAGAGACCAGCATCAATAATCATGCTCAAGAGATTAGTATCGTGAGCCCGATATTACCAGAATGTTTGTTACATGAGTACTCCTGAGACTTCTGGAGTCAACTTTAAGAGTAGCCTCAACTTTAAATATCAATGTTGGCTCAAGACCTGATTCAACATATTTTGAAAAACTCAGTGTTCTCCCCTCCTATCCCAGTATTAATTCACTAATTTAAACTAAAAATATATTGGGTGCCTTTTTTGTGCCAGGCATTATACTATTTGTTTAGGAGAGAGTGCGAAACAAGACAGAGGAAGTCTCTACCCACGTGGAGCTTTCATTCCAGTGGAGCAGTGTGTTATCTATTATGGCATAACAAAGCACCCCCAAACTTAGTGACTTAAAATGAGAAACATTTACTGTCCTACAGTTTCTGTGGGTCAGGAATCTGGGTGTGGCTCAGCTGGGTGCCTCTGACTCAGGGTCATAACGCTACAAGGTGTGAGCTGGAGCTATGGTCATCTCCAAGCCAGCTGGGAGGAGACCTTTTTCCAAAGTCACCTACACAGCCTCAGGTGTTTACAGGCCTCAGGTCCTTGCTGGCTGTTGGCCAGAGGCCTCAGTTCCTTGCCACAAGAGCCTCCCCATAGGTTACTCACAACATAACAGTTTGCAGCCCCCCAGAGCAAGGACCCCAGAGACAGAGTGAGAGAGGGCAAGAGATGGCAAGATGCAAATCACACTCTTTTTGTAACCTAATCTCATCACTTTTCTTGAATTCTACTCATTAGAAAGAAGTCACTAGATTCAGCCCACATTCAAGATGAGAAATACCAGAAGACAGAGAACATTGAGGCTGTTTTAGAGGCTGTCAACCCCAGGGAGACAGACAGAAAATAAATAAGCAAATAAATAAGCAAATAAATAAAAATGGAAGGTGATAATAAGCGCAATGAAAAGAAATGAAGCAGAGTAAAGAATCAAGAGTAGCAGTTGAGGGGCAAGTATTTTAATTAGGATGGTCAAGGGAAGTCTTGTTGCAAAGGTGATATGTAAGTTAGGATCTGAATAATGTCTGGGAGCCAGCTATGCCAGCATCTGGGCAAAGAGCTTATCAGGCAGAGGAGACACAAAGTGTAGAAACCTGAGATGGGGAGGAGTTTGGTGTGTAGGAGAAATGGCAAGGAGGCCAGTGTGGGCAGATCAGTGGGAGGAAGTGAGAAGGGTGGAAGAGAGGAGGTCGGAGGGGCAACCATGAGCCAGGCTGCCCAGGGCTTGTTCGACCACGGCGGAGAATTTAGAATTTATTCTGAAAGGAATGAGAGAAGCCATCATGATCAGATTTACATTTTTAAAGCTCATCTCAGTTGCTGTTGTAGAGAAAGGAAGGTAGCAGGGCAGGAGAGGGAAGAGCAAGACCAGCTGAGAGATGACCACGGAGGCCCTTGTGAGATGGGAGCTGACTCACATGAGAATAGAGGCGTCTCAGGGGCTCATTTGTCCCTAATACTCTTCTACTCTAATAATCTGCCCTCTACCTAGTGTCTCATCTCCGGGACCCCAGTGTGGGTTGCCACTTCATCTCCTTTTAATTCCTCTGCCAAATGATCACCAACACAAGGAAGTGTATATAATGAACTCTACTCAAGTTCATGGTACCCCAACGGGCTCCTGTTCTCAGAGCAGTGAAGCAAACAATTTAAAGTGTAATATCAAACATTGCCATTATAAAACAACTTGGCCCATGCCCCCACTGTCCCTGATGTCCCTGATGCCCACCATGTTGCTAAGCCAACCTCTCTCCTTTGATCTTGTAGCTCCACGCTTCCAATTTTTCTGGGTCCCTCATCCCCTCTTGCTCTCAGGCTGCTCACACACAAAAAAGTTTCCGCATCTTTTCATGTAAGAACAATTCGGTGTCCCCTTTATTTTGCCTCCTGCCTCTAGATCTTGACTTGAGGTTTCACTTTTCACAACCAGAATACCCTATCAAGGTGTTTTGCCAAACAATATCAATAGCAAATACATTTTTCTAAGCAGGACGCTTGGATGTTTTCACACCACTCTGACACGTGGATGGAAGGTTAGAAGACAACAAAGGGATGGGCTGGGAAGGACTCCAAAAGCAGAATCAGAGATTATATCGTTCCTTGGAAATGGAGAAAAGGATCAAAAAAGCTGAATAAAAGGTAGTCCCAGCAACAATGTCTCCTTGTGAACAGACTTTTGAGTATTTGGCTTTGTTATCCCCCAGAGAATACAAATGTCTCTATGGACACCAAGGTCATAATAATTCCACTTCTCCCATACCCCTCACACCCTTTGGCAGCCTCATATATTCTCATTACAGTAAACTCAATTCTCCAGGAAATTTCAAGAAAACTAAGTTGCTTCCCTCTTCAACCGTTTACATTCATTTCGACTTACTATATGAAAAGTCTAGGTATCCACAGAGTGTTCAGATTCTGCCAATGATGTCATACTTCAGAAGCATGGAAATGACTGAGGAAGAATTAATTTCGATTCGTGTAGCAATAAATTGAGGCTTATTGACTTGAACATTACTTTTGCCAAGAAATTTTTGCTGCCAGAGTTTATTTACAGAATGTCATCATTTTCCAAAACATTATTGCTTCCTTTTTCAGACCATGCCTTCTGACTAGAGCAAGTAATTTGGGGAGGATTTACACATAATTATAGCCCGAATCCCTTAATTTATAAAATTGCATAGTACTTGGCTCATTAATGGCTGTTGAAAATGCTAGTCTAGTAAAATCATAAGGAGAGCTTTTACCTGGTGAATTTAGTTGTTGAAACCAAGTTGGACCCATTCCCAAGCATAATCTGGAAACAGTCAGTCTATTGGGAAGGCACTGCCCTGAATGCATGGGCAATCTGGTGTTATGGACTGACCATCCTTACCCACTGGACTTGGCATCATCACCAACCTCTTTACTCAACTCCTTTTGGGCAATTAAGAGTTCCACTGAAGATACTGACAAGATTCCAAAAAGCAATAAAATTACATAATGTAGTCTTGGTGTAGATAGAGGATTCCTGGTAATGACGCTGGGGCTTTTCTCATAAGCACATAATAAAGTTGTGAGCTGGACATAAAATACTCAAGATACAGTGAAGCCCTTCCCCACATTCGCAGGTGTCTGTAGCTATCTATCTACTTTGTCTTGTTCTCCCACCCACCTGAGGCCCTGACTTGAGACCTGGTGAAAGAGGTAGTCTGAATTGAACAGAAGAACGCAGAAGTAAAACTGCTAACTTACTTGATTTCTATTCCTAAAGTTTGAGGGAAGGCAGAGTCAGATTTCAGGGAATAAAAGAGACCGTTGTGGCCCAGACTGGACTTTAGTTTCCTCTGTGATAATTGTGCTTTTTTGTGTGTGCATGTGTGTTGGGGGATGGGGGGTATATGTATGCTTGTATGCATGAAAACTTTACAAATGTTTCCAATGACGATATGGTCCCCAAACTAGGCTGATCATCAGAATCACTTGAGGAGCTTTTAGAAAATACAGGCGCCTGAACCAAACCATCCTGAGTCACAAGAATCTGTGCTTGTGAAAGAAGTGTCCATTTAGGTGACTCTGTTAGCTAGGCTTAGAACCACCATTCTAAGACCCATTCCTCACCTCACCCTCACCATTTCTGTGCCAGCTCTCTTCCAGTGATTTAGTTTCTCAAAATTTTCACTATCTTGTTTCCTTTATGTTTTAAACTGCATTTGGTACATGCAAACTGTTTCTTTCTTTGGCTTACAAAGGTGTCCATCTTGCCATGTGGAGATACAATTCTTCCAATTCCAAAACATTTGCAATAATGGGGGATTCAATTCTATATTGTATCTCCAAATCTCTTAATGTCCTAAAATGGCCTCACCAGAGGGTAGACTCATGAATCTATGCATAACCAGATATATGGATATTTTCTACGTCCTGGGGAAACTTCAACTGCAGACTGGTCAAGTGCTGCCCAATGATCGAATGACATGTTCACAAATCCGTATCCATACCAATTCTAGGCAAACATGGAGGAACAGAGTTTGGAGCAACACCCTGACTTACATTCAGTACTGTCAATGGCTCCAGCATCTTGAAACAAACCAATTTTGGATTTTCAGGTAAAGTTTGGCAAATAATTTTTTCTTACTTAAAGAAGAGAAAGGGTTTAAGATGGATTACATACAACTTTAAAGTACATGTTCTTACAAAACAATAGCTTTTTGAGCTAATTCTAAATGAGTTAGTTATAAATGAATCAGAAACATATGGTTGCAACGTTTCTCTAAATAAAAGGAGACTAAAAATTCAAGAAAGGAGCTAGAGACAAACATGAAGTAGATTTTCCAAAGGCCTAGACAATTGTTTAAAACACTTTCCAACAACTCAAAGTTGTCAGGTTTAATCAACTCTTTTTTTTTTTTTTAGTTTAGTTATCTGAATCTAAAGATATCTAAAAAAACAATGTTAAATGAAAGATTTTAACACATTCCGAATAGAATTAGTTTTCAAACTACAATGTAATTATGGAAAACTCACTAAAGATAGGAGGTAAAGTAGATGGGAACACACTCAAAAGACCAGAGCTGGGCATCCGCAACTTTTAAGTAATTTTTAATAAAAGGAGAGAGAAAATACTTGAAATTGAATGATAGTTGAACAAATCAATTGCTGCTAATGGATTTTTCCTTAATTAAGTCCTGATGGTTTTACAATGCAGAAAAGAATGTATTGGGCTTTTGACAACTTCTTCTATTCCCAGTGAAAAAGAAAGTCAACCCAGAAAATCACTTAGGAAGATCCAGGCAACAGATGGTACACCAAAAGTGAACAATGATCTCAGTAACTGAGGCCTCAGAGACAAGATCATCCACTCCACAGCTGGATATTGTAAAACTTGGGTACCAGTGGTGCGCTGATCTGACCATTAAAACTATGTACTTCTTGAGTCACAAACCGGTGTGTGTGACTGGTTAAAACCCCGTCACAGCCTGGAAAAAGTTATGGAAAGCACCTGGGGACTGAGAAGAAGCAAACTTCCTTAGGTTTATACAGTATGGCTGGCACCTTAAGCAAGTTAAAATCTGTCTCAATTCCCTGCAGAATAAGGGCAACACCAATTATGCTACCTACTTCATGCCAGAACCTAAAATGAAAAATAAAATTGCTTTTAAAATGTGCTGCAGCCAAATAAGCTGGTATTTTATGGAAAGGAATGATTGCATTTTTGAGCTTGTATGTTAACCCATTGTGCCAGATCAACAATAGCTACAAATTCTTTGATCTTCTTCCCATTGAAAATAGGTGTTTATGGCCTCTCCTCTTCAAAGTGGGCAGGTTCTGTGACTGCTTGACTCATAGAATATGGTGGAAGTGGTGCTGATAATTTCTAGAGTCAGGACTTTAAGGACAGCTTTCACTTTCTGTCACTTGAAAAACCCTTGGAACCCAGCCTCCATGTAGTCAGGAAGCTCAAGCAGCCCCATTGTAAGTCCTATGCCAGGAGAAACTGAGGCCTCCAGCCAATAGCCTTGACTGAGCTCCCATGTTATAACCAGCACTCACTTACTAAGCATGTAAATAGACCATCTTGGAAAAGAATCCTCCAGCTTCCAATTGAGATGTCTTAGCTGATGCCACTGAGCCTTGCCCAAATTGCAGATTTATGAGCAAAATAAATTGTTGTTATTATTTTAAGACATTAAATTTTCATGTGATTGGTTATGCAAAAGTAGATAACCAGAACACCCACTATCTTGTATAATAATGACAATATATTATGTAACAATATTGTATATGTAACAACTTTATGTAATTATTATAATTAATAATAATTATTAACAGGAATAATAATTTGCAGTTATTTAACATTAGATTCCAGGCACTATGTTATGGGCTTCACTTGCATACTTCTACTACTTTCTAATTATATGTTTGTTTGTTTATCTATTCATTATGGTCTTAGTATACTGCTAGCACCACGAGGGAAAGGACTGTGTTTTATTCACCACAGTACACTAAGTGCCAAGCATAATGACTAGCATATAAATAGACATTCTGATAAATTATTCTATCAGATAATTTTTTTCTATACTAAAATTTTAGCAGATTGCTTTTTCATAACAAAGGAATCAATACAAACCTTGAAAAGGTCAGGACAAAAAAAGAAGCTAGAGATTGAGAGAAAAACTCAGCTGAACACAGTGGCATTTATAAGAAGTCTTTGGAAAGTAGTTATTCAGGCTATGCCTAAACTATGTGGTTGAATCATGTGGTTCATCATTAATCATTTGCTATTTATTGTTTAGTGACTAACCAAAATGGTCTAACCTCTTATGCACATAGACATAATGAAAAAGAGGAGGAAACATCATGGAAAGTTGGATGGCTTTCACCTAATGAGGAAAATAAAAACAAAAACAAAGGCTCTGTGGCAGTGTTGCCAGGGGCTTATTACTCTGGGCACCAAATCCTGCTGCACTTGCAATAGATCATACCAGTCAAGTGATACTGTTTGGCCTTCACCCTCTTCCAGGTGCTGAAGTGACAGCCTAGAGAAGGATATGATTTGTACTAGACATAAGGGTGAGATGGAATTTGTCAGATGGGAGCCTGGCATTTATTACCACAATTGAATGGTCATTCAATTATCAATTGTTAATACTGAAATCATCAATTTCAGATAATTAAGAACAACTGGAGGAAGCAGAATCCTCTCAAAGTTACGGCCACCAACTACAGTGATTTAAATATCCTGGAAGGGACCTCAGCTTCATATTTGTGACATTGAGCAGAACACAAATTGTCAGGCAGTTGGATGGGGTGAAAAAGATGGAACGACAGCCAACACTATCAAAAAGACCTTAGGTCATGAATATCTGGGCTATCTCAGTGAAGCTAAGGAGGAAGTGGATATGAAAGTCAATATTTTAAACCATGCAAGATGAATAATAAACTGGGGATAAACAATCGAGCAAACAGAACTGAACCTTCAAATGGCAAACTTTCAGGCTGTCCTGGGAGTGGTCACATTACATGGAACTTCATGTGCTTTTAGGCTTTGGAAAGTCAGTGGCCTAGGATGACACAGGAAGAGAAACACAAAGGCCATTTGCAGAGGAAAGTGTATTTCATCCTGAAGCTGCCATCCTCAGCTTGATTCACGGACTGACCCTGTCAAAGATCTCATGGCTGCAAGTCCATCTGGCAGATGTAATTGTGGGCAGGGCCAGTGACATGCAGGGACCCACCCAATTCACACCCTTCCAAAGGACTCTACAGGGCCAGCACTCAGAGCCCTGCTGCTCTGAATGTTTTGCCAAAAGAAACATTCAGATGCCAACACTGATGGTGAACATGAGTGAGCAAAGCAAAACACGCAAGGGCAGCCTGTAGCAAGACTAAAGCAAAACCACCATTCTGTCCACCAGGCAGGTCAAGGCCATAAATGCTCTACTGGGGACTGGGTTACACCAGAAAGAATACAGAAACTAGTTAAGGTTGGAGGTATATTTTCCTAGGTGACCTCCAGATAAAGGTTAAGGAGGAAGCTAATGAGAGGAGGCTGTATGCAAAATGTACGTCAATTTCCATTGTTTAGAATAAACCCACATTGTGCAGCTGGTAGATGATAAATCTCTGGTTTACATTGGTCTATTATTTAATTAGGCCAACCCTTCATGACTGATGGTATTTTGTCATTTTAACAATTCTTTATTTTTCTCACATCTAATTGGGAAATCACTGTTTATCATGGTTATGGTTTCTTTATTGTACCATCTTCTAGCCGCTGTCCAAGATGATGTGAACTCCAGGCTATTAACTTTCCTCTACCTTCAGTGGAAATTGTCATGGAGAATTAAGTTTTTGACAAATCTACAGCCTATGTGCAGGGCTTCTTCCTGGGTGTAACAATAAGGAATTTGGAAACTGTCTCTAGTTTTGGCCTGGAAGCACACTGCAGCTTGAGACTCTGTCATTTCCATCAAGCTTGAAAATATACATCTTAATAAACTGCAATACTTCTTAAACCTTGATGGTATCATACTGTGAGCATGATGAAAAGGGTTTTCACCATCAGATTTGAAACGTTTGGCTTTTTTGTTTTTGAATCATAGACTTCTGTTGTCTAAAACAAGTTCAGGCAGTAGGAAGGAACAAAGAGAGTTCAGGTTTATTCACGTGATATTTTCCCAGAAGAGTCTCTTTTTTAAGAAGCAATTTTTAGGCCATCTACATTAGGCCCATGCAAATGAAAAGATCAGAGTTAATTAATCTTGTCCTGAGTAAGAGAAGTGACGAATAGCAATTGAGCGTTTTGTGTTCCTCAAGGAATTTTCCTGCTTACTTACTCTTTATTTCTCAAGGGAGGGAGTTACTCTCCCTTTTGGAAAATGCTCAGTGGAGAGGGCTAAAGCTAGTGACTCATATCCTGACTATCTTTCTTGAGCATGGCATAAGAGAAATAATGGAAATTTCTGGAGCCACACAGACCTAGGTTCCATCATTTGTCAGCTATGAGATGTTGGCTAATGTATGTAAATTTCTTCTCTATAAAACAGAGCTAAGAGGGCCAAACTTTCTCACAATAAAGGCAAGGCAGCCACTTTCTTCTCCATGGGTTGAGTTAGTGTGAAAACAAGATTCCTGGCAGAATGCAACTTGTACCTAAAGAGCTTTATTCAAGAACGATTGAAACTGGAAATTATGTTTCTAACATCACACTGCCTTGTACTTCATGCACTTTATTCTATAGAGTAGTTTAAGGCTATACCTACACCTCAGAATGTTTGAGTTTATTCAGAGAAACAAAACTAGGTTAAATAATAATATAAAATGATGATGATAATAATAATAATAATTGATGTTATCTCTATGGAGCTGAGTAGAGAGAAAGTACTTTTTTTGGTTAAAAGATCTCAAGTCGGCCAGGCGCAGTGGCTTACACCTGTAATTCCAGCACTTTGGGAGGCCAAGGCAGGTGGATCACGAGGTCAGGAGATCAAGACCATCCTGGCTAACATGGTGAAACCCCATCTCTACTAAAAAATACAAAAAATTAGCCAGGTGTGGTGGCACGTGCCTATAATCCCAGGTACTCAGGAGGCTGAGGCAGGAGAATGGCTTGAACCCAGGAGGCAGAGGTTGCAGCAGGCTGAGATTGCCCCACTGTACTCTAGCCTGGGTGACAGAGCGAGACTCCATCTCAAAAAAAAAAAAGAAAACTCAAGTCACTGGCTTATTGCGTTTTTCACTGTTCAGTTGATCTTTGAGGCACCATTAGACTTAACAGTCAATGTCTTTATCAAGGAAAACAATCAGCAAGTATATTAATTAGGCATTGCTTACACTTTTACTGCAAGTCTAATGATTTGTTGATTTTAAGTTGGATGCCTGTCTTCATTAAAGTCATTAATACTCTAAGTGAATTTGTGCCTGAAATTTCATATGTATTTAGGAATTACACATTTTTTGCTTTTTACCGTGGGACCTTTAGGCTATGAGCAATCTCCCTGTTGCAGACATCTAAAATTACAAACGGAGCTGTTTAGGCATATTAACAAGTGCCTCACCTTCACAGCTGAAAATGGAAATTAAACAGAAGTGTACAGGATAGGATCATTGACAAAACCCTATGAGTATTAGCTTCTCTTTATTGGTACATGTAAATGTCTTCTGCAGCTGGCCACTGATGAGCACGGCTGGCATCTTAAGTCATGATTGGCATTGGCACTCACACTTCATTCTTCCCCAGAATAACAGAACTCATAGAGTCCATCCCTCCCAGGTGTCACTGTAGAGTGAGTACCACTATATCACCTTCATAAAACACTGTGTATCTTGAGTCTCAGATCTCCTGCAGGGTCTCCTTCAAAACAATTGATCTTAAGGGTCCTGGATGTGGTGTGGTGGCGATGACCAGAGTCCTGTTCTGATGTCCACTGCTCTGTGATCTTTGGCTTTGTGGACCACTGATGGACCCAGGCTACTGTTTATGAAGCTGCTGACCCTCCCTTGGATCTCTGACCTCTAGGAAGCAGAAAGCTCCTTGTGATTAGCTATTTTTGCAGGAGTTCCTCACAGCAGAATTGTCCAGATGTTTTAGGAAGGGGAAAGGGACGGGGTGTGAGGAGGTTGGTGAGGTGCAGCTTCACCCTATGCTAGGATCATGCTCCCTCTTCCAGAGTTTATGCTCATCTCTTTGGTCCTTTCAGCACCTAGCCTTTCCTCTGGCAGAGTGAGTGCTCCATTGTTTTATCTGCTAGCCCCATAGACCCCCTCAGCAGCTGCTGGAGCATCGAACACATCTGTGACCCAATTCGAATTGTTTCTAAAAGGTATAACCGGCCCTACACAAGTCAAGGGACATAAATCTCAGTGCTCCATAACATTTCCTAAAAGCTCAGAAACTCCCAAAACATCTAGAGGCCAGCAGGACCTCGTTCCAGCAGAATTAGAGTTCAGCAGCCTAGCAGTGTCACATTGATCCACTTCAACATCTCAAGTCTCAGTTAGCTTTTGTTAGCAATAATATATTCCAGAAAATAAAATCAGCCCAAATACCTAATAGGCACCCCTTGAGGCCTGCATCTCAGTCAGCTTGGGCCACTGTAACAAAGTACTATAGGCTGGGTGGCTTATAAATGAGAGAAACTTCTTTATGACAGTTCTAGAGGCTAGAAGTCCAAGATCAGGGTTCCAGGATGGTCGGAGTCTCATGAAGGCCCTCTTCTGGGTTGCAGAGTGCCAGCTTTTCATTATATCTTCAAGTAGTGGAGAGTGTGAAAAAGCTCTCTGGGGACCCTTTTCTAAGAGCACCAATCCCATTTACAAGGGCTCCACTCCCATAACTTAATTACCTCCCAAGGCCCAACCTTCTAATACCATCACACTGAGGATTAGGATTTTCACATACAAATCCTGGTGGAGGACATAAGCATTTGGTCCATAAGAGCTGGTCATAGTCTAGTCACATCTCACCTACCTGTCCTGATTACCAACTCTTTTCTTCAGCAGCGCACCAACTGTTCTTCCTTTCCCTAGCCCACACTGACCTCTCAGTTCTCTGTCCACATAAGCTGACAGCAAAATCACAGCAGCTCATTGTTTTCCAACCTCACATCCTTTCGTGTTGGCTTGAGTTTTCCAGCTAAATTGTCAATACACTAAGGGGAGGTTCTATGTTCATTATGCTTTCTTATATCCACACGGTAACATGATATACTCTGTCACAGAGGCACAATAAATCAAATTAAATTTAAAACTATTGCCTGCTTAGT
The DNA here is from genome assembly GCF_009828535.3 of Hylobates moloch. Classification (NCBI taxonomy): domain Eukaryota; kingdom Metazoa; phylum Chordata; class Mammalia; order Primates; family Hylobatidae; genus Hylobates; species Hylobates moloch. The sequence continues at coordinate 56,996,388 of NW_026652290.1, read as the reverse complement.
TCATTTGTGGTTATGTCTAACAGCTGTAGTAGGCACTACAGGCTATAAAAAAGTGGAATATGGGGGCCGGGCACAGTGGCTCATGGCTGTAATCTCAGCACTTTGGGAGGCCGAGGCGGGCAGATCACGAGGTCAGGAGATCGAGACCATCCTGGCTAACATGGTGAAACCCCGTTTCTACTAAAAATACAAAAAATTAGCCGGGCGTGGGGGCAGGCACCTGTAGTCCCAGCTACTCAGGAGGCTGAGGCAGGAGAATGGCGTGAACCTTAGGAGGTGGAGCTTGCAGTGAGCCGAGATAGCGCCACTGCAGTCCAGCCTGGGCAAAAGAGCAAGACTCCGTCTCAAAAAAAAAAAAAGTGGAATATGGGTCCAGGTGCAGTGGCTCATGCCTATAATCCCAGCACTTTGGGAGGCCGAGGCCGGTGGATCGCAAGGTCAGGAGTTCAAGACCAGCCTGGCCAAGATGGTGAAACCCCGCCTCTACTAAAAATACAAAAATTAGTCGGGCGTGGTGGTGGGCACCTGTAATCCCAGCTACTTGGGAAGCTGAGGCAGAGAATTGCTTGAACCTGGGAGGCAGAGGTTGCAGCGAGCCGAGATCATGCCACTGTACTCCAGCCTGGGCGACAGAGTGAACTCTGTCTCAAAAAAACAAAAACAAAAACAAAAAAACAAAAACAAACAAAAAAAAAGTGAACTATGATATGGTCCCTGTCCTCAAACATCTCCCAATCTCATTGAGAAGGCAAAAAATACAACAAAAATAATACAACTATAAGCAAATGCTAAGCTTGGGGCACACAGGTGTTTCTTTGGCATCCAGGAAGGGGATAGTATAAGGTTAACTGAAGTTAACTAGAAAGATTTTATGGCTATGATAAAATCGGTGATTGGCCTCAAACAATTACACAAGTTGAGGAGACTGTTAAAAAAATGTGGTGTGTTTGTATTTTGTATAAACCTGTACATTAATCTTTAGAGAAGCTTTATTCACCCTAACCAAAAACAGGAAATAGCTCAGAAGTCCTTTCCTGAGTGAATGGTTAAACAAACTGTGGTTACATTCACACCATGGAATACTATGCAGTAATAAAAAGGAATGGACTACTGATGTGTGTAGCAACCTGATGACTCTGCAGGGAATTATACTGAGTGAAGAAAAGCCAATCCGAAAAGGTTACATAATGCATGATTCTACTTATATCACATTTTAAAATTTTAGAAAGGAAGACTAGATTAGTGGTTGCCACAGATTTGGAGTAGCGGCAGGAGAGAGATAGAGATGGTTATCAAAGGGCAACCCAAGGTTCCTTGTGGTGATGGAACTGTTCAGTCTCTTGACCGTGATGATAGATACTCAAATCCACACATGTGATTTAATTATATAGAACTAAACACACACACACACACACACACACACACACACACACACACACGAAGTAAAAATAGGGAAATCTGACTAAAGCCTGTGGATTATATCAATCCTGGTTTGATACTGTACTATGGTTTTACAAAATGTTCCGTTAGGGGAAACTGGGTAAAGGGTACAAAGCACCTCTCTGGATTATTTATTACAACAGCATGTGAATCTACAATTATCTAAATAAAAAATTTCAATTTAAAAAAAACCGGCAGACTGTCATTTCAGATGATAAGGTATAGCATAAGCCAGAGAGTGAAACTTAGATCACATCCAAGATCAAGTTTCAGAAGACTTGGTTTCATGAAAATTTCTTAACCTGCTAAGCTACTTTGCCTCAATTTACAAGTCAAAAATTTCTAAATAGAAGGTACCATAAAGTGGTGAGGAAAAATTAAGCATGACATTTAAACATTCAAAGAAGATGATTTCATGTCATCCAGTTACACTGCTTCCAACTTGGGGAAACCACCCCCATTTCATTGAAAGGGTTAGAGGATGGAAGAAATAAGATGATGTTTCACAACAAAGTATTTAAAATTAAAATATCCCTCCCCATTGCTCCAAAAGCCTAGGGGTTCTTAAACAATGATATGCATAAGATTCATTTCAATGTGTGAAAATACAGCTTCCTGGGCCCACACCTAGAGATTGACATTTGGTGGAGTTGCATAGGATTCTGGAGTTTCTGCACCTAATAAGCAACCCAGGTGATTCTAATCTACCTGGAATAAGAAATCAGAGTCAAAGAGCATACTTACCAAAAACGCAAAATTTTTTGAGACCCACTACTTTTGTCACACAATAGTTTAACTTTATTCTGATGATTCAGTGGAATTTATAGAAAGACGTTTGGGTACTTAAAGGTCTGGGTCATGTTCTTGTGTGGTTGGGAGTGCAGACAGAAGAGGAAGCTGTCAAAGTATAAAACCTTCCCAGCCCTCCCCTTCTAATCACAACTCATCAGAGAGCATTTTGCACAGGGAGATCAAAGTCCCTTGCCGAAGAGAGGTTGAAAGACTTTGCTGTTGTAATTCTGGGGCAGAGGTGCTTGGATATAAATGAGCCCTAACTGTGGGTTTGGGGGACCCTGCAATGTAGAAATGTAAACACAGATGTCAGGCCTTTCATCCCCACTATATAAACATACCAGCTGCCAGGGGAAGAAGGAGAAACCCTTCAGAATTAGCTGCATTTTTTTGCCATCTAGAGTATAAAAATTGGCTTGACACTTGAATTTCCACCAGCAACTCGAAGCATTGTTGACCAGAGTAGGGCTAACAATGGAACATCATCCACAGGCTGAGTGGCTCTTCTCTGTAGGAGACGTTCAGTTCTTGCCATTCTCTGACATATGGATGGCTGTTCCAGAAAAAGAGAATGAGAAGAGGTGTTGGCACCCTTTCACAAAATCCCCAGACTCATGGAGAGGGGGTCTTAAAAAATGGGTGGCCGTTTTGTTTCCAGGGTTCTATAAACCAAGAGTCTGACTGAGATTTATAATCCTTATTGACCCAGAGTTAGGGAAAATGGACGAAGCAAATTCTTAAGAGTTTTTGTGAGAAAAACCGAATTGCTTCCAGGAAAAGAGGATATGATTATTCCAATACATGAATATTTGAAGTGCCACAGCTGGTTTAGCCACAACAAAACCAGAACAGACCTCCTCTCACACTATTAAATATTTTTTTTAAAAAAAGGAAATGATGGAAAGAACCATTTCTGAAAAAAATTAAATGTGCAAAAAGTGTAATGGGAAATGCATTTTACAATAAAACACTTCAATCCATGGAGAAATGTGTCTTCAATTACATCTCAAGTTAGCATGCCAGCTTGCATATGCATGTAAGTCTCGTGTTTTCCACAGAGCCTCAGTTCTGAAAGTTTTGTAGCAAAAGCATATGAAGAGTGTCTTTTCATTGGAACAGAGATGGCCTTTCTTCTGAAAACATGACAGTCAAATATCTTCTGGCAATGGATATGCTTGTTGTTACATTATCAGCAATACACATCAACCCAAGATGATAAAAATGAATCTGAAATTACCAAGCAACCCATATATGTGAACTTATTGGACAGAGGCCATTGTCGTTTAGGACACATTAGTTCAAATAAAATGTATTCCTTTAAAAATGATTCATCAGAGTATTGTAAAAGGATTATCACAGTGGGCTTTTAAAATAGCATTGTTTAGAACGGATCAGCTAGGCCAGCTGTATGTAACAGAAGATCCAATCAATTCAGGATAAATGCATCATAGGTATTAACTAGAAATGTTTTGCTGCTGATATTTAGCTTATAAGATACTATTTTCTACAGTCAGGTTATGGACTACAATTAAACTCAAATCTATGTGGACAGTATCTTCTACTTACAAGTAGATTCATTCAAGAAGGCTGTTCTTAAATCCATTTGCTTCTAAGTTCAAAAGATCACACACAATAATGCATTTGTACACCCTTCTGCTTTTACAAAAGCATTCTAGATGTTGATTGCATTGCTTCTGTCCCTTCTTGTTTGTTTCAAAATCTCACATATGTATGTGTGTGTATGTATTTGTGTGTGATATGCATTGATATGTATGTGTTTATGTATCCAAAATAGTACCTCAAACAGCACACACACCAGAACATCTCAATATTTCAGACTTCAAATGGCTATGCAAGACAGCCAGTGCAACCTGTAGATGTAGGCAAAGTTGACTTTCCATTATTAGGAATCTGAAAGTTTCTTAGGTTGAGTAAGTAATGTAGCTTATGTAATTCTTAATTTATACATTAACATGGCCAAGATATGCATAATAATTTCGTTCCAGTGTAACTCTGCAGGCTGGTCTCTCATCCATTCTATGCTGCATTCAAACTGTTCTGTTTGTTTTATTTTTTAGTTCCTCTAGAGTACTGTTTTCTTCTCTTCAATTAATAATTTTTTTATTGATGACCTATTATGTGCTAGGCAAGGTTCTAAGTTCAGAGGATACAGTAGTGAATCAAACAGACAAAATTCCCTGCCTTCTTAGAGCTTATGTTCTAGCTGGGGGAAGACAAAATAAATAAATATGTAAAATATATATTATGTCAAATAGTCATAAGTACTATGCAACACATGCATGGAAGATGGAGGAGTTGGAAGGGAGGAATTGCCACTTAAAATGTGATGGACAGGCATTCAGAGTGCCTGCTTGCCTGGTTCAGCAGCCTGAGCCACTACACCCATCCTGTGCAGAGATCTTGGTGCAGGGGAACCTCTCTGTTCCCCAGCCTAGCAGTTTTCCAAGCATCTGGAGCACCCACTCTCCCGGATTAGGAGTTTAGGCCACCCTGCATTCCCACGCAGAGAACTTCGGGCAAAGGAGGTTTTCCAGCTCCACGCCTAGGCACACCTCTTGGGTACTTGGTGGCTGCCCACTAGATTCTCCCTCAGTGCTGGTGCCTGTGCTTGCCATTGGATGACCTGTAGGCAGACCTGCCCAGTCTGACTCTTCCCTTTGTGACTCTTGTAGGCCCCCAGGGCTGAGTAGGGAGCTGAGACCACTTCATTCCAATCAGCTCATTGCCTGAGGCAATAGAGAACTTCAGCCATTAAACAAAGATGAAATATATACCTAGTCGAGTTGCCCACAGCCGGTTCCTACCTATAAGTGCCATCTACTGCCTTGTAGATCAAACTGCACTGCCCTATATAAAATCGAAGCCAAAAGACCTTACATAGTATTCTCTGCATTTACACCCCCTAAGGAGGGGGATAAAGGGAAAGGAAAAGAAAAATAATATTATGGGGAAAAAAGAAAAATAAATAATCCTACTCCTATGAAAATAATTACAACAATTAGAAGTGCCAGCATCTCCAGATGAGAAGGAATCAGCACAAGAATTATGGCCCCATGGAAAATAGGAAGGTAGTGACAACACCAAGGGATTGCTCTACAGCAATGGCCTCTAGCCAAAGTGGAAACTCAGAAATGACAGATAAAAAATTCAGGCTGGGCGCAGTGGCTCATGCCTGTAATCCCAACACTTTGGGAGGCTGAGGTGGGCGGTTCACCTGAAGTCAGGAGTTCGAGACCAGCCTGGCTAACATGGAAAAACTCCATCTCTACTAAAAATACAAAAATTAACCGGGCATGGTGGCACGTGCCTGTAATCCCAGCTACTTTGGAGGCTGAGGCAGGAGAATCACTTGAACCCAGAAGGCGGGGGTTGTAGTGAGCCAAGATAATGCCACTGCACTCCAGCCTGGGTGAGAGAGCGAGACTCTGTCTAAAACAAACAAACAAATTCAAGACAAGGTTGAAAATCAACACAAAGAAACTTCTAAAGCAATCCAAGAAATGAAGGAAAAGATAAACATCTTAAAAAGAAATCAGCCAGAACTTCTGGAATTTAAAAATTTGCTTAAGGAATTTCAAAATAGAATTAAAAATTTTGTCAATAGACTGGACCAAGGAGCACAAAGAATTATGGATCTTGAAGACAAGTCTAGTCTTCCTAGTCAGATAAAAATAAAGAATAAATAATTTTTAAAAATGAACAAATTCTTCAAGAAATAGATTATGTAAAGTGACCAAACTTACGAATTATTGGCATTCCTGAGACAGAAGGAGAAAAAGTAAACAACCTGGAAAACATATTTGAGGGAATAATTCAAGAAAAATTCCCTAAAATTGCTAGATGGGTAGACATCCAGATACAAGAAATCCAGAGAATGCATGTGAGATACTATAGAAAATAAACATCACCAAGGCATATAGTCACCACACTATATGCAGTGTCGAAGGTCAATGCTAAAGAAATATCTTAAAGGCAGCTAGAGGAAAAAAGTCAGATCACATACAAAGGGTATCCCATCAGGCTAACAGTGAATTTCTCAGCAGAAACCTTATAAGCCAGGAGAGATTGGGGGCCTATTTTCAACATTCTTAAAGAAAAGAAATTCTAATGAAGAATTTCACATGCTGCCAAACTAAGTAAGCTTCCTAAGCAAAGGAGAAATAAAATCTCTTCCAGATAAGCAAGCACTACGAAATTTGTTACAACTAGACCGGCCATACAAGAAATTCTTAAGTGAGTTCTAAATATGGAAACAAAAGAATAATACCTGCTACCACAAAAACACACTTAAGTCCATAGCCTGCAGACCCCATAAAGCAACCACACAATAGAAACTAGAAACAACCAGCTAACAACTTCACAATGGGATCAAAATCTCACATAACAAATTAACCTTGCATGTAAATGGTCTAAATGTCCCACTTAAAAGGTAAAGAGTGATAAGCTGGATTAAAAAACAAGACCCAGTCAGGTGCAGTGGCTCATGCTTATAATTCGGACACTTCGTAATTCTGAGGTGGGTGGATCACTTCAGCTCAGGAGTTTGAGACCAGCCTGGGCAACATGGAAAAACCCTGTCTCTATGAAAAATACAAAAAATTAGCCAGGCATGGTGGTGCACACCCAGCTACTTGGGAGCTGAGGTGGGAGGATCGCTTTAGCCTGGAAGGTCAGGGCTGCAGTGAGCCAAGATTGCTCCACTGCACTCCAGCCTGGGTGACAAAGTGAGACCTTGCTAAAAAAAATAAAAAAAATAAAAAAAGTTAAAAAAAAAAGACAAATCTGTCTGCTATCTTCAAAAGACTCATCTCACACATTATGATGCCCATAGGCTCAAAGTAAAGGGTTGGAGAAAGATCTACCATGCAAACAGAAAACAAAAATGAGTAGGAGCTACTATTCTTATATCAGATAAAACAGACTTTAAACCAACACTACTAAAAAAAAGGACAACAAAGGGCATTGCACAATAATGAAGGGTTCAATTCAACAAGATGACTTAACTATCCTAAATATATATGCACCCAATATTGGAGCACCCAGAACCATAAAACAAATACTTCTAAATATACTAAAAGACTTAGGCAGCCACATCATAATAGCAGGGGACTTTAATACCCCACTGACAACATTTGACAGATCGTCAAGGCAGAAAACTAACAAAGAAATTCTGAACTTGACTAACTGGATCTAATACACATCTACACAATACTCCACATATCAACCACAGAATATACATTTCTTCAAGATTGACCACATGTTTGGCCATAAAGCAGGTCTCAACAAATTTTTTAAAATATCAAAATTATACTAACCATACTCTCACACTGTAGTGAAATAAAAATATAAATCAATACCAAGAAGTTCTCTTAAAGCTATGCAGTTAAATGAAAACTGAGAAATTTGTTCCTGAATGACTTTTGGGTTAAACAATGAAATTAAGGCAAAAATCAAAAAAATCTTTGAAATAAATGAAAACAGAGACAAAACATACCAAAATCTCTGGGATGCAGCAAAAGCAATGTTAAGAGGAAACTTTATGGCATTAAATGCCTACCTCAAAAAGCTAAAAAGATCTGAAATTAACAATCTAACAACATACCTAGAGGAAGTACAAAGACAAAAAAAAAAGCTAGCAGAATAAAACAAATAACTAAAATCTGAGTAGTACTGAATAAAATTGAGACCCAAAAATTCCAAAAGCTTGGTCTTTGAAAGGATAAACCAGATGGATTGAGTGCCAGCTAAATTCACAAAGAAAACAGTAGAAGATACACACACACACACACACACACACAATCAGAAATAAAAAAAGGTGACATTACAACGACCCCACAGAAATACAAAAGATCTTCAGAGACTATTATGAACACCTGTATGCACACAAACTAGAAAATCTAGAGAAAATGGATAAATTCCTATAAATACACAAACTCCCAAGATTGAATCAGGAAGAAACTGAAACACTGAACAGATCAATGTTAAGTCCTGAAATTGAATCAGTAATAATAATTTTAAAAAACCTATCAACCAAAAAAAGCCCCAGACCAGATGCATTCACAGCCAAATTCTATAAGATGCACAAAGAGGAACTAGTACCAGTTATACTAAAACTATTGCAAAAAATTGAGGAAGGGCTCCTCCCTAACTCATTCTACAAAACCTAGCATCACTCTGATACCAAAACCTAGCAAAGACACAAGAAGAAAACTAGAAGCCAATATCCCTGAACATAAATGCAAAAATCCTCAATAAAAAACTAGCAAACCAAATACAAGAGTACACAAAAATTTAATTTACCATGATCAAGCAGGCTTTATTCCTGGAATTCAAGGTTGGCTCAACTTATGCAAATCAGTAAATATGGTTCACCACATACACAGAATTAAAAACAAAGACCATATGATCCTCTCAATTGATGCAGAAAAAGCTTTTGATAAAATACGACATCACTTCATTGTAAAAACTCTCAAGAAACTAGGCATCAAAATAACATACCACAGAATAATAAGAGCCATCTATGACAAACCCACAGCCAACACCATACTGAACAGGCCAAAGCTGGAAGCATTCCCCTTGAGAACTAGAAAAAGACAAGGATATCCACTCTTATCACTCCCATTCAACATAGTACTGGAAGTGCTAGCCAGAGAAATCAGGCAAAAGAAAGAAATAAAAGGCATCCAAATAGGAAAAGAAGGAATCAAACTATCTCCTCACTGACAATATGATTCTATACCTAGAAAACCCTAAAGACTTCACTAAAAGGCTCCTGGATATCTGTGGAAAAAAACATTCTAGGCACAGGGAACAGCCAGTACAAAACTCCTGCAAAATAGTGTACTTGACCTGCTTAACATGGAGGCCAAGATGGTTGGAGAGTGGTAATGAAGGGAGAAGGTAATGAAAGATGTGGTCAGGAGGCAGTGGGTTGTGCAGATCATGTGAGGCTCTATCGAAAAATTTAGCTTTAATTTAGAATGTTTGGAAAGCCACATAAGTGGGAGGGTAAGAAAAGGTGGGGAGTTGGAAAACTGGCAGTGATAAGGGGCAAGATGATCTTAAGAGTAATGGTAGACATCAGAGGTAGTCAGATGCTGCACATATTTTGAGAATACAGACAAAAGGTATATTGATAGATTGAGTGTCAGGAGTGTTAAAAGGAAGTCAAGTGTAAGTCTAACAGGTTTTTTTTCTTTTGCCTGAGCAATTGGAAAGATAAAAATCGCTTTTTGATAAGGGGCAAGATGTAGGAGCAGCAGACTTTGGCAAGAGGAAGGTGCAGATATCAGGAGTTTGGATTTGAACAGGCTAAGACTGAAATATTTATTAGACATCCAAATGGAGATGGAAAAAAGGCAGTTGGACACATGCATTTGTCATTCTGGGGAGAGGTATAAATTGGAGACATAAAACTTGGAAATCATCAACATATACAGGAGATTTAAAGATATGAAACTGAAACACCAAGGAGAGAGTATTGATAGAAAAGAGAAGAGGATAGAAGAGTGAGCCTTGGTTCATCGTACTGATGACTCTGGACATTAGAACATCCTTCATCAACTGTATCTTTTGCAAATATTTTCTTACAAGCTGTGGCTTAGTTTTTCATTCTGACAGTGTTTATCACAGAGCACGTTTTTAATTTTAATAAAGCCAGACTTATCAGTTCTTTCTTTCATGGGTTTTGTCTTTGGTGTTGCATCTAAAATGCCAAGCCCAAGTTTATCTAAATTTTCTCCTATGTTAGCCTCTCAAATTTTTATAGTTTTGTACTTTACATTTGGGATTGTGATCCATTTTGAGTTAATTTTTGTGAAGGGTGTACGGTCTATGTCTAGATTCACTTTTTTTGTATGTGGTCATCCAGTTGTTCTAGCACCATTTGTTGAAAGGACTCTTTGCTCCATTGTATTGCCTCTGCTTCTTTGTTCAGGTCAGTTGACTATATTTATATGGATCTATTTCTGGTCTCTCTATTATGTTTCAGTGATCCATTTGTCTATTCTTTTGCCAATTCCACACTATCTTAGTTGTGGTTTTGTAGGATTTCTTGGTTAGGTTGCACCAGTCCTAACTTTGTTTTCCCCTTTCAATATTGTATTGGCTATTTTGGGTCTTTTGCCTGTCCATATAAACCTCAGAATCAGTTGGTTAATATCCATGAATAGTTTTAAGATTGCACTGAATATCTAAATCAAATTAGGAAGAACTGATACTTTGACAATATTGTCTTCCTATTCATGAATGTGGAATCTTTCTCTATGTATTCCATTGATTACTTTCATCTGAGTTTTGTCATTTTGCTCATCTTTTACATGTTTTGCTAGATTTATATCTAGGCATTTTATTTTTAGGGGTACTAATGCAAATGATATTGCATTTTTAATTTAAAATTCTGCCTGTTCACTGCTGTCTCCTGAACCTTGTTATAATTATTGGTTGCAGAAGTCTTTGGTCGATTCTTTAAGATTTTCTGCATACATGGTCATGTGATCAGTGAACAAAGAGATTTCTTTTTTCTTTTTTCTTTTTTTTCAATCTCTTACCTTTTGTTTCCTTTTCTTGCCTTATTACATTAGCTGGGATTTCCAGTATGTTGCTGAAAAGGAGTGATGAGGGGACATCCTTGCCTTGTGCCTGATCTCTCAGGCTGTGGGAAAACTTCAAGTATCTTACCATTAAGTATGATGTTAGCTGTAGGATTTTTGTAAATATTTTGTATAAAGTTAAGGAAGATTCCTTCTATTCCAAGTCTACTTAGAGGTTTTATCATGAATGAGTGTTAGATATTATCTGCATCTATTGATATGAACATGTTATTTTTCCTCTTTAGTCTGTTGATGTGATATATTACAGTAATTAATCTTCATTGTTGAACCAGCATTGAGGACTTGGGATAAATCCCACTTGGTTGTGGTGTATAATTCTTTATACACCTTGTTGAATTTGAATTGCTATTATTTTGTTGAGGAGTTTTGCATCTTATTTTAGTGAAAGATACTGGTCTTAAATGGTTGGTAGAATTCACCAGGGAACCCATCTGGGCCTGGTAATTTCTGTTAATGAGGTTAATTATTAATTCAATTTCTCTAATAGATATAGGCTTTTCAAATTGTTTATTTCTTCCTGTGAGAGTTTTGACAGTTTCTTGTGTCTCTCAAGAAATCAGCCCATTTAATTCAGATTATCAAATTTGGGGGCATAGAGTTTTCATAATATTTATTATTCTTTTAATGTCTTTGGGATCTGCAGTAATAGTTCTTTCATTTTTAATATTAGCAATTTGTGTTTTGTATATTTTCTTAGATAACTTAGGTAGAGACTTACTGATTTTATTAATTTGGTCAAAGAACCAGCTTTTGGTTTTATTGATTATCTCTTTATCTGTTTTCAATTTCACTGATTTCTGCTCCAATTTTTGTTATTTCTTTTCTTCTGCTTACTTTGGATTTACTTTGCTCTTTTTTCTTAGTTGCCTAAGATGAAAGCTTAAGTGATTAATTTTAGAGTTTCCCTCTTTTCTAACATATGCATTTAATACTATAAGTTTCCCCTCTAAGCACTGATTTCAGAATATTCCACAAATTTTGATAAGTTTTTTTATCTTCATTTAGTTCAGAGTATTTTAAAATTTCTCTTGAGCTTTCTTCTTTGATTCATATATTTTTTTAGAAATGTATTGCTCAGGAATTTCTTTCCAAGATGGCCAAATAGAAACAGCTCCAACCAGCAGCTCCCAGCATGATCAATGCAGAAGACGGGTGACTTCTGCATTTCCACCTGAGGTACCTAGTTCACTTTATTGGGACTGTTGGACAATGGGTGCGGCCCACAGAGGGTGAGCCGAAACAGGGTGGGGCATCGCCTCACCTGGAAAGCACAAGGGGTCGGGGGATTTCCCTTTCCTAGCCAAGGGAAGCCATGGCAGACTGTACCTGGAAAATCGGGAAATTCCAGCCCAAATACTGTGCTTTTCCAACGGTCTTAGTAAACAGCACACCAGGAGATTATATCCCCTAACTGGCTCAGCAGGTCCCACACCCACAGAGCCTTGCTCACTGCTAGCGCATCAGTCTAAGATCACCCTGTGAGGCAGCAACCTGGCAGGGGGAGGGGCATCCACCATAGCTGACGCTTGAGTAGGTAAACAAAGCAGCTGGGAAGCTCAAACTGAGCGGAACCCACCGCAGCTCAGCAAGGCCTGGTGCCTCTGTGATTCCACCTATGGGGGCAGGGCATAGCTGAACAAAAGGCAGCAGAAACTTCTGCAGACTTACACGTCCATGTCTGATAGCTCTGAAGAGAGCAGTGGTTCTCCCAGCACAGTGTTTGAGCTCTGAGAATGGACACACTGCCTCCTCAAGTGCGTCCCTGACCCCCATGTAGCCTAATTGGGAGACACCTCCCAGTAGGGGCCTACTGACACCTCATACAGGCCGGTGCCCCTCTGGGATGAAGCTTCCAGAGGAAGGATCAGGCAGCAATATTTGCTGTTCTGCAGCCTCTGCTGGTGATACCCAGGCAAACAGGGTCTGGAGTGCACCTCCAACAAACTCCAACAGACCTGCAGCTGAGGGACCTGACTGTTAGAAGGAAAACTAACAAACAGAAAGGAATAGCATCAACAACAACAAAAGGACATCCACACCAAAACCCCATCTGTAGGTCACCAACATCAAAGATTGAAGGTAGAAAAAACCACAAAGATGGGGAGAAACCAGAGCAGAAAAGCTGAAAATTCTAAAAACCAGAGCACCTCTTCTCTTCCGAAGGATCGCAGCTCCTCACCAGCAACGGAACAAAGCTGGACGGAGAATGACTTTGATGAGCTGACAGAAGTAGGCTTCAGAAAGTTGGTAATAACAAACTTCTCCAAGCTAAAGGAAGATGTTCGAACCCATCACAAGGAAGCTAAAAACCTTGAAAAAAGATTAGGGGAATGGCTAACTAGAATAAGCAGTGTAGAGAAGACCTTAAATGACCTGATGGAGCTGAAAACCATGACATGAGAACTACGTGACACATGCACAAGCTTCAATAGCCGATTAGATCAAATGGAAGAAAGGGTATCAGTGATTGAAATCAAATTAATGAAATAAAGCAAGAAGAGAAGTTTAGAGGAAAAAGAGTAAAAAGAGATCAACAAAGCCTCCAAGATATATGGGAATATCTGAAAAGACCAAATCTATGTTGGATTGGTGTACCTGAAAGTGACAGGGAGAATGGAACCAAGTTGGAAAACACTCTTCAGGATATTATCCAGGAGAACTTCCCCAACCTAGCAAGGCAGGCCAACATTCAAATTCAGGAAGTACAAAGAACACCACAAAGATGCTCCTTGAGAAGGGCAACCCCAGGACACATAAATGTCAGATTCACCAAGGTTGAAATGAAGGAAAAAATGTTAAGGGCAGCCAGAGAGAAAGGTTGGGTTACCCATAAAGGGAAGTCCGTTAGACTAACAGCAGATCTCTTAGCAGAAACTCTACAAGCCAGAAGTGAGTGGGGGCCAATATTCAACATTCTTAAAGAAAAGAATTCTCAACCCAGAATTTCATATCCAGCCAAACTATGCTTCATAAGTGAAGGAGAAATAAAATCCTTTACAGACAAGCAAATGCTGAGAGATTTTGTCACCACCAGGCCAGCCTTACAAGAGCTCCTGAAGGAAGCACTAAACATGGAAAGGAACAACCGGTACCAGCCACTGCAAAAACATGCCAAATTGTAAAGACCATCGATGCTAGGAAGAAACTGCATCAATTAACGGGCAAAATAACCAGCTAATATCATAATGACAAGATCAAATTCACACATAACAATATTAACCTGAAATGTAAATGGGCTAAATACCCCAATTAAAAGACAGAGACTGGCAAATTGGATAAAGAGTTAAGACCCATCAGTGTGCTGTATTCAGGAGACCCATCTCACATGCAGAGACACACATAGGCTCAAAATAAAGGGATGGAGGAAGATCTACCAAGCAAATGGAAAGCAAAAAAAAGCAGGGGTTGCAATCCCAGTCTTTGATAAAACAGACAATAAACCAACAAAGATCAAAAGAGACAAAGGAGGCCATTACATAATGGTAAAGGGATCAATTCAACAAGAAGAGCTAACTATCCTAAACATATATGCACCCAATACAGGACCACCCAGATTCATAAAGCAAGTCCTTAGAGACTTACAAAGAGACTTAGACTCCCACACAACAATAATGGGAGACTTTAACACCCCCTTGTCAATATTAGACAGATCAACGAGACAGTAGGTTAACAAAGATATCCAGGACATGAACTCAGCTCTGCACCAAGAGGACATAATAGACATCTACAGAACTCTCCACCCCAAATCAACAGAATATACATTCTTCTCAGCACCACACCACACCTATTCCAAAATTGACCACATAGTTGGAAGTAAAGCTCTCCTCAGCAAATGTAAAACAACAGAAATCACAACAAACTGTCTCTCAGACCACAGTGCAATCAAATTAGAACTCAGGATTAAGAAACTCACTCAAAACCACACAACTACATGGAAACTGAACAACCTGCTCTTGAATGATTACTGAGTAAATAATGAAATGAAGGCAGAAATGAAGATGTTCTTTGAAACCAATAAGAACAAAGAAACAACGTACCAAAATCTCTGGGACACATTTAAAGCAGTGTGTAGAGGGAAATTTATAGCACTAAATGCCCACAAGAGAAAGCAGGAAAGATCTAAAATTGACACCCTAACATCACAATTTAAATAACTAGAGAAACAAGAGCAAGCAGATTCAAAAGCTCGCAGAAGGCAAGAAACAATTAAGATCAGAGCAGAACTGAGACACAAAACACCCTTAAAAAAACCAATGAGTCCAGGAGCTGGTTTTTTGAAAATATCAACAAAATTGATAGACCACTAGCAATACTAATAATGAAGAAAAGAGAGGAGAATCAAATAGATGCAATAAAAAAATGATAAAGGGGATATCACAACTGATCCCACAGAAATACAAACTACCATCAGAGAATACTATAAACACCTCTATGCAAATAAACTAGAAAATCTAGAAGAAATGCGTAAATTCCTGGGCCCATACACCCTCTGAAGAGTAAACCAGGAAGAAGTTGAATCTCTGAATAGACCAATAACAGGCTCTGAAATTGAGGCAATAATTAATAGCCTACCAACCAAAAAAGTCCAGGACCAGATGGATTCACAGCCGAATTCTACTGGGGTACAAAGAGGAGCTGGTACCATTCCTTCTGAAACTATTCCAATTAATAGAAAAAGAGGTAATCCTCCCTAACTCATTTTATGAGGCCAGCATCATCCTGATACAAAAGCCTGGTAGAGACACAACAAAAAAGGAAAATTTCAGGTCAATATCCCTGATGAACATCAATGCAAAAATCCTCTATAAAATACTAGCAAATCAAATCCAGCAGCACATCAAAAAGCTTATCCACCACGATCAAGGCAGCTTCACACCTGGTGTGCAAGGCTGGTTCAACATACACAAATCAATAAACATAATTCATCACATAAACTGAACCATCAACAAAAACCACATGATTATCTCAATAGATGCAGAAAAGGCCTTTGACAAAATTCAATAGCCCTTCGTGCTAAAAAACTCTCAATAAACTAGGAATTGATGGAATGTATCTCCAAATAATAAGAGATATTTATGACAAACCCACAGCCAGTATCATACTGAATGGGCAAAAACTGGAAGCATTCCCTTTGAAAACCAGCAAAAGACAAGGATGCCCTCTCTCACCGCTGCTATTCAACATAGTATTGGAAGTTCTGGCCAGGGCAATCAGGCAAGAGAAAGAAATAAAGAGTATTCGATTAGGAAAAGAGGGAGTCAAATTGTCCCCGTTGGTAGATGACATGATTGTATATTTAGAAAACGCCACCATCTCAGCCCCAAATCTCCTTAAGCTGATAAGCAACTTCAGCAAAGTCTCAGGATACAAATCAATGGGCAAAAATCACAAGCATTCTTACACACAAATAACAGACAAACAGAGAGGCAAATCATGGGTGAATTCCCATTCACAATTGCTACAAAGAGAATAAAATACCTGGGGATCCAACTTACAAGGGATGTGAAGGACCTCTTCAAGGAGAACTATAACTCAACGAAATAAAAGAGGACACAAACAAAAGGAAGAACATTCCATGCTCATGGATAGGAAGAATCAATATCTTGAAAATGGCCATACTGCACAAAGTAATTTATAGATTCAATGCCATCCCCATCAAGCTACCAATGACTTTCTTCACAGAATTGGAAAAAACTACTTTAAGGTTCATATGGAACAAAAAAAGAGTCCACATTGCCAAGTCAATCCCAAGCAAAAAGAACAAAGCTGGAGGCATCACGCTACCTGACTTCAAACTATACTACAAGGCTACAATAATCAAAACAGCATGGTACTTCTACCAAAACAGAGATATAGACCAATGGAACAGAACAGAAGCCTTAGGAATAACACCACACATCTACAACCATATGATCTTTGACAAACCTGACAAAAACAAGAAATGAGGAAAGGAGTCCCTATTTAATAAATGGTGCTGGGAAAACTGGCTAGTCATATGTAGAAAGCTGAAACTGGATCCCTTCCTTACACCTTATACAAAAATCAATTCAAGATGGATTAAAGACTTAAATATTAGACCTAAAACCATAAAAACCCTATAAGAAAACCTAGGCAATACCATTCAGGGCATAGGCATGGGCAAGGACTTCATGACTAAAACACCAAAAGCAATGGCAACAAAAGCCAAAATAGACAAACAGGATCTAATTAAACTGAAGAGCTTCTGCACAGCAAAAGAAAATAACATCAGAGTGAACAGGCAACCTACAGAATGGGAGAAAATTTTTGCAATCTACCCATCTGACAAAAGGCTAATATCCAGAATCTACAAAGAACTTAAACAAATTTACAAGAAAAAAACAAACAACTCCATCAAAAAGTGGGCAAAGGATATGAACAGACACTTCTTAAAAGAAGACATTCATGCAGCCAACAGACATGCGAAAAAATGCTCACCATCACTGGTCACCAGAGAAATGCAAATCAAAACCATAATGAGATACCATCTCACACCAGTTAGAATTATGATCATTAAAATGTCAGAAAACAACAGATGCTGGAGAGGATGTGGAGAAATAGGAATGCTTTTACACTGTTGGTGGGAATGTAAACTAGTTCAACCATTATGGAAGACAGTGTGGCAATTCCTCAAGGATCTAGAGCTAGAAATACCATTTGACCTAGCGATCCCATTACTGGGTATATACCCAAAGGATTATAAATAATGCTACTATAAAGACACACGCACACGTATGTTTATTGTGGCACTATTCACAATAGCAAACACTTGGAACCAACCCAAATGTCCATCAATGATAGACTGGATTAAGAAAATGTGGCACATGTACACCATGGAATACTATGCAGCCCTAAAAAAGGGTGAGTTCATGTCATTTACAGGGACATGGATGCAGCTGGAAACCATCATTCTGAGCAAACTATCACAAGGACAGAAAACCAAACACTGCATGTTCTCACCCATAGGTGAGAATTGAACAATGAGAACACTTGGACACAGGATGGGGAATATCACACACCAGGGCCTGTTGTGGGGTGGGAGGTGGGGGAGGAATAGCATTAGGAGAAATACCTAATGTAAATGATGAGGTGCAGCAAAACAACATGGCACATGTATACCTATATAACAAACCTGCATGTTGTGCACATGTACCCTAGAACTTAAAGTATAATAAAAAAAATTATTTAAAAAAAGAAATGTATTGCTCAGTCGCTAGTATTTGGAAACTTTTCAGCTATCTTTCTGTTATTAATTTCTAGCTTAATTTCATTTTGGTCTGAGATCAGGCATTGCATAATTTTTATTTTAAAAATTTATTAAGGAATGTTTTATGGCCCAGAACTTAGTGTCTTGCTGAATGTTCCATGTGAGCTTGAGAAGAAGATGTATTCTGCTGTTGTTAGATGACATACTCTATAGATAGATATTCATTAGATCCTTTTGTTTGATGGTGCTGTTGAGTTCAACTGTGTCCTTACTAATTTTCTGCCTGCTGGATTTGTCCATTTATGATAGAGAGGTGTTGAAGTCTCCAACTCTAATACTGGATTTATTTATTTCTTCTTCCTGTTACATCAGTTTTTGCTTCATGTATTGTGATGCTTTGTTCTTGGGCACATACACTCTAAGGATTGTTGTGTCTTCTCAAAAAATCTACCCCTTTATCATTATGTAATGACCCCCTTTATCCTTGATAAGTTTTCTGGTCTAAAATCTATTCTGTATGGAATTAATATAGCTACTCTCACTTTCTTTTGATTAGGATTAGCATGGTATATCTTTCTCTATCCATTTACTTCTAAGCTAAATATGTTTTATATTTAAAGTGAGTTTCTTGTAAGCACCATGTAATTGGGTCTTGTTTCTTGATCCACTCTGATAATCTCTGTCTTATAATTGGTGTATTTAGACCATTGACATCAAAGTGATCACTGATGTAATTGAATTAATATTTGTTGTATTTTTTACTGTTTTCTATTGCCTTTGCTCTTGTTCCTATTTTTGTCTTTTACTTTTTTCTGCTTTTTGTAGTTTTGATTATTTTATATGATTAAATTCCCTCTCCTTTATTACCATATCAGTTCTACTTCTTTTCTTACATTTTTTAATAAGTGTTCTGAATTTTTATACTTTTAACTTCTTTTTCTTGTTTCTTTACTGGATAGAGCTTTACGTACAATGTTGAATGAAAATAGATCTAGATATCCTTGATTTCTTTCCAGTTATAAGGAAAATATTTCCCTTTTAGTATTTCCCACATTGATTATAACATTTGCTTTAGGTTTTCTGTAGATATTCTTTATCTGGTGGTTAAAGTTTCCTTCTATTCTTAGGTTGATGAGACTTTATTTTTTTTAATCATAAAAGGATGTGAAATTTTATTAAATGCTTCTTCTGCATCTATTGACTTGTCCATATAATTTCTCTCATTTAATTTATTTAGTAAGTTACATTAATTGATATTATAGGGTTAAACCACTTTATATTCTTGAAATAAATTTAATTTATTTGTGATAGTTTTGATTCTCATATATTGCTGGATTTGGTTTACTATTATTTTGTTTAGGATTGTTGCATCTATAATTATAGATGATTTCTTTTTTTGACTCATCACCATCAGTATTGGTGTCAAAATTATGCTAGCTTTATCTATATTTTGCAATAGACAATGAAAAATTACAATTAATGTTTTCTGAATATTTAGATAGTGCTCACTTGTTAAAAACTATCTGAACTCTTGGTTTTTATGTGCATAGATCTTTTACATTCCAAAATTTTAAATTATACTATCTAATTTTTTGATAATTATCTGAAATATTATGTTCTTTTTATTGGTAATATTATGTTTGTGCTTTTTTCCCTTTGTTTTTTCCAGTTTTGTCAAATAAATTAATCCTTCACAAAATAAATGTTTATTGCTCATTTTTATTGTACGTTTATACTTCATTAATTAATGCTCTTATATTTATTACTTTCTTGCTTTTGTTTTCTTTGGGTTTTCTCTTAAGTTAAATAATTTACATAGTTAGTTTCAGACCTTCTTTTAAATTATAAGTATTAAAGGCTATAAATTTTCCTACAGTACTGCTTTAGCCATATCCCCACAAGTCTTGATGATGTAGAAATCTAGCTATAGTTTATTTCTAAGTATTAGGTTAAACCTTAGGAAATTGTCATTTTTGTAGGTTAAAAATTGTTGAACGTCAGCAATTCTGTGGTTAAATTTAATATAGTCTAACTTTCATTATTATGTCTTTATCCACAATTCATATAGAAGCATGTTTGTTAATTTCCAAATAGATGTGTTTTTTTCCAGTCAGCTTTCTGTTACCGATCTCTAGAATTTTAATGTGGTCAATAGGACAATTCACTTGAAGCCTTTATTAATTAGCTTATCACCCATTATATGTGTTCCATTTTAATAAATATCTGGCTTATGTTTAAAAGGAATTTTTATTATGCATTTGTTGATTGCATTGTACTATAGAAGTCTAGCTGATAAAGCTGCTATATTGTTCAATTTTCTGTATCAGTAGTGATTATTGTCTGCTTGCTCTATCAATTTCTTTTCTTTCCTTTTTTTTTTTTTTTTTTTTTTTTTTTTTTCACAATCTCAGCTCACTACAACTACAACCTTACAACCTCTGCCTCCTGGGCTCAAGTAATTCTCCCACCTCAGTCTCCCAAGTAGCTGGGACTACAGGTGCACACCAACATGCCCAGCTAATTTTTGTATTTTTAGTAGAGTCAGGATTTCACCTTGTTGCCCAGGCTGGTCTTGAACTCCTGTGTTCAAGGGATCCACCCACCTCGGCCTCCCATAGTGCTAGGATTACAGTTGTGAGCCATCATGCCTGGCCAATTAATATATCCCACTATGTTGGTGCAGTTTTAAATTTCTCCCCATAATGTTGTTAGCTATTTTTACTTTATAGATTCTAATGTTGTCATAAGGGTGGAGTTGTTATATATTCTTAGTTAACTGAATCATTTATTATTATATAATAATCCTCTTAATCCCTACTAACATCTGTTGCTTCCAACTCTGTTTTTAAATATGTAACATTTTCTTATATGCAAAATAATATATATTTTTATTACTGTATGTTAATATACATAATCTTTTACATAGAATTTGCCTTGGCATAGCTTTTTCCATTTGATTTCAACCATTCTGTGACCTCATAGGTTTGCTGTATCTCTTGTAAATTGTACATATTAGTAGCTATACTTTAGATATTTATCTGGACTAACAATCTTTTTTTAAATGGGACTTCAGTTTATTTACATTTATTGTAGCTACAGATATATTTAAATTCATTTTTAACATTTAACTATGAGTTATTTGTTCTACATTTTAAAAAATATATTTTTCTCTCTTCTCTTGCCTTCATTTGCCTATTTTTTCCTCATTACTTACCCCCTTCCTAATTTAGAGTAATTCACTTTATTTTGGTTCTAGAAATTTCAGAATGTTTCCTTATCTCATCAAAGCTTAAGTGTATTAAATATCGTTACTCTCCTTCCAAAATACAAGAGACGAAACCATTCAACACCAATTCCCAGAACTTTACTTAATTCTACTGTTTAAATATATTGTGGTTTTATTATTTTTAACCATTTAAGACATTACTATTGTCATTTCATATAGTCAATACTTTCTAAGTTTATACACTTATATTTTTGTTCTTATCATTTTTTAGACCTTCCATCTGAGATCACTTTCCCGTTGCTTGAAGTATATTCTTAATGAGGTTCCTTTGATGATAAATGTTTGGCATTTATTTGTCTAAATATGTTTTGTAGACATGCACATGTAAGATGATACTGTCTCTCTGAATGTCTCTTCAAGATATTAATTTATTGTCTTGCAGTTTGTTATTCTTAAGAAGTCAGCTCTCAGCTGGAATATCATTCCTTTGAAGGTAAACTCACATTTTTCTTCAACTGCTTTTAAGGTCTTATTTGTTTTAGTGATCTTCAGTTTCTCTATGATGCTTCTTCGTGTGGATTTTTTTTCCTCCTTGCCATTTGCTTGAATTTCTGAATAATGAATGGATCTCTCATTC
Organism: Hylobates moloch; assembly: GCF_009828535.3. Classification (NCBI taxonomy): domain Eukaryota; kingdom Metazoa; phylum Chordata; class Mammalia; order Primates; family Hylobatidae; genus Hylobates; species Hylobates moloch. Next base: position 56,974,435 of record NW_026652290.1, on the reverse strand, counting down.
ATTCTAGAAACTTATCTGCCGTTATCTTTAAAATATTGCCTCTAATACATGTCTAGTAACTTGGTAATAAATGGACCTAAACATGCAATGGCTTGACACAATAGAACTTTATTATTTCCTCTTCTGTCGTGAGTAGGTGCATAACTAGGCAGGGCTAATCTCCTCCATCTGGTCATTCAGGGAACAAACTGATGGATGCTCTGCCTTTTTAACACATGACTTTACAAAGTCGTCTCCATCCAAGCCAATCATAAGGAAAAAATAACATGAAGGAACACATATAAGAAGTATTTTATAAACTGGGCTTAGAAAAGGAACACATAATATTTTGTATCAATTGGCTATAATCCAGTCATATGGCCACCCTAATAATCAAGTGAAGCTAGAAAATACAGTCTATGTGCCCAGGAAATAAAGAATTTGCATTTGGTTACATAGCTAGCAGTTTCTGATGTACCATTCTCTTTTTCCTCTCTTTCTGGATCTATGCTGTATCATTTCACTCTGTCTCCTGCTCTTCTTAATCTCTCTTTCATATTTTCCATGTGCTGTGTTTCTTTGTTCTGCATTTTTTTGGAGATATTCTTTATTTCATTAATTCTATCTTCAGCTGAGTCTACTCTGCTGCTAAACCCATCCATTTATATTTTAATTTCAATTGTCCTATTTTTAATTGCTAGAAATTTTGTCTGGTACTGTTTCAAATCTGTAAGTTTGCTTTTTATAGTTCCTGAATTCCAAACGTATTTTCAGTCTTGTAGTCTTTATTCTAACTTGGTAATCATAGTTGTTTAAAATAATTCCAACATATGAACATTTTGGGGATTTGATTATGCTCTTGCATTTCTGATGGCTTTCAGTCATGGTGCCTTGTTTCTTTGCATATTGTATATTGTTAGTTTCAGGTTAATTTCCACAGAGAGTATCTGTGATTGCTACTGTTAGAATTCTGAGAGCACTAGCAACCTGAAGCCACTTTAAAGTAACATCTCATCTTTGTTTTTGTTTCTGTTTTGGTTTTTTGGCTCTTTTGGATCGCCTAAATTGTGGGCATTCAGAATTCTAAGGCTTTTGGGGCTGGCTGGGGATTATTATTTCTCAAAGGAGCCTTTTTCCTCTTCCACTTAGAACTAAAATTCAAAACAACAGCTTTATGTGCAGTATCCTCTAGGAAAGAGACAAGAAGTGAGGTATGCTTATTTCTTGTTCACCTTTACACTGTGGGTATAGGCCTCTCGTATCACAGCTTAATCCTTATGGTTGACATATTTGACTCTCCAAGTTGGCAAAAACCTATCCTGGGATGGTTTCTATTCCCTGTACACTGTTGATACAGAACAGAGGAGCCCTAAAATATGGGCTTGGCCCAGGAAAAAGTTTAAGGGTGAGCTGGTGGTGCTGTACAGCAACTTTTATTGAAGCAGTTGTGTACAGCAGCAGTAGAGGTACTGCTCCTCGTGGAGCAGGGCTACCCCTTAGGCAGTGTGCCCAGAGTAGCAGCTCAAAGGCAGATGTGTAGTCATATTTATACCCACTTATAATTACATACAAATTAAGGGGCAGATTATGTAGAAATTTCTAGGAAAAGGGTGGTAACTTCTGGGTCTTTAGGTTATTGCCATGGAAAGGGGTGGTAACTTCAGGGTGTTGCCATGGCAATGATAAACTGACAGGTCACACTGGTGGGCATGTCTTATGGGTGGCGGCTTCTGTCCTGGACCTGTTTTAGCTAGTCCTCAATTTGGTTCAGTGTTAAAGCCCTGCCTCTGGAGTCCAGTCCCGCCTCCTACCTCACTGCAAAATGAAAGCTCAAGCTCACCCTATTTGCCAAACGATGTTAGGACAAAACCTCGCTTCAGTGCTGCTTATATCCGAGTTCCTGTTTCCACCTAATTTGGGGGCTTAACTTCTTATCTGCTCACTGACACATGCAAAATATCCAGAATTTAAAAAAAAAAAATCCATCCGACATTTTTAGTCATTTTCAATTAGAGCGTCACTCAGATATTTATCCACCATTCTACTGAAAGAGGTGGTTACTGATTCCTGGTTCAGTAGTTTCAGTTTATATACAATTTCCCCTCAAAATCTTCCCTGACCTTCCTTTCTAAGGTGCTCCCATAGCCTTCAGCACATACCCTTATCTTAGTATTTACCACATGGCATTGTAATTTCTAGTTTGTCCATATTCCTGGGACACTGGAAACATTGAGAAAGCATGAGTCATGACTGTCTTGTTATTCATTATATTTCCAAGGATAATTAAAGTGGTTTCTGATACTTAGGAAGCATTGACTAAATATTTGTTGAATTAACAAATGCACATATGAATTAACTTCTTTCTTCCACCTGCCTTATCTTTATTTGAGTGGTTCCTGGACATTTTCCGGGATTTTCTTTTAAGACTGTCAGTTTTACAACACCTGGCCTTTAGGTAATATGGTGGCATAACAGGAAATACAATTTACTTGATAAATATTAAGTAAATGAATATATGCTTAATATGTACTTTTGAAATCAACAGCTTGCCCTGTGTAATATAATTACTGGTTAAACAATTTTCGGATGGTCTTTGAAATACTCTATGAATGTTGAGACAATTGGTTAACACTTAAATGATGTGGTCAAATACTGTAGAGGAGTGTAAAGAAAATTAAGAAGTATCTTACTTGCCCTAAATCTCAATTTTTATCGTGCCATGGAGACTTCAAAAACCATGTTTTTAAGCTGGGGTGGTAGATGTCCTTCCCCATGGCTAACGACCTATTCAGAAACATATCATCATCATCTTGCCTGCTACTGATCAGGCTTGTCATTGTCTATCTGCTTTATGACTTGTTCCTGTCCCCCTTCTTTGTTAGGGCTTCAGCTTCTATCCTGACCCTCTGAGTACAAGAGGTTGTGAGGAAAGTTGCACCAAGCCATATTATTCATCCTCTGGTGAATGCTGTTTTTTCAGAGGATTAAAGACCAGAATGTCCTGATTAAACACTTAATTAGACATAATAAAAAATATTGCCAGTTTTAAATAATTGATTCCCTCATTAGTTTAATATGCTAATGACAGAGCCCTGAGAAAAAGAAATGGAACAAAATTTACCCTCTGAGAAAATGGGTTGAAATTAGATATTTATGTTAAGATTTTTCAGAGTAAATTACCAGCTCCCAATAGATAAGAGCTGTCTAACTAGTATTTCATTCACTGCTTGGACCTCTGATGGCTAAACATTTTGCAAATGAGGGCACTTGGGTTTGGCCTTTTTGGTTATTTGCTGTTAGAAACTGCTATAGACTATGAGATACAATGGAAAGAGCCTCCTGCACTGACAGCCAGGTGATCTGTGGGCATATCACAGCTATTACTTCCCTATTGTGACTTGGTAAGCCCCCTTAATCTCTTTGAGTATTCACATATCTTTCTGTTAAGATGAAGTCTGCAACTGTTTATGTCCTAGACAAATTTTTATCTTCAATAACATAATTCTGCTTACTGAGAAGTAGGCACTCAGTATATGTTTACTGAGTTAATAAAACAAAAGAGTTGGATTAGGTAGTAATTCAAGTAACTTTCAATTCCAAAACTACACGATTTCCTCTATTCATCTTTTGCCATTTTTGGCAAAAATTGTTCTTGGCAAAATGACTCTTGAGTCCTGTGCACCAGTGATTGATAAGTAGATGGATGGATGGATGAATGGATGGATGGATGGATGGATGGATGGATGGAGAGATAGATAGATAGAGATATAAAATTCTGATTCAGCACCAAATGTAGTCTCTACATGTAGGAAATAACTTCTTAATTGTATCCATCATCTGGAATATTACATGAGAAAATTTAGCAGTACTCACTTAGATCATAGTCTTACTCTTTGCCATCATCCAGTATGACATATGTAAGAAAATGAAGAACAACAAGATAGCAAGAAAAGAGGATTGTGTAGGTGTCTATGTATTGACATGGTTCATGAAATATTGTTATATATATATATAAAGCAGGTTACGGAAAATATAATATAATCCCATTTTTGTAAGAAATAGAAAGAATTGTAATCCTACATGCCTGATCTATGTGCCTGGTGGGGAGAGTATAAGTTTGTACGATCTTAGAAAAAAGGCATAATTGACTACTTAAATTGTTAACATCTGTTTCCAGGGGTGCAATGGTGGGTAAGTGTGTGAGTGGAGAGAGTAGGAAGGAAGTTTGGAAGGAAGAGGATTGTTGGCTTCTTCTTTGTCCACTTATATATTGTTTGGCTTGTTTTTAAATATAATTTGCATCAAATTACCTTTTTAAACTAAAATGTGTGTAACACATGGTTGATACCCAAATTTAACTTGTTCTGCCAGCTTTCCAAATATTTGAAAATTCAGGCAAAGTCTTTAAAGCAGCCTTCAATGTCTTCCATATTCTGACCACTCATTAGTTCTGTGTCCTCATCTCCTTTGAATCTCTCCCTTGTTTGCACTTTTTCAACCACCCGGTCCTCCCTGACGTTCCTTAAACATACGAAGCTTGCTTCCACCATGGACCCTTTGCACTGTTTCCTCCTCCTGGCACATTCTTCCTCCAGATATACATGTGGCTCTTTCCTTCACATCTTTTAGGTTTCTGTTCAAATGTCACCTTCTGGACCATTATATATCATCTCACTCCTCCTTGGCACTCTTTAGCCTGTTTTACTTTTTTTTCATAACACTAATTACTATCTGATAAACTATATATTTATTTGTCTATTTTCTTACTATATGATCTACTTATACTGCAAGGTTTCCCAGTACCTAGAATGGTGGTACCTGACATACAGATGATACACAATTGACATAATTAATGAATACAAAGGCAAATAAGGCAAATGCAGCTCATCCTGTGGAGCGGTCTAGTGCCATTTGAGGTGTATATGCTGACCTATACAGTTGACTTAAGTTTTTTCAAGGAGGGAATAGAAACATGTAGTGCTAAACCCAGATTTCCTTCTGCTCCTACCTCTCAAGTTTTAGTGACATCATGCTCCCAATATCTGGTAACATCATGCAGGTTACTCTGCAGATCTGAAATATCACTTTTACTCTTTTACTTGGTACTATTCAGAATTTTCTGGATCCACCAGACAGATCAGACTCAGCAAAATCATGCCTTTAGGTCTTGTCTAAACACTGAACGTGTATATTTATTTGACGTTTCCAACTAGGTCATCTCAATATTGTCTTAACATATCTGATCTGAGGTGTAGACCATTCAAAAGGAAAAGTGAGCAGTCTATTCTCACTCCTGCATTCTTCATTAAAATATTATATTCCCAGCACTTCAGTTTCAAAAGGTAAGAATGCTTCGTTTGTTATAAAACACAATTCATTTGGCTTAAACAATACAGAGATTTATTGGCTCTCAGAACTGAACAGTCTCAAGGAAAGGCAGCTTCCTGGTTCACTGATCCAGCATCTCAGTCATATCTCCAGAAACCCAGTTTCTTTTTATCTTTCTGCTCAGCAGTCCTCAATATGAGCTCCATCCTAACATCTGCTCTCCTTGTGGTAGTAGGATAAATGCCTGACATAGTCAGGGATGCAAGCATCTTTGTTCAGTAGGATACATTCCTTCTGCCCCAGTATTATGATAGCACTGAGATACACACTTATCACACTGGCATGGGGCATATGTTCTCTCCAGAAACAATGGCCGTAACTAGTGGAATGTGCTGATCAGGTAGGTTAAGCCAATCTGGGCCCACCCCTAGAGCTGGAAGTGGGATCAGGTTACTCTAAAGTCTATTGGTAGAATAGAGGAGGAGAGAAGAGAATTCACCAATGAAAGTCAGGATACTCTGAGGACAACAAATGCCCACTACAGGTACTGTGACAGAGAAGGATGTGAGTGCTGAAGAGGACTGCTCACTTTTCATGGGCTTCAGAAACTGAAGGGGAGAGAAGCCACTGCTATAAATGTTTGTATTTCCAATGTCCTAAATGTCTCTCTAAAGCATATTTGTGGCTTGAAAAACACAGAGAATCCAGAAGAATCAAGTCTAACTGCTGTGACTTGTTAATGCATAGCAGTCTCTTTCAGCCAATAACTTGCCTCTACAAAAAGGCCAAAAAGACTGCCCAAGAGGAAGAGCAATACTGGAAAAATTAAGGTTCTCTTCTCCTCCTGTACCTAGCTTGGAAACTGGAGGGAAAATCCATTAATACAATAAAAGTTATACTTCCTTTTGTTAGCAATTCTTGTCCCACTTTAGCATTAGTAACACTTTTACCTAAAGGCCAACAATATCTATATCCCATTCTTTTGGGGATAGTCTACCCTGTCACTTGAGAAAGTGCTAATAAAGTTCCAAGAATCAAAGAAAATGCTCCATGCAAATTGATGGCATTTTTACAAACTTTTTCTTATTGTGAAATTTTAAGCAAAGAATAATTCAATGAACTGCCATGTATCCATCATCCAGCTTCAACTATAACCATATCATAGCTAATTCCAGTTCCAGCCACTTCCTCCTACTATATTATTTTGAAGCAAATTATTTTGGAAATTCCAGTTCCAGCCATTTCCTCCTCCTATATGTATCTCATATATCTCAAAAAGATAATGAATCTTAAAAACATTATTATCACAGCTTAAAAGTTAACAATATTTCATCAGCAATTATCAACTATCTAGTCAGTACTCACATTCAATTATCTTATAAATGTCATAATTTAAAATTTTGTTTCTTTGAATTAGGATGCAAATGGCATCCACATAATCAATTCATTCGTAAGTATTTGAAGTCTCTTTTAACCTATGAATTTCATCTCATCTCTCTTTTTTCTTTCTTATAACATTTTTATTGAAGTAGCCAGGTAATATGCCCTGTAGATTTTTCCACAGTTTGGATGTTGCAATTGTATCTCTGTATAATAGTTTAACACTTTCTTCTTTTCTCTCTTATAAATTGATAGCTGGATCTAGAAGCTTCCTCAGATTTAGGTGTGGGTGTTATTTGAATCATCAGTCAAGGAAGTGTATTCATATATCTTCCTGCACCTTAAATATATATATTTCAAAGTGTCTGGGAAATTCCAACCTGCAGAGAGGTTCCATTTCATTTATACAAATAAATAATCTAAACAAAGTGAGTTCACATGTTATTTTGAAATTCACATAAGGGTGTTATTTTGAAATTCACATAAGCTAACACTTCCAAGTTGAAGAAAATGAAATGCACAAGTGTAGATCTACAAGCACAGACACTGCTCTCATTTGTAAGAATGCAGACAGGTTCCTGGATACTTCCTTGATCAACATTCTTCATCCCACACTCTTGAAAGTCCCACATGAATAGAGCAGGCTAAAAATGTAACTCTTCTTTCAAGGTCTCTATTTTCTTCATTCCCTATCTTCTAGGACACTCATTTTCTCATACTTGTCATACCTGACATAGCTCCCCTGCAGCAAACTCAACTACAAACAATCTTGGAAGACACATCCCTTGAACAAAATTTGATGTAAATCAATATATATTACAAAATGAAGATATTAGAAAAGATGGTCCCTCATTATAGGAGCTCTGTGCTGCTATCTGGGCTGAATCCCAAGAAATTATACCAGCACCATGCTGTCAAATGTTAAGCAACGGTGTGCCAAAATCCAGAATAAAGCACAGACTATGAATGCTTGCTTAGAGATTATTTGATCTGTTCCTCTTGTTTTTCAAAAGGTCAGAGAAATTGGTAGCTTGCAATTAATACATGGCCAAATCTAAAATCCAGTTTCCTGATTTCAATCAGTGTCCTTCTGTACCATCTCTCTACTAAAAGATTAACAGTATCTCAACTCACCAGCCACAAATCTATATGACCTTAAACCTTCCCATCATCATCCATGAGCTGGACCCTAAGGAGAGATCTCTTTGGAATTAGGCAAAGAACAATCTTCCACACTCCTACTCTCATTATTAACTGGGACTACAGTGCACTCTTCCTCTCCAGAAGGGGGAAGGGCCATCTTTCTCTTCCACTGAGGCTCCAGTAGAAGTGACAATGTCATCCTCTCACTCTTGCCTCTTATACAGTTTGCAGGTCAAGCAGTTCCCTCTGTACATCATTCATTTCCCTCCTTTTTTGCTCAAAGCCCTGCTCAGATCTAGATTATTCTATCCATGAGTTCTCCTTGCTCACTTCTTATTGCCACTAAAGCAATTCTTTACATGTGCTTGTATGAAGGGCATACTTCAGTCATTCATAATCTTCCGAAGACAACTACCATCTGTGCAGTCCAACTGCAAACACTTGACCCTGCTTTTCAATGCTGTTCATTAGTTCAGTCTCCCATACTAATCTCACTCTCTGTGCTACTGGTTTAACTTTTTGATTATATTTTTACTTCCTTCTCATAGCATTTTTCTCCAACTCTCTTAACAGACTTTCCTGAACCTACATATCACATGCAGAGGATATTTTACAAATTAGACCAAGTCTTCTTTTTTCTGAGAAATATTCTCCACTTGAAATGCAAATTTTAACTTTCTTGATTGACTCAACCACCCCAGCCCCAGCTAGGCACTCATGAAAGACCCTGTGATAAGTGCATATGGTACGGTCTCCACATACAAGCTTACCTGGCTAAATTAACACCTCTTATAGAAACATTTTCAGTGTGAAAAAATTATTCAACTTTCTGTAAATTATAATCTATTGATTAATATTTGTTGAATATTTATTAAATACTAATACTACATGTAAGGCACTACTCTAAATAATATGGTATTTACACCAATGTACAAAACACAGTCTTTGCCTTGAAGACCATTATATTCTAGTTGAAAACACAAAATATGCACATTTGTAAAGATGGCTAAAAGCCAAAAAAAAAAAGATAATTGCAAATGAAAAATTATTAATAGCCAGATAGTGACTACTATGGGGAATTCAGAAGAAGGCAGATCATGGATGGAGGAAGAGAATTTAGTCCGTGGAGCTTGGAGTTACAGGTAAAATTTGTAAGGAATAGAGAGGGGATCAGAATTAGCTAGGGCGTGAACATAGAATACAAGTTATTAGCAGATACGAATCACTTTTAATCTTTAGTGTGTGTCTTAGTCCATTTGGGCTGCTGTTATGAAAAACCTTAAACTGGGAGGCATATAAACAAGAGAAATTTATTTTTCACATTCTAGAGTCTGGAAACTCCAAGTTCAAGGCATTCGCAGTTTCGGTGTCTGGTGAAGTCCCACCTTCTGGTTCATAGATGGTGCCTTCGTGCTGTGTTCTCACATGACCAACAGAGAGAACAAGCTCTCTGGAATCTCTCTTATAAGGACACTAGTACCTATTCATGAGGGCTATACTCTCATGACCTAATCACATCCCAAAGCCCTACCTCCTATTACCATCACCTTCAGGGTTAGGATTTCAGCATGTAAATGATAAGGGAAAATAAACATTTACTTCACTGCAATAGGTTTCTACACAGAACCACAACTGCTGACTCTAAATATGGTAAAAATGATGTTAATGACAGTTCTAATGATGGTGGTGTGAGGAAGGTGGGGATATTGTTGGTGCTGACAAATGACATCCATCAACAAAAAAATATACTTTATAAAAGAAGCCTTTTCTTTTTTTTTTTTTTTACTAGCCTGGCCTTGATTTCTATCCATTACTAGAAAGCATTCTCTATCATCCCAATACTAGTTTTGATAGCAATGCTGTGGTTGACTATATTTTTCTTGCTTTATATCAGTGGCTTAATGAATTCATTTTTTCAGTGTAACAGCAGCAAAGCTTGTGGACCGATGTTAATTTGATCTGGCTACAGTCTTGTCAATATATTTTTGTTGAAGGCTAATCCATGCAGCTCAGAGGCGAAGTACAAATAATTGATTGCTTTCTTTGGAGCTTGCTTTCCATTAGTTGCTGGTCCTCAAGTTTCATTCCCATAAGCTTGGCTTTCAGACTGATGATAACAAAAGTCTAACCTTACTGAAAAAGCAGGGTGCATATATATAACCAATATTAATATTATGTTGAGAATGCATTTATATATCTAAACTTACAGGAGCGCACCCACACACCCACATACACACACACACACACACACACACACACACACCTCACTTACTTTATGTGAAAGACCCTGCCATTTTATACTCAAGCTTAGGAAAATTGAAGACACAAAAGCAAGCATGTTCTCAGTTCCACTCAGTAGAGGTTTGAGCTAAAACAATGCCTGGAAAGCAAATGCAGCGACCTTTAAAAGAATCGAGAAGAAGCTATTTCCAGCACATTACTAAATGCTATATTTTAAAGGTTCTAACCTTATTTGCTACAAGTGTATAATATCAGGAAACCCTTATGAGGGAAGGGTATGCATTCATCACATAGCACAAGTCACTTACAGAAGAGATGGGGAAAGTTATTACTTTCTAACTTGCAGACACCAAAGTTCAACCCAGCTCCTTTTGTGGTTTGCTGCATTAAATAAGGTTCAGGGATCATTTGAAGAATTATAGGCTTCTTGACCTAACAAAAATATAAAGTTTTCTGCAAATAACAACAACTATATCACCATGCAGAGCCATTTATGACACTAACACACACACACTACACCTTTTCCAGTCCTTGCCAGCTGGCAAAACTGATCCTTGATGTGTCTATGATGTTAACTTTATTTATTCTTCCAGCTGATTAATAGTAGCAATCGATCTATAAGACCCAGCATCACGTAAAGTATGGGTAGGGGGAAGAAAACTATTGATTGTAAAAAGAATCCTAAAATACAGTGTTTGAAGCTGAAGTTAGGCTCCACTATGAAGCTCTGGAAGGCTATTAGCAAAAAAAGAAAAAAAAAGGAATTATAATACTGATTAGTTTAACATTTGCTAGAGTCCTTAGATATATAGATAGACAAATATATAAATAGATTAATAGATCAACATGTCTTAATAATACTTATTGCTTTCCATTTGTCTATTGCTTTGCAAACACTGGCATTTGGCTACACGTTTGTATTCTCAACCACATTATATTTTATAGATTGAAAGTAAAGATTTCTACTAGATTAGCTTCAGTGAATCCTTTTCCCACTGCAGTTGCATAATCCACTTCTATATTGAAACGAGTTGCCAATTATCCCATGGATATAGGATTTATAAATCATTTAAGCAAGTAAAACATCATGTGGGAGCTTATGTGGTCACCCTTTCGCCATCCAGCTCACCTTTATGCCAAGTGGAGTGGTCAAAACATTACAAATGTACAAATGTACAACTCTGGTTATCTAAGACTTTACTGGCTTTTGTGATGATCTGACTATTTTTCTTTCCTTTTAATGGTGGACTGGAGAATCCCCTTCAACCTACTTAGCCTAAAATTGTTTGTTGCTGCTTACTGGTTTTCCATACTTAGAGTTAAAAGACTGAGGCCACAAGCAGAAAACAACTAGGTCAGGCCTATGACATCATGGGTTTTCAGGATAGGAAGAGTTCTCTTAATCAGGACTCTATCCTGGTGAGAAAATAATTGTGTGAGGGTTTTGAAATCTCTTATAAACCAAAGCCCTAGCTAAAAGAAACTTCTAAGTACATTGAACAATAATAAAAGTCAGACAAGGAAAAGAAACCAAATATTTAAATGTGGCATGAAAACTGAGAGATGAGTTTCGTCTCACAAATAAGGGCAGGAAAAGCTGAGAAACTCAACAATAAGATGTTAAATCAAGAAGTCGTTAAACCTAAAGATCTTACCAAGAGTTCCCTTGTGACTTGGGCCATCACAGCTCCAAAATATCCTTGACTGAGTTACAGGAAATCTAAGGTCTGTCTGACTTTTAATAGCACTATGAGCATTCCAAAGTGTGTTTTAGGCTACTCTTGTTAAGATTCTCTAAAGTGAAACAAAATACACATTGATTTTCAGTATGGAGATAATAGTATTATTGTAAGTCAAAAAGTATTTCCCCGAGACAATTCCTGTAGCCTGAGATATAATTAAAAACAAATCTAGGGAGGCTTAAGCCCGTGAAGTCTCTCACACTGGCCCATCCTAAATTATTTTGGGTTACTCAGTCTGGGTACCATTTCCACTTTGTTCCGCTATCATCTCTAGAGGAAGCTCCATGCATAAGATGGTTTTATTTAATCCCAACTCAATAATCAAAAGTGGCAATATTAAGGAAGACACAAGATATGTGTTGGGCTTCCCCTCATATTCTCCTTTGGCAAAATAGGTCACTGGGTTTACCAAGGGAGACAAGAATGTGGTGTTCTCAGTTGAACTTCATGTTCCTAAAGCTTCAGTGGAAGGATATGTTCATTTATCAATCTATAAACACGCTTGATATGAGCATGCAGGGATACCCAATGAAAACATCATTTCTAGGTTTTGGATGGATCTCATGCCTCCATTCCCGTCATCTCTCTGCTCTATTATCCTCTATAAGAACAATGGCTTTTACTGAGTGCTTCTAGCATGTCAGGTACTATTCTTAACACTTGGTATAAAAACACTCATTTGATCTTCCAAGTAATCCTTGGCCTTAGGGCTATTACTGTTCCCATTCCCCCGTAAGAAAACTAAAGTAGAGAGAGGCTGAAGGACTTTCCAAGGTCATATAGCCAGTAAGTCATAGAGCTGGGACTTGAATGCAGTTATTGATTCCAGGATATTGACTACCTCACATAGTTTTTAAGGATTCCTGACACACAGTACCAAATAAATGTTTGCTATTATTTATAATTATTTATTAATTATTATTTATTATACTACTATTACAGGTTGAGTATCTTAATCTAAAAATGTGAAACCTGAAATGCTCCAGCTTCTGAAACTTTCTGAGCATTGATATGAAACTCAAAGGAAATGCTCACTGGAGCATTTCAGATTTTGGATTTTCAGATTAGAGATGCTGAACCAGTAAGTATATATCATGAAAATATTCCAATATCTAAAAATATCCAAAATTTCAAATACTTCTGGTCCCAAGCATTTTGGATAAGCAATATTCAATTTGTATTATCCTACATTTTATCCACTAGGTTTTTACATACTATCTTAAAGATTCTGACATATATTCACCGTAGTCTTTTCTTGGCCTGTCTTTCCAAAAAATATTTAGTCTAGTTGACAAGTAACCTGCTGTAATGGTTAATTTCATATGTCAACTTATGTGGGCCACAGTGCCCAGATATTTGGTCAAACAGAGATACTCTGGATATCTCTGTAAGGGTGGTTTTCTGATGAAATTAACATTTAAACCAGTGGACTTTCAGTAAAGCAGATTGCCACTCACAGATAACGTGAGTGGCCCTCCTCCAATCAGCTGAAGACCTGAATAGAACAAAGACTGACCTCCCTTGAGAAAGAAGGAATTCTGCCAGAAGTTGGCTTTTGGACCTGAACTGCAACATCAGTTCCTCTCTGGGTTCCCAGCCTGCCAGCCCACCCTGCAGATTGTGGACTCACTAGCTTCACATGATTACATGAGACCAATCTTTACATCTCTATGTATATTTGTATATGTCCTATTGGTTCTGTTTCTCTGCAGAACCTTGACCAACACACTCATGAACTGGAATGTCAAATACTGGCCTGGTTCACAGGCAATTTCACCAGCCTACACTAATTTCATCATTCCTCTCCATTCTTCCTGGAACTATGACAGTTACATAATCCCCCAATTTTTCCCAAAGAGGCAACCCTCTGATGTTTCACTGGTTTGCCCTTACCCCTTTATAAGGATTCAGTTTGCCTGCAAAGAAGACCTTCAGGCCACACTACAAACAAACACAGAAACATCAGCAATGTGACCAGATTGCTCAAGGATACAGCTTGTTCAGGACTATTCTGATCCTCCTGAGAACACGCCCACCCATCAGGTGAAGAGGGCAGTTCAGCCAGATCTGCTCTCCCCACAGCTGACTGTGGCCCTTCCTGCCACTGAAAATCGACACGTGATGGATTAAATATCATGCCAGAGATTTTATGCCTAATTATTTATATTCCCTAAGGCTAATCTTTAAGAAAACAGTAGAAACTAACATCAATAGCTTGCAAAAGATAACTCTGACACCATCAAAAGCAAGTGCTGCATTTCACCCTGTTCTGCTTGTTAGTCCCCCAGCAAGGACTTTCCTTTCATATATTAAAGACTTCTTATAGGATGGAATAATGTGCCATGTTATTAACAGCTGGTGGGTGGTTTAATATAGTCACAGGTGAGTGGATTTCCCCCCTTCCACTTTCTCACTACTGTCACTTTAAAACAAAAACAAAACAAACAAAAAACTACACCCTCCAGAAAGGACAAGATATAAAACCAATATGTTTGCCTTTCAATTAAAGGCCTCAGGCTCTCAGCTTGAGTGCAACACTCCAACATCAATGAGAAGATTTTCCTAAGAACTGTGAAGTGTGAGACTGTGGTTGAGAGGCTTACACAACTGAGTAATAATTCGTGAGAAGCCTGTTAACAAGTTTTAATATCTCTGACAGCTCAGGTGGCTCTGGGCTGAAGCTTGGTCTACACATTGTCACCTTGGGCATGTATTTTTTCCTGAAATCTTAATCCACCAAGACATAAGTGAAGTTTAACAATCAAAATGTTCACATGGATTCAAATGTTCCTTTTTTTTTTTTTCAAGTCCTGGTCGACAGAACTATGAAAATGGTACCACAGATATAGTCCAAACTTTTCTTTTGAATTTCCTCTTGGAAAAATAAAGAGATAAGTAACTCACTTTCAGGAAAAAGAAAATGTTTCTATTTATTAAAATGCATTTGTGGAGCGAAGGCTACAAATTTACTGAGTGTCATGAACAGATGGGGGAAGTTTTGAGTGAGGAACACAAATGAGTTCTACAATAAAAATATTATAGTCTTCAATATGATTTAATCTGACTTAACCACTCAGTGTTACATATTGCATAAAATTGAGAATTTTGAGCATTTATAGAGGCACTGCTGAAATCTAAGATATTGTTTGGCAATCTCAAATTTTCCATACAAATTTCTTTCACCCAAGACCTCAAATTATTCTGTTGACTGCCTCATCATATTAAGACAGAATAATACTGACCTTCATCTTCAGAAGAAAAATGAAGCCAAGTAGCTATGAAAAAAAAATAGATTCCTGGCATGGTATATGCCCTGGTATAAGTTCTACCTACATTGTGCCCTCTCCCATGACACACACAGAGGTATTGTTGAGAAAATTAATTGGCCACTCAACTAGTTGTTTGCATCATGTAATTCAAATTAGTTGTTTCTGTCAAGCCAACTCATTGTTTCTGATCTGTTTCTGCATCTCCAAAATAATGTAAGCTCCAGGAGGGCATCCATAGTTTCCGGGCTAGTTCCTGGATCATGGTCCTCATTAAATATTTGCTAAATAAATGCCCATTTATTAAAATATAAAAAAACAAATAGGAACTACACTTAAGTCACAGAGTGGCTATACCTGCTGTCATATTGTGACCAATAAAAAGATTTGAGTATCATCCATTGTCACAGTTCCCAGCTCTGATGATCTACATTGTATTGGTTGATTTATCAGAGCCAGAGTTATACTGTGCACACACAACCCCAAGGGTACCATTCTTATAGATGACGATGACTAAGGGAATTGTGGTCCCTGGAACTAGGCAGTGTGATAACCCCAGTTGGTTTCACTGGTAATCATCAACAACCCCGAGGAATGATGTATGACCAATCTTACTTCTAAGCTAAAGAGAATCAAGATGGGTTGTTCTTTGAGTGTGCTTTGAGAATTGAAGGAGCCTTGTGATATTACAAGTCTGAGGATCCCTGCTACAAGTTTCTCTCAGATGGGGATAAAAATCCTGCACAGGCTTCCTCATTGGGGTGCTGTGAATCTCTGGCCTCTATTTGCTTATCTGTGAGCCCAGAAGGGCTAAACCCAGAGACTGCTATGGACCTCTTGCAGTTCTGACACTGTATAAATCTGTAATAGAAAGAATCCTCAGAACTCAGACACATGTTATGATTATCACCCTTAGCATCAAAGGCTCAACTCACATAGTGAATGAAATCTTTGTGTCTCTTATTCAACAATTTTTTTTTTTTCTTGAGACAGAGTCTCCCTCTGTCTCCCACTCTGGAGTGCAGTGGTGTGATCTCGGCTCACTGCAGCCTCCGCCTCTCAGGTTCAAGCCATTCTCCTGCCTCAGCCTCCCTAGTAGCTGGGATTACAGGTGCCTGCCACCGTGCCCAGGTAATTTTTATATTTTTAGTAGAGTCGGGGTTTCAACATGTTGGCCAGGCTGGCTCTTGAACTCCTGACTTCATGATCCACCTGCTTTGGCCTCCCAAAGTGCTGGGATTACAGACACTTTGAGGCCTGGCCTCAACAAATATTTAGAGAATATCTATGTGCTGGGGAAAATAGTTACTGGGTAAAGGATATATCTAATCATCCCGTCAACAATAATTGACAACTATTACTTCACAGAAGTGTCAACATACATTAAGTACTTACTTTGCACCAGCCACTTTTCAAAGATTTTATATATTTTACTAATCCTCTCAATAACCCAATAAGGTAGGTACAAATAAGGAAACTGAGGCACAGAGAGGGTACACCTACCACCAGTAAGTGTAGGAGCTAGGATTCAAATATAGACAGGATGACTCCAAAGCCATTCCTCTTAACCACTATACTATAATAATTAAGAAGAAATTACAAAAGATAACAAAGAATGTGGAGTTACTCATAGAGTCTTTATTTCCTACATGGAGTTAACTTGTAAACTGAAGTCAAGTAATTATCCACATGATCTAAAACAGGTTTGGTGGCAGGAATAAGGTTAAAAACAACAACAATGGCAAAAACCCAAGCCTCCATGTTTTTATATATTAATTTGTGCTAATATGATTATGTTGAATTAAACAGAACAGATTGAGGAATTTAACCTTGGGTGAGTGTGATGTGCTTTTGATGTGGGGTCGCTTCGAATAACCCAGATGAAGGCCCAAGTCCCACTTCCACGTGTTGAGTAAGAGAAGACCACTGAAGATTCTAATGCTCTCAGGCCCTTTCTTCTTCACTCTAACAGTATTGACGTTGTGCACTACAGAGACCAGGACTAGAGGCGTGCTGCAGCATGTGATTACCACGTTGACTTCCAGAGCCACATCCAGCTGGGAACTCAGAAAGAGCTAGGTGTGAATCCTGGCTCTCCTGGAAGAGTGGTTTTGCCAAGTTCCTTAGTCCCACTAACTTCAGGTTTCTTATCAAAGTAATGGGGAGAAAAACACCACCTACCTAATAGGATTGTCATGACAGAATGTAAATGACATGATACACTTAAAGACAACACGAGGCCTTGGCACATAGTAAACACTCAAAAAACTGTTTTCTATTAGTCTTATATAATGCCATGCCATAGTATTCAACAGCATTTTCCAATTAGGCTGTACACCAGAAAGCAGGGTTTCTAAGACTCACTTTTCTGTATTTACCTTTGTGCTTAGTATGTATGAGGCTCAATAAAGACATATTGACAGATTGGTTGGCAAGTGGGGCAACAGCTGAGATCTAAGTTCTCTATCTATAAAGTCCCAAAACAAAAAAAAGACAGCAAATGAGTGGATTACTATTCGGTCTTTTGATCATTCTATTGCTATTTGTATGATCAGATTTCTTCTCTTTTATAAATCACAGGAATAACTTCAGGAAGCCTCAGACATCCTCATATAAGGTTAAATATTTAAAACAGAGCTGTGTGGGAGTGTTGAAAATATCCAGACAAACATATGCTGGAAACCTTTTGTAAAGCCCTACCACAGTACAGTGAGCCCAGGATGGCTGGAGCAATCCCCAGCTGTGCACTCAGGGCATACACACTCGTTTGTCAGGGGCTGTCCATCTTGAGCACAGCTCACAGTCCTCTTCTCAAGAATGAGGTCACCACAGAGCCCACATGGGCAGACAAGCTGCAGAATAAGATGTATCTGGGTGCAGATGTGGGAGGAATTGGGACTAACAACCATAATGGAAACAGGAAATGAGTCAGGTCAGCCCAACAGCACAATTGTTGAAAAAGCAAAACTTAGCCATGTAGTATAATTTTCATGTTTCATAATGTTTATCACTATCAGCCAACTATACCATGGGTTGGACTGTCACTATGAAAAAAAAAAATCCTTCAAAGGTGTCCAGCAAACCCCTTTCCTACCACAGATAGTCTTCTTAAGTTTCTTCCTGTGCTCTGAATCAATATATCACTAGATCTAAAGAGTCATCTCATTCAAATGCTTCAGGTGCAAAATCTTACTTTTTTTCTCTACTGTTTAATGCCATTATAATGAACTTCGCAAGGCCTTTGAAGGCTAGACAGGCCTCATTGATGTATAAAACAAGAGAGAAAAAAATGGATTCCTTGGTAATAAAAGAGCAAGACTCTTCCCTTGTGGTACAAACATACATGTGTGTTCATAGTATGCACATATTCACAAGCTCACACTTCTACATACCTGAGCACAAACACACACTTATTGTTTCTACCCTTTAAATGTGAAGTTATTTGGGGAAAATTGTTGCTGAGTCTCTGGGCTAGGAGAACAGCAAATCATTAATCTCTCAAGATGGTTAGCTTATGCTTGCTGCTGTGATGTTATTGACCTCACCCTCTAAAAGTACATCCAAGGCTGTCTGCTGACCTGAAAACTTTGTTTGAACACTCTGCCACACTACCCTTGACTTCACATAGACCTTGATGTCTTTTTGGCTGCTGATAAAAGTCATGCACAGTTAAGACATACAATCTGACGAAATTACCAGCACCTAGCTCTGCTAAATTCTTAAAAACTGTGTATAATATTATACTCTTCCTAAAAAGCCATTACTTTACTCTTTAACATATGCTAGCATGTTTAAAACTTGAGAAGCATCCTACATAAAACTCTTCTTAATTCTGCACTCTCTGTGATCATTCCATTTTCTGAAAGCTTTAAAGTCTATGTGCCATATCACCTAGTAGCAAAACATCTTACACTCCTCTCTCATTGTTTCACATATATTAGACTTGTTTTCCCAAGTGAAATGGGCTCAGAAAGAGTTGAAACTTAGGGAAAATGCTTAGAAGGATAGCCATTTTTTCTTAATTTGTTATTTTAAAACAAGAGTGGGAAGGAAGACAAAGCCTACTGAGTTAACTGTTAATTTTTAGAATTAAGTAGAATGTCCCAGATTTCATCTTATCTTTCAAACAGAAAGATATTCATTCTGGAAAGGAGAGTACGAACAAGATTATGTAGGAGAAAGTAGTGCCTAAGTTGAGAAAGGGAAATATAAGTCTAGGAAGCCAGGAAGAATGAATTTGATCCTGTAGCTCAGAAGAAATTATGCACTCAAGATAAAATTACCAAACTCTTTAGAAAACCACAATGCATAGAAGATATCTTAGCAACAAGAAGACTACACAGTTTGTCTGGCTACAAACTCAATACCATCCATTATTTAATAATTCATTCATTAACAAATATGTGTCAGGGGCCTACTAGTGTCTGTAAGTACCTACTTTATATCTGGAATTGTTTTAGGCATCTCTATGCAGAAAACAAGACAAATAAAATTCCTACTCTGATGGAGCTGACATTCTAGAGGTAGAGACAGAAATTAAACAAATGAACAAATAAACATATAGTGGGAGCTAGTGATAAGTTCCAGGAAGAAAAATAGAGTGAGGAAATAGAATGTGACTAGGGAAAGATGAGGGGATTGTGTTTTAGATAGAATCATCAAAGATGGACTTTTTAAGGAGGTGATATTTGAGCATAAATTAATTGAGGGAATAGCCAAGCAAGCAAGGACAGAGAGAACGTTCCTGGCATAGGAGACAGTAGGTACAAGAGCCTCAAGTAAGGGAGAAGGTTAATGTGTTCAAGAAACAGAAGGAAAGATGATGGTTATATTAATTGGCTTCACTTGAGTCACATTTTTACTATCTATAAATATCACATACATTGTGTTGTATACCATAGATACATACAATAATTTATTTAAATAAAAAAAAGACCCAGTAACATGGGAGAGGTAGGAAGGGGCCAGATCATGGAGGGGTTTGTGGGCCACAGTACAGAAGCCTGGATTTTGTCAGGGTGTGAACTGGAGGATCCTAAAACTTTTGAGTAAGGAAGTGTCATAATCTGATTTGCAATTTAAGAAAATTGCTCTGTCTTCTGTTGGAAAACATACTAAATAAGATTCCAGAGAGGAAATTCTGAGACAAGTGAAGAGGGAATTCCATCTGCCCAGGAGAGAGATGACAGTGACTTGGACTGGGGTGATATTTGTGGAGGTGGTGATACTATTTGAAAGAAGAGTAGATGGGACATGACAATGGATTGCTTAATGAGAAGGAGTCAAATATGGTATCCAAACATCAGCCGAAGCAACTGGATGAATCATGGGGCCATTTACTAAGATGGAAAAGATTGGTGGAGTAGCAAAATTGAGAGCAGTGTAGAGAATCAAAAGTTGCATGGGAATTGAGTCTACTAACTATGTAGTGCAATTGCTTAAAAAGCTAATAAGATCATTAACTATATTGATAGAAGTTTAATAATCCAGATCAAAAAAAAAACACAAAACATCCTCTCTCCTGTACACTATTTGTACTACATCCTAACCCCTCTGTTCAGTACTACACCCTACATTTTAAGAAGGATATTAACAAAGAGAACAGTATTCAGAGTATGGAGTTTAGGAAGGAGAAGGAGCTCACATGACATGAAAAATGCTTGAAGAAATTGAGGATCAGAGAAAAGAAGAGATGTTTCTGAGAAAAATGGGTGCAAAATATGGTAGTTGTCTTCAAAGATTTAAAGAAATGTAACCTATCCCATGTGACTCCAAAAGGAACTTGGTAGAGACGAGTAGAAGACAGGAGGCAGACTTCAGAAAGAAGGAACTTCTATTAATTAGAAAGCTGTCCCAAAGAGACTGGCCAAGCACTCTTTAGAGGTGTGCATCAAATTACACATTGGATGGGATGATATCCAAGTCCCATCCATCATGGGGGTTCAGTAACTCTAGATGCTAACTCTTTCTAGGTAGAAAACATTTTGATAATTTTTTAAAGTCTCCAAAAGGGTAGATAGTTGAGGATCAAAATATACTTAGCAATTCAATCCTTTTTTACTAGGCATTCAGACCTAGCTAATAGAACCTTTTAAATAGTTGTCAGGCTTTTTTTAAAAAAAATTATTTTGTATTTTGTGTAGGCGTGGGGATGAGGCATCTATTCTCTGCAACAAAAGCCTAGATCAACTCTATCAATCATTAATAATAGACAAAGGATCATGTTAACCAAGGATAACATGGAACTCACTTGGTGAATCTCTTCTGATCCTAAAGAGGACTGGATGGAGGAACCACTGGTGGAGTGAGAAGAGAACAGACATTCATCTTCTTGCCAGCAACCCTGCCAGTGACCTTGAACAACTGCATTTTAAATGATTGCTTTAAGAATAAAATGAGACAGTCCAGGTAAAGCACCAAGCAGAGTGTCTAGACCTTGATAAAATGGTGGCTATTATTTTATTGCTATAATTATTCAGAAATGTTAAATCATTTCTATATATTGAGCTGTCTGATCTTTGGTTTAAGAATCTCCAGGAAGATGGTGTAGGGCCTTTACAGGGTCTTCCTTTCATAATGCTTAAAGCATGGTTCTGAGTCTCCCTGATGTATCATCTATAAAATGAGAGGGTAGGATGACCTTTAGATTCTTCCAGCTCTTATAGCAGATGTTACTATGAGATTTACCATCACAGAGAATATTCCAAAAAATGTGCTAAAGCTCTAAAATAGAAATTAATAAGAAATTTTAGTAAAAGTGGTTGACTATGAGATGACCATGTGGAAATCGATGACTTTTCTTTATACTAGTTAGAAAATATCATGAAAAAATATGACATTTATAAAAGCTAAATCCATAAAAT
This sequence comes from Hylobates moloch, assembly GCF_009828535.3. Lineage (NCBI taxonomy): Eukaryota > Metazoa > Chordata > Mammalia > Primates > Hylobatidae > Hylobates > Hylobates moloch. The sequence goes on along the minus strand of NW_026652290.1, from coordinate 56,952,493 downwards.
ACTTTACAGTAATTTTAGCAGGATATGCAAGAGACCTATATAAAGAAAACTTCAAATTGTTCCTGAAAAATATAAACTAATTATTGGATAATTGGAGACATAATGTTCTCAGATGGCAAAACTAAATGTAATCATATTGATTACTGACAAATTGACTTGTTTGTTTAAAGTATATTTAATAAAATTTCCAATAGCATTTTTTCTGTCTGTTAGCACGGAAAAAAAAAGTTTCAAAAGTTTATATGAAAGTATATATGGAAGAATAGTTAAATGCATTTTGAAAGAAAATAGAAGTGAGAAAAGACTGGAACAATATCATAGGCTTTATATTTCACCATACGCACAAACTAAGTTCTCAATGTACTTAAGAGCTAAATGTAAAGTCTAAGCCTTAAAAACTAGGAAAAAAAGTGGGGAAAGTGGGGGAAGGAGGAAGAGGAGAATGACCATTTGTCATCTTTCTAGTGAGGGAAAGACTTACAAAAAGAAAGAAAGTGAAAAAGCCCAAGAGAATATTGATTATTTAAGCACATAAAAATTTATATTACTTGTCAATTTAAAATAATATAAACTAAATTAAAATGCATATAAATAGAATAATATTATCAAGAATATGACAGAGGTTTAGTATTCAACATACTAAAAAATCACATACAGCTTGTCTTATTCCAGGTGTCTAAGAAGCAAACAATAAGACAGAATTAAAAGTGCAAGAATTTTATTAGGCATATTAGGGCTCCCACAACAAAATACTACAAGCTAGATGACTTAAATGACAGAAATTTATTGTCTCACAGATGTGGAGGCTAGCAGTTGGAAATCAAGGTGTTAGCCAGGTTGGTGCCTTCTGGAGGCCATGAGGGAGAATCTGTTCCATGCCTTCTCTCTGGCTTCTGGTGGTAATTCATTGGCTTGTATATGGTGTTCTTCCTGTGTCTTCACTTTGTCTTTTCTTTGTAAGCATCGGTCTCTTCACCTGGTGTTCTTGACTATATATGCGGACATCTATCATCCTTGGATTAAGGGACCATCCTACTGCAGTATGACCTCATTTCAACTAATTGCATCTGTAACAACCTGATTTTCAAATAAGGATACATTCTAAGGTACTGGGGTAGGATTTCAATATATGAATTTTGAGGGAACATAATTCAACTCATAACCTTAGGGGAAATGCCCACATAAAAGGAAGTAAGAAGGAAGACAAGCAGACTGTGAGAGCCATCAGAGCTGGCGGTAGAGGGTGCAGACTGTCTTACAGTCTAAAGAGGTGTTGGAAGGTCAGAGAGAAATCCTTGAGACAAAGTCAGCTGACAAAAGTGTTCTGTCTCCTAAGAATGGGTCGGCTTTAGTATGCCCACTACCCTCAGTCTTTGGTGAGGGACAGTGGTGCACCGATGTCCAAGCATCAGTGGCGTGGCTTGGGCATAAATAGGGCAGTGGATTTCAAAGTGCTGCAGTTGGAACCCTCAGTCAATGCCATTTCTGTAGTCAACAGTCTAGAAGCTGTTTCCTCTTGGCTGACACAATATCATAAAAGATAAATGGATTGAAGGTTATTTACAATAAAGGAAATATTGAAAGTTCAGCTTTACAAAAGTATAATTGCAAATGCACAATCACAAAAGTGCAGTATAAGGCAACATATGATTTTTTTGGTTTATAAAATTATCAAAGTAAGAATTCCTTAAAATGGAGATACTCAGTGCTGAGGAGGATGAAATCAACAAGCTGTTATTAATGCAAATTGGTACAACCATACTGGAATGCAATTTGGCAAAAATGTGTCTTATAAAATAACTGTATGCTTTGACCTAATAATTGGTTATTTAGGAATATATCCTAGGAAATAGTCAGAAATGTGTACAAAGATATATACACAAAGATAATCCTTACAGTATTTATAGTCATAAAAAATAGATGCAACCAAAAAGAATAGTTTAATCACACAGTAATATAAAGGAAATATTAATTCATTTACTTAATAGGATAATAGGATAAGATAAAGCTATCAAAATCATACTTTAGAAGGGATTATAATGTTACATGGAAACGATAAATTTATAAAGATAATTATTTTATTTTTGTTTTTTCTTGATTTCTTTTTTTTTTTTAGACAGTGTTTCGCTCTGTTGCCCAGGCTGGAGTGCAGTGGAACCATCTCAGCTCACTGCAAGCTCTGCCTCCTGGGTTCACGCCATTCTCCTGCCTCAGCCTCCCGAGTAGCTAGGACTACAGGTGCCCGCCACCACGCCTGGCTAATTTTTTGTATTTTTAGTAGAGATGGGGTTTCAGCGTGTTAGCCAGGATGGTCTTGATCTCCTGACCTCGTGATTGGCCCCCTTTGGCCTCCCAAAGTGCTGGGATTACAGGTGTGAGCCACCGTGCCTGGTCTCTTTATTTCTTCTTAAAAAAATGGGATACACGTGCAAAACGTGCAGGTTTGTTACATAGGTATATGTTTGCCATGGTGGTTTGCTGCACCTATTGACCTGTCCTCTAAGTTCCCTCCCCTCAACCGTCACCCCCAACAGGCCCTGGTGTGTGTTGTTTCCCTCTTTGTGTCCATGTGTTCTCAATGTTCAACTCCCACTTATGAGTGAGAACATGTAGTGTTTGGTTTTCTGTTCCTGTGTTAGTTGGCTGAGGATGATGGCTTCCAGCTTCAACCATGTCCCTGCAAAGGACATGATCTCATTCCTTTTTATGGCTGCATAGTATTCCATGGTGTATATGTACCACATTTTCTTTATCCAGTCTATCATTGATGGGCATATGGGTTGGTTCCATGTCTTTGCTATTGTAAATAGTGCTGCAACAAACATACGTGTGCATGTGTCTTTAGTGTAGAATGATTTATTTTCCTTTGGTTACATACCCAGTAATGGGATTGCTGAGTCAAATGGTATGTCTAGTTCTAAATCCTTGAGGTATTGCCATACTGTCTTCCAAAATGGTTGAACTAATTTACATTCCCACCAACAGTGTAAAAACGTTCCTATTTCTCCACAGCCTTGCCAGCTTCTATTGTTTCCTGACTTAATAATCACCATTCTGACTGGTGTGAGATGGTATCCCATTGTGGTTTTGATTAGCATTTATCTGATGATCAGTGATGTTCAGCTTTTTTTCATATGTTTGTTGGCCATGTAAATGTCTTCTTTTGAGAAGTGTCTGTTCATATCCTTTGCCCACTTTTTGATAGGGTTGTTTTTTTTCTTGTAGATATGTTTAAGCTCCTTGTAAATTCTGGATATTAGACCTTTGTCAGATGCGTACATTGCAAAAAATGTGTCCCGTTCTGTGGGTTGCCTGTTCACTCTGATGATACTTTCTTTTGCTGTGCAGAAGCTCTTTAATTAGATCCCATTTGTCAATTTTGGCTTTTGTTGCAATTGCTTTTGGTGTTTTTGTCATGAGATCTTTGCCCATGCTTATGTCCTGGTGGGTATTGCCTATGTTTTCTTCTAGGGTTTTTATGGTTTGGGGTTTTATGTTTAAGTCTTTAATCCATCTTGAATTAATTTTTATATAAAGTGTAAGGAAGGGGTCCAGTTTCAGTTTTCTGCATATGGCTAGCCAGTTTTCCCAGCACAATTTACTGAATATGAGATCCTTTCCCCATTGCTTATTTTTGTCAGATTTGTCAAAGATCAGATGGTTGTAGATGTGTGGTGTTATTTCTAAGGTCTCTGTTCTGCTCCATTGGTCTTTATGTCTGTTTTGGTACCAGTACCTTGCTGTTTGGGTTACTGTAGCCTTGTAGTATAGTTTGAAGTCAGGTAGTGTAATGCCTCCAGCTTTGTTCTTTTTCCTTAAGATTGTCTTGGATATATGGGGTCTTCTTTGATTCCATATGAAATTTAAGATTTTTTTTCTAATTCTGTGAAGAATGTCAATGGTAGTTTGATGGGAATAGCATGAAATCTATGAATTACTTTGGGCAGTATGGCCATTTTCACAATATCAGTTCTTCCTATCCATGAGGATGGAATGTTGTTCCATTTGCTTATGTCCTTTCTTATTTCCTTGAGCAGTGGTTTGTAGTTCTCCTTGAAGAGGTCCTTCACATTCCTTGTTAGCTGTATTCCTAGGTATTTTATTCTCTTTGTAGCAATTGCGAATGGGAGTTCATTCATGATTTGGCTCTCTGCTTGCCTATTGTTGGTGTGAAGGAATGTTTGTGATTTTTGCACATTGATTTTGTATTGAGACTTTCCTGAAGTTGAAGTTGCTTATCAGTTTAAGGAGTTTTGAGGCTGAGATGATGGGGTTTTCTAAATATAAAATCATGTCATCTGCAAACAGAGACAATTTGACTTCCTGTCTTCTATTTGAATATACTTTCTTTCTCTTGCCGTATTGCCCTGGCCAGAACTTCCAATAGTATGTTGAAATAGCCTCATTACTCTTTCAGAGTAAACTCACAACAACAAAGCCATACCCACCATGGAGAAATAGCATGTCTGCTTGGCTTAGTGACCTTCCTTTCTAGTGCTCAGTTAGCCATTGCTACAGTTTTAATAACCCAGCTTGTCAGAGTCCACGGTTCAAAGAAGATGTTGTAGTTTGCAAATTAGGCAAATGGACAGTGAAACTCTGTTTTTTCCTTCCTTTCTCCAAACCAAAAAGAAGACCATTAAAAACAGATACAAGATCTTTCTTGCAAAATATCTAGTCTAATTTTCAGCACAAATTGTTCAGAGGACTTTTCATGCATCTGACATGGAAGAACTTAATTTATATTCAATTTTGGAGAAAAGAGAATAGAAAGAGAAGAGAAAATGTACCATCCCATGAACAATAGCTTGTGAACAAGCTTTAAGGCTCTTGTACTGTTATGAGGGCTTGCCTCTGAAATTCCACTTTCAAATGCCTCCCAACTACATTACTCATACGATTTCCGACCACATCCCTCTAACTCATTCCAGTTTGTCAAGACGTCTCCACTTTTAAGTACTCCCCTATCCCTGGAGTGTCATTTCATTGTTTCTTGGACTTGAAAATAGTACCTTAGTTTGTCCCATCAACCTTTTCTCAGGGAGGCAGTTGGCACATTTTAGCAGACTTTACAGTATTAAAAGAAAAGAAAAAAAAAGCCCTTCCTGATGTCTGTTTTGAATTTGTTTGTGTTCTATTCTGTGTATATCCCTCCTTTGTTCTGTCCTCTGCCTCAGACAGAAAGCAATCATCCTGTCTGAAATGTATCTATAGCCAAGGCTCCATGTAAATTACGGAGAGAGATGACAAATTTCATGGCCTGGTTATGGTAAAAATGGCAAATTTCACAGTTTGTCATGGATTAATAGAAAGGGAAAACAAACACAAATGAAGTCATCCCAGTTGTTAGAAATAATTCCAGAGTGACTATTTGATGAATTTAAACAATGGGATGGAATGCAGGCAGCTCAACACACAACCCATGACTTTAAATTTAATAAAGGGCCTTGTAGTTTTATTATACTCAAACATCCTCAAGATGAAGGTTGAATCCAAACACACTTTGCACTTCAGCCTGAGCCCACAAGGAGCAAGCCCCAAATTGCAAAAAACTTGAGTTTCTCCTCCTCACAGAAAATAATAAAGCATCCATGAAATGTTTTCATGATGAACCATGGAGTGCAGATTTTTAGGGTCATTGGTGACATCATGATAGATGAGGAGATTTATCTACATGTTTGGAAATGTTACACAGCTCAGTCGAACCACCTGGAAAATATCTTTAAAAGATTAAGGAACTGAACTCATCTTCATAGTTCATTCTCTTTAGTGCTAGTTTCAACTTTATTCCCTCTCTTTGCTCATTCTCAGTTACTCCTGCAACCTTGTGAAAAATGTCTTGACCAGGGCTTCATTCACCACGGGATTTTGAGTAAGTTCTCGTGAAAGAATTGGATAATCCATCATCATCTCTTTAAACTTAGATTCTGTAGCCAGTGCTTTAGGCCTGGCATTCCTGCGGCTTTGGTAACTGTCCCCACATTGTCTAAAATCCTTCGAAAGAATCTCTCATTGTTGTAGAGCTTGAGTAGTGTTTTTGCACTGTACTTCATTTCTGCATCTATATTTTGCTTATCATCCATGTATTCCTTGAGTCTTTCTATAGCATTCATGCCTGAATGAAACAAATTCTGAAATTATGGCAAAATTATATGTAGACAGATAATTCATTGGAACTGGTATTTTCAGATTGCCTGATATTTATTTGTCAATCTAATCAAGTTGAACATAAAAATTTAGCCTGAATAATTCTTTTAATCACTTTAGATTCTTCTACATAAATGAAGACCCCAAACACGAATGCAATATTAGAATACATGTAGGTAAATAGAGGTAGGAAGATAAAATAAATGGCGGCATAGATGCCTTCAAGCACTAAAGATTTAGGAACTGTCTAAAACTCTGGGGTGGAATAAGCACAGGGCATTCTGAGGGGTAGACTGGGCCAGTCTAATTCCCTAACAAATAAGGCATAGTTCACTTTTCATCTTTGCATCTTAATAGATTATTATATTAGAAGCAATCACATTTGGTTTATTGTCAGCTTAAAAATCATGACTAACTTATCTGGAAATTGAAAATAAGTGGCAAAGTATAGTCCAATAATGCTGAATCTTTTTTTAGGCTAGTGGGAGATTTTCCAGTATGTGGAAAGGAAGACAGCAAATTGACAATTGCTTCACCTTCAGTCCCTTCAGTGCTTACATAACTGTCTGCCCCGCACTCTTACCTTGTTTCTATGTCACCTTGTAATGTCCCTGTCTGTATGTCTTACTTACACAAGTAGACTGAAAGTTTCTTTAGGGAGGGGTCTTCATTCTCTTTTAATCCATCCTGGAAACACCGAGAACAATTCAGGGCCATACGTTCTAGCTGGCTTGAGAGACATTCCTAAAGCCCACATCAAGGCCATCAGCTGCACAGCTTGCTAATTTAACTGTAGTCATTTGCAACAGGTCTTCCTAAATCATTGCTAAGGACTCAAGTCTCCAGAGCTTCATGGAACATCCCCAATTAATATTCCCAGCACTGCCATAGAAAACAGTTTCATATGCAAATATAGCCACTCAGCTTTCTGATCATAGAAGCTCTGCATTAAGGAAAGGCTGCTGGAACATCTGGTGTCCCATCAAGTTTCCAATATCACTGTCAGTAAACAGTGAGCTCAACTTAGAGTGCAAGGATAAAGGCCCTAGGCTCTGGCTGAGCCCCCATTCCATATTGCTGATGGAATCCGAAGAGTGTAGCCATTTGCTCTAAATCTGCGACAAATGATATAAATTCTGGCAGATAAGGCAGAACTTAAATCTGAACGTGTTTTAAGGCCACAGAGTTTTGTAAGGTTAGTGGTACTTGGAAAAGGATGCAGCATAGATTCTAATTCCTTACACCATCTTCCATTTTCTCCTCATCGCTTGTCTTTCCCAAAACATTGTCTCAATCCTCATTCCCTGAAAAGAAGACTGCAATTTTCTTCCAAGGAGAGGGATCAAAGAAGTGGGAGGAATACCATGGAGTCAGTTTAGAGGGGGAACTATTTTTCCACAAATCAGAGGCTGAGAAAAACTAAGAGTTGAATGAAAAGCAAAAAACGAAGGAACGCAAAGCATTCCCTGAAGCAGTGGCTAAAATCAAGTGAACCAGAGCAGGAAAGGAAAATAGATATCCAGAACCAGAAGCTGAAACCCTGATGCATCAAAAGTGACAGATCTAAAACCAGTGGGCTATGATCTAAACAATGGCCACTTCCATTTGCTTGCTGTCATATACCAGTTTAAAACAGCTGCTTAAAGTCATATACTATAAAGAACAAAGAAAAAAATGTGCATTGTCTCTTCTTTATCTTTCTTTCATCTCATAGAAAAAATGACCGTGGCTCTTAAACTTACCTAGTGGAAAAATGAGACCCAATTTGTGTATTCTTAAAGCAGGAGGCTGGCTTCCTTGACCTCTCTTCTTGACTCTGTCCAGTACACTGAACTGGCTCTGGGTCTTTTTTCACCTACAACAGTGGGACTCTCATTTTGGGTTTCATGGCTGCATGAGAGGCAGGGCTTGATCTTATTAGGCTGGGTACAAGTGGAAGTTGTAAAGATGTGGTTGATACCCTCAAATAAAGGTTATTAAAACTGGGAAAATAGCCAGAGGTCTCTTACAGTTTCCTCCTGCTCTGCCTGATACCTATCAGGTGCATCTCATCTCACATTGCTCTACAGCTAGTGGACCTTCCTAATTGACCTGAAACATCTCCAGGTATTCTGCTGCCAGAGCCATGGTAGCAATCAGAGAACGGTTTACTGGTTAGCAACCTAAGCTCTGAGGTTAAATTAAGTCTACTAATGCAGACCTGGGTTGCCATTTACTAGCTATGGAGCTGTGATCAAACTACTTAATCTCTTTAAGGCTCAGATTTTCAATTTGGTAAATAGATATTCTTAAAGATGTATGTATTAGCCAGGAAACAAAGGCTGGCTGCAATGATGATGATGATAAAGACGATGATGATACCTCAGGTTCCTAATCCAACCACTGTTCATTTCTTACTGGTATAGTTCAGCCAGCTCTGCTCCAGGGCACTCAGAGATTCAGTCTGTAACTCGTAAACAGTTCTGATTTGCAGCCTTCTAGTGAATCCTCTGCATCTGCCCAGGAAAAGAGAAAGATAAGAGAGCAAAGAATCTTATGGGAGATTTTAGAGGCCACGATCTGTTTATGTTCATTGACCAGAACCAGTCCCATGGCTCCACTGTGGCTTGATGGGGCTAGGAAATGTGCCCAGGAAGAGGAGGGGAAGCCCAGAGACTGTTGAGTACCATAATGATTGGCCCTAGTCACTGTGAAGGCATTTCATCTGGCCTAGCCATTGCCTAGGGTTTGTGGAATTGGGCATGGAGGGTCTTGAATACTCAAAACCAGGATGTGAGCCAATGGACCAAGGGCCATAGTAGGAAAATTCTTTGTAGATGGAGAGCCAACAAGAAATTAATAAAGCCATTTTAGTGGGCATGGTCACCATCATCCTCTGCTTCTCCGGAAAACTTGAGTGCAGGAAACCCTCCTCAGTACAATCCTAAGTAATATGATGTGAAGCCTTGGATGTTTTTGTAAAGCCACTTTTTAAAAGGCTACAGAGATTACTATAAGTTGGGATAGTAAGGGCCAGATGCAGTGACTCACACCTGTAATCCCAGCACTTTGCAAGGCCAAGGTGGGTGGAGAACTTGAGGTCAGAAGTTCTAGACCAGCCTGGGCAATATAGTGAGAACCACCCCCCGCCCCCCCCCATACACACACACTCATCTCTTAAAAAAAAAAGGGTATTTAATTATCCAGGCATGGTGGCATGCACCTGTCATCCTAGCTACTTGGGAGGCTGAGGTGGAAGAATAGCTTGAACCCAGGAGTTCAAGCTATAATCACACCGATGCACTCTAGCCTAAGCAACAGAGTGAGACCCTGTCTTAACAACAAAAAAAAAGTTAGGATAGTAAGGAGAGACTTCAAAGCAAGTAAAGACTTTGATCTAAATTTTCAAGTAGGCAAAGAACTAGACAACTGATACAGTTTAAGAAGTTCATATGCTGTTACCTACATTTGCCCCATAGTTACTGAGGAAGACAACAGAAATTAAAGAGGGAGTATCATTAAAATTTTTGGTCTAAGGATGAAGATAATATTGATGAAAACAGAAAGATTACCTTCTATGTAAAACAATTTAAATATTTGAAGGGCAAATTTTTTTTTCAAATGATAGCCCTTTCAGCTGTGGATTCTGAACTTTACTGTACAGATTTCATGTTTGCAGGTAAAGGAAGAGTTGGCATGTGGAAAATTGCCTAAGAGCATCCCTCATCTGCTTACAGAACTGTCTAAGGGTCTCATGATATAGGTGCCTTCTGTTTTAACTGAACAAAGAAAAGGGGAAGAAAGAAAATAGTGTGAGAAGGACTAAATCTAGGGAAAAATAAATACTCAGAAAGTAATCAGTAGTTTTTCTATAATTTCTTCTTGGGTACAAGAAAAAAGTCAAGGGCTTTACCACCAAGTTTAGACAAAATCTGGTAGCTTGAGAACTTTTGATGCCAAAGCATCAGTATTCTATTCCCTAAGGATACTATCTGTATCTTATTAAAAGGAAATGGAATAGAATTAGTTTATGCACCTACAGATCTTCATCATCCAAGTGACTCCTTCTCAATTATTGAAGATTCTATAGATGAATGAAAATGTAATTCTCGTAAGTAGCACCTGATAACAGGAGAAATATGGCAGGAGCTGATATGTACATATTACCTACTTGTTATACTTATTATGTTTTACTTCAATTAACTTTACCTTTATGTTAAAACATGATTATGTAATGGAATTTAATTAACTTTTATAGGTCTATTACAACAAATAATGTATCCTCTTTTTAATGCATTTCTGAGAGCAAAAGCATTTACCTTTCCTTGTGATACAAGTTAACCAAAACAAAAACAACTTATATTCTCTAAAACCATTTCTACCTTCTGAAAATTCTAATTCTTGTGATGTTTCTTCCTATGCTGGTTATTCATCTTTTGTTTTTCAGCCCCACAGCCTGACCTTCTCTATTCTGCTCTTTATTGCTGGGGCTGGAAGCCTGCAGACTACATTTCCCAGGGCCCCTTGCCAGCTAGGTTCTTGTTACTTTCTACCAATTGGAGAAACTATTTGAAGACTTTTGTTCCATTCTTTAATGGAAAAAAAGACAAAAGCATTGTTTTGTTTTGTTTTCTTTGCTTCTGATTTCCACAGCACCGCGGTTGCTAAGAGTTTCTGGTGGCAACAGGGAAGCTTCAGCCTCTAGAGTCCCAGAATGGGCAGGCTGTCATGCAGAGCTCTGGTTATAGCTGAGGCACACCTTGTTGGCGGTTTTAGCAGCAGCAGGTTTAGGCTCCTGGGCTCCGGTCCAAGGGCACCAGAAGCTTCCTTTTTTCCCCATTAATTCAAGTTCAAAACTTTGAGGTTATTTATGAGCATTCTCCCTCTATTACAGCTTGTCAGTGATCTTTTTCTTCCTATTATGTCTTATACACATATTTTCTTTCTTTTCCATCTTAAGTTACCCTGCCTTGGTCATTCCCCAATAGCTCATGGGCCCTTGTAATATTTTCCCAGACACTGAAACTTGGGAGAGACCTGGGTTTAAATTTGAGTTCTTCCACTAACTTGCTGTGTGGCTCAAAGCAAGTTATCTAACTTCTTCAAGGCTCAGCAATTTTATCTACATTAATAGTAAAGAAAAAATGCTAATGGTTATTGAACATCTACAACATGCTTGGGGTTTTGCAAACACCCTACATGCATTCTTTTTTTAACATTTACCACAGTCCCATGAAGTGTGTATTATTATTATGCTCATTTTTACAACTGAGAAACCTGAAGTTTAGAAGAGGTAAGTGGTTTGCTTAAGGTCTCTCTGCCAATAAATGAAGGAGATGAGAATTTAACTCAGGTGTCTCTGGCTTCAAATACCATTCTCTTAAGCTTATTTCAGTGAGGATCATAATATAGATAATGTAAGGTTATTGTGATGATTAAATGAAATATATAAAGCATTTATCATAGGTTCAACACATAATAAGCATTTAATGAATGGTAGATCTTATATCCAAAAAGTGTTGTAATAGTCTTTATGTCTTATATAGTATTACATGTATGCATCAATGGCCCAACATATTCTCCTTTGGTCATCTTAACCCAAATAATTGGATGAAACAGGATTTGTTTCATAGTCATTTTTGCTGGAACACATAGGTTCTGTAGACAAATTCACACTAGCATTAAATATATAGTTATATTTCCTTAGATGTTAATTTTTTATGCTTAAATATATCCTTCTTTTTCTTGGTGTAAGCACAGTCATAGTTGACATTAATGAAACTTAGATTTGAATCCTTAATGTGAGCATTTGACATTAATAGGGATAATCAAGACAAGTGGAAATGTCAGTGCCATGAAGCAGGTGATGGTCCAGGAAGAGCAGGGAGCAGCACAACTGAAGAGAAAAGGGGAACAATCTTAAAGACAGATTCCACCCAAGCTTAGGGACAGAACACATATTCAGCTAATTCTGTGTTTCACAATAGAGTCAATATGTTTTTTCAGGTAGTTTATCTTTTTTCTTTGCTGGAATGCTGGATTCACTCGTTTTAATAAGAACATTTTATACCCAAAGGTCAATTAATAACCAGCAGCCCAAATAAAGCTTCTTGGTATCTTCTGTCATCAATTCTTAAAACTTCTGGACCATCACCTCTACTCAAAGGATTCTGTTCATTTTTAAAACAACTTGCCTCCGATTTCCTGTCATTGGTGGATAATTGGAATTAGCTCCTCAGGAGTCATCATGATGCAGTATAAAGAGGAGTGGAGACCAGGAGTCTGATGGTGACGCTGATGCTAAATACCTCTGGGAAGTCTCCTGGCCTTTATCTCATTCATCCAGTGAGACCCACAGTTTCATCCTGTCCAGAAATTTTATGATTCTAATTAAGAATGATTTCTTCATTCTGATTTATTGCAATGAATTAAGGCACACTCAAAGCCTAAATGTGGCTGCATTCCCAAATGCTGCCTCTGGAAACCCTAATCTTAAAAATTTTGCAAAGCATTTAGTTGACCAAATACTCTGAGCAACTACAATGCAATGTGTCACTGCTTAACATTCTGGAGGATACAGAATGCAGTACCAACCCTCGTGGATTTTCTAGTTTAGTTGATGAGGCAAGACACAGACACCAAAAGAATATGCAAATATAAGGCAGAATAAGATCTGAATCGACACCAAAAGTGCTAAGCAAATAATATGGTAGAGAACAATTCCTCACAAAGAAAGAGCATGGAACAATTTGCAGGAGAGTTCAAATGCAAGTTTAAGCAAAATAGAGAGTGTGATAGAAGGCCAAGCAGATGAGCCAGAAAGGGAGTCTGGACAGATTGTGAAAACCCTTGAATGCCTGTATAAGGAAACTTGACTTCATTCACCATGCAATGGGGAACCACTGTTAAGTTTTGAATAAGAATCATTTCTGAAGTATCATAAAGGATTTCAAAGTTGTATTTGTCACAACACAGATGTTTCATACCTCCGAATGAACTGCTCAGCTTTCAGAATTTGATCTTTATCTCATTTAAATTGAATGGATTGGACAGGTTCTCATAATCTCCAAAAGCTTTATTTCAAATATACAAGTCATTATTACAGATGCTCCTTTAAGTGACTTTTGCTTCAGTTAAGACACTTTCAGCTTAATGTGACTACAGATCAAAATTAGTAGCTAGTGGCAAAGTAAAAGCATCAAAGAATTCCAGTCGTTAGAGCTTAACCTTTCTTCTCACTTTTTTTTAGCTAGCTATCATTTAATAAGAAGCTATTGAGCCATCCCACACCTCTCTACATGTGTTGCCTATTCGTCTTTGCAGTTTTACAATAAAGCTAAAAATACTTTCTTCATCCCAAAAAGACAGTTAATTATATTTTAGGAGATGACCATCCCAACCACTTGGGTGGCTGATAGATATTTGTTTTGTAGTATTGAAAAGAACCAAACAAAAAACTTCTAGCATTTGCCTCCAACAAGGTTGGAGAGAGAAGAAATCTCTATTAGCATGAAACTTTGCTGTTTTCTCTACTGAATTAACTCCAATCATTTTCAAGAAAGAACATTTCAATACATTTTTCTGACAGGTAGGAAATTAACTACATACCAGAAGCTATTGAATTCAACTTTAACAGTATCAATAAACATTTCTGATTAAATTATGAAATTGATTTTATAATTTTGGCCATTATGTTTTTACATCAATATCATCATATGACAGTAAATGTAGTTACTGCTTCCTTATTGATCTCAGACATGGCACTCCAAAGTACTCATTTGACTGTATTACAAAATCAAACTTGATTTCCTGTAGTATTGCAGTAACTTCAGGTCATAATCTAGTCTAAAGAATCAAAATAGATGAATTATTCCATTATTAAAAGATATATTTTTCCTTGGAGGAAAAGGAACACTTTGGTCAAGACATCCCTAATGGTTGTGTTATAGGATATTTCTCCATGTGGAATTACTTTGTGTGGGTCTCATATAAATATACCATCACCTCCCAGCTTGTGTGTTATCAATCATGTTTCTGGTGAATAACATAAACACCACTTGAAGAGAAAGAAATGTTTATCCTTCATATATAGGAATTCAACAAAAATGCTGTGTTTCCATGACTTTAAAATCTATGTCTTGGTCTCAGCAGCCCAACTCACAAAAATACTACTAATATATTAAGCCATTGCATTTCACAGAAGAGCAATGTGTCTCTTGTGTCTTTAACTATATAAGTTTTAAAAGCAAACCAAAAGATGAGGCACTGAGTATCTGGCAGAGCTAATACAAAACTGTGAATTCTCATCCTAGAGGTCCAGAATCCCTCAGTAGGCCCATATAAAGGCATTTCATGCTTGTCAAAACTTTTTCACAAAAGAATTGAGTTTCAAGTCATACAATGCAGGCACATGAGGAAAATCTCCCAAATTGCCTAGTTTACTACCTCATTAGGTAGCTAAGAAGACCAAGGCCTAGTGTCATTAAGGGACTCATTGAAGGAGACATTGCTGGTTCATAACAGTACTAGAACTAGAACCCAAGTTTCTTGTCTCACAGCCCAACTCCATTTTTTCATGTCAGGTATATCCTGATTTATAATTTTTGAAATAGCCTATGAGGTGAGAGTTAAAACATTAACCCGAAGACAAATTACGTCTACCCCAGAACCAAACATATTAGCCCACACTAGAGAAGCTCTAAGGCTGGGATTTTTCTTTTTTTAAATCAGATCCCTAGCTCCATGGAAATGGAAATGCTGTTTTAGGACTACTGGAAATCAAAAAGAAGTCTTTCATGCATTTCACAAAGGACCAAAGTATTTATTCACGGTGGCTCAAGATACCAAAAAAGATAAATATGCCTTTTCTATGAGAATCTATAAGTTTCTGCTATAGCTCTGAGTCTGGAGGGTCAGATAAGATCCACTCCGAGTAACTCGTCATTTAACGTTAGGTATATCTCCAAATGCTATCCCTCCCCTCTTCCCCCACCCCACAACAGCCCCCGGTGTGTGATGTTCCCCTTCCTGTGTCCATGTGTTCTCATTGTTCAATTCCCACCTATGAGTGAGAACATGTGGTGTTTGGTTTTTTGTCCTTGCGATAGTTTGCTGAGAATGATGGTTTCCAGCTTCATCCATGTCCCTACAAAGGAGATGAACTCATCACTTTTTATGGCTGCATAGTAGTCCATGGTGTATATGTGCCACATACATGGCACATGTATACATATGTAACTAACCGGCACCTTGTGCCCATGTACCCTAAAACTTAAAGTATAATAAAAATAAATAAATAAATACATACATACATACATACATACAAAAAAAAAAAGATCCACTCCCTTTTTACTTCTCTTCATTCTTGCATTGGCATTTGCTAAATATATCTTCTTGGAAAAGATTCTGTTATATGGTCAACATTTAAAACCAATGGGAAGAAAAACATCAAAGAATTGACTTCTAACCAATAGGGCTGCAGAATCGTTTAATCAGAAGTAACCATAAATTTCATCTCCTCTAGCCTTCCCCAAAGCAGGAATATCCTGGGTACCATCCAAGAAGATGCCCCCAATCTTTCTCAGCTTTGGAACCAGGGGACCTTCTCTTTTCTAGATAGGTCATTCTACTTATGAATACTAGTGAACAATCAAAGCTTTTCCTTATACAATGCTAAAACTGATTTACTGATTGATTCAATGCCTCCAGAAAAAAAAAGTTTATCAAAACTAGCACTTTAATAAAAGTGAATCTAGCCCTAGATATTAGTCTCCTATTTTATTGTAAGAATATCTTCCTGCTTTAGTTTGTGCAAGATAAGCAATTCTCTGAAAGGAAAGATACTTTAGGAAGCTTGGAAGAGACAAAACAACAGGAATCTTTTTTTTAATTTATGAGAGTGAATATTGGGTTTCTACAGAGCAAGAGACTCCGAAACGGCATGGTGATGACAGGGCATAGTAATACCTGTTGCTCCAAGACAATCATAGACACTACTCTCACTAGGATGATACCTATTTGTTGTTTTACCAAGGACCACTTATTGAATGCATAGGTTCTTGAGATAGAAAGGTTAATTCAACTATGTATTTGTTAGGCCACTTGATACGGTGTCTTGTGTGTGTCTAATGTTCTATGAAATCTTTGGTGACAACATGAGCATAATCCCTCCTCTGCAAAATCCACAAGCCAGTGGGAGAAACAGCCAGGTAGATCCACAAATAAGAATGCAATGAGTAGATACATGCAAAGAGAAGGTTCAGTGATCAAAAGAAGAGAGAGAAGAGAGTCGAGTTTCCAATAAGAGTTTATCCTTCTTTGCTTCTCTTGTCTGGATTACTGCAACTGGCCTTCTAACAACCAATTCTATTCTATTCCACGCAAATGTATCTTCCACCTGGTTCTTAATGATCTTTCTAAAATCCTATCCTGATTATGCATTCCCTTACCCTCAGGTGAAAGTTCATGCTCCTTGGCATGATACACAAACCCACTGATAAGACAGTTCCTACTCTCCTCTAGCCACTTTCCTTAGTACCAGCCCCACCTTACATCTTGTCCTCAAGTCATACTCACCTCCGTGTGGATGCCCAGATACTCAGGGTTTGCTCGCCCCTTAGTCTTCATCTGCAGGGCATTCTTCACTAAAGATTATAGTCTTGTTTTGTATTCCTCGTGGAAAAAACTCTAAGTGAAGCTTCAGGTTTCAGCCCAGGTGTTATCTTTTCAGGAAGCCATTCTGATCCTCCTGGCCTGGGTCTGGCATTTCTCTTCTGGGTTCAAAAGCACCTGTGCTTACCTTGATACTAGATGGTAAGCTATTGAAATCCTATAGCTATTATGGTCCATACCATTTAGATGATCAGTTTTGTGACCACCTTATCCAAAAACAAAAAAGAAAAACAAAGAGGAAGAGGAGAAGAAGAGGGAGGAGGAGTAGAAGAGGGAGGGAGAAGGGAAGAAGGGAGGAAGGGAGGAAGGAAGGGAGGGAGGGAGGAAGGAAGGAAGGAAGGGAGGGAGGGATGAAAGAAGGAAAGAAAGGAGGGAGAGAATGTGCCTATTTTGTGGATTATTACTACAGAGTAAATAAAATAACATTATTTAACCTTATAACTCCCATAGATCTCAACATAGCTTGTGTTGATAATTACTTACCTGATAAGTATTAATACATGAGTGAATAAGCGAAAAGCTATCAGTGGCTTTAGTGTCCCCAAGGAGTTTTTACAGTGCCCACAGGTTATATTCCGAGCCCTGCCTGCTCAGATGTCCTTTCAGTAACTTAGTGCTATGAAAACTGCTGTTTGGCTACAGGAGAAGGGCATTCAGCATGGGTTTCTTTGGGTCTAAAATAACTCTGCTGACAGAGGAAAGATTTGGCCTCTCAGATATCATAGGTAGCACAACTTACCCTTTGGTTGTTACTATATTAAAGTTGATTCAAGGATAGGAAACGGTGGAGAGATTTTCATGGAGCCAGTTTCTACATTAGGAACATCCACAAGCAAACTGAAGATGTTTATCCATCCCTTTGTTCAGAAGAGAAGTTGCGTTTTTATCAAAATAAATGTTAGTATTCTCCCTAGGTCTCAGAGCTTGATGAGAAAGCAACAGGTTATTTTCCTTCCTCCTTGTTTTTAAGTTTTGTTGTTTTAATGGTTTTAGGTAAACTGTTTATTTAAATTTCACAACAAAGTTTTATCTAATAGTGAAGCTTCAGCTTTGAGATTCAAATAGCATAGTGGGTCATAGACCCTTTTCTGTTGTACCTGTGATGCTTCCATAGTGAGGGAGAATAAGCAACACAAGTGTGGGGCATTGGAAATTCATTCCGGAAGGTAAGAAAACATTACTTCACACAGAATTTCCTCAAGCATACTTACAAGATCTTAAATGAAAATATTAAGCATTTCCTATTATTACTTAGCTTATACTTGGTTGACACTGTATACATTTATCATAACTCTTGGAATACAAATTAGGACAGGAGTAATCTAAAACAAGATTTGGCACATCTCTGTAAAGAGTCAAGATAGTCAATATTTTAGGCTTCGCAGGCCATACAATCTTTATTGCAACTTCTATACTCAATTCTACCATTGTAGCAGGAAAGCAGCCACAGACAATATGTAGACGAATGTGACTGTGTTTCCGGAAAACTTTATTTATAGACACAGAAATTTACATTTCACGTAATTTTCCCATGTTATAAAATATTCTTCTTTTGATTTTTTTCTTAACCATTGAAAACCATTCTTGGCTGGATTGGGGCTGTGGGCCGTAATTTACCCACCCCTTCTCTATAATATACCATATACCTCTGGGCTAAGAGGTAGAAGCCATGCAATGTGCAAGTAAGATAAAGGATAAAGATCGGATTGCTTCTTCCTAGGACTATGGGGTACCTATGAGAAAGCTTGGAGACTCTCTAGGTAACACTATACTAATTCCCATGGAAATGATAAAAATGAATTCAAACTTTTTGCATATCTGTTGTATCTTGCACTTTTCATATGTTGCCTCATTTAATCCTCACAGTGGCCATGTAAGGGCATTTAAAATTTTATTCTATTTTACAGAAGTGTAAACCGAGGCCCAGAAAAGTTGTGTAACTTGCCTAAGATCACACACCAGCAGGCATAGGATTTTCACTCAGTCTCCCTGACTAGAGAGTCTGTCCCCTTTTTACTCTACTTCCAACAGCATAATGCCCCTGGATCTGCCACTATGTTTGGAATTCATAATTTATACCAGCAGGTGGATGAATGGTGTGGGAATTACTAACACTAGCATTCAAAGCTTTCTATGGTATCCCTGATCCGGCTTCAATTCTTGCTGCCTTTCTCTCCCACTAATTTCCTAGGCGAGCTCTGAATCCTCCAAACATCCTGCCCCTGTGCTTCTGCCTAGGTCACTTCTTCAGCCTGGCCTTCCAGGCTCAGTTCAGATGCCATCAGTACCGTCAGCCTGCCTTGATTTCCCCTCATCTGAAGCTGAAAGTGATCCTGTTACTGAGTGACACCCAAAATACCTTGTACCTCCCTGCTTTCATCAACATTATATTCATTGAAGTTTAGGTCTTATTCACCTACTGTTAGTTCTTTGAGGACAGAAAAAGTACCTTATAAATCTTTGAATCTTTATATATATTGCATAGGTTGAGTGCTTGATAAATTTGTCAAATGAATTAACAATAGAGTTCTTTATTTCAGGAAAAATGAAAAATAAAAGCTATCATCCTTAGCAAAAAAAAAAATAGAATCTTTAAGATGGACAATGGAAGGATGCTCTCCAACATGATTAGACCATTCAGTTTTGTTTCTCACACCTGAAATTCAACTCTCCCTTGGCCATCTGGCTCAACTATATTCATCTAGGAAAAGAGAATGAGCTTCTCCCTCTTTAACACTCTCTCTCAAGCAGGACACCTAACTTTAAAAAAAAAATTTATTGTAGCCCAGCTCAGATTAGTTAAACAAGAGTTTATTACAGGCTAGAGGATGACAAGAGGGCTATACACATGGGGAGGGAATAGAAAATGAGGTTGGACAAGGTATATACAGTTTACAGCTCTGCAACTTAGCTTAACAGCAGGAAAGCGGGCAGTGACTGAGGCCATCTTATGCCCTACTCCTCTCAGGGCATGTAGTGCCTTTAGACTCTCTGAAATGGACACTCAAGAAACATGGCTCCAGAGAGATCATAGCTCACACTTACTATGCTAAGATGTGCCACCAAGACTTTCAGGTGTTTTGTTAGATAATCTCTACCTTTATTAGAAGAATAAGTTCCAGGATGCCCAGCTTCTTTAGGTCATATCTTGGTCCAATGCAAAAAGCTCAAATTTGGAGGGGAAAGGGGAGAAAAACAGAATCTGCTGTCCCAGTTGACAACAGTTTGAAAGCAGGACCAAGAAGCCAGGGTATGGACCAGATGACATTTAGATTTCTTTCCAGCTTTGGGTCTCTTCAGACCATACATCATGAGACATAGCAGTGGAAATTAGAACTAAATTTCAATATAAAACTATGGGCAACATTTCAATATGAATGTATTTTCCTTTTTTAACAATAAGAAAATATACTAAATGGTGTTAAGTGGAAACATTAATGAGATGCTTAAACTTTAGTGAGTTACTTAGAATAGTTGAGAGAGGGAGAGAGAGAGATCAGTTGTGTGACCATGAGCAAGTCTGTTTCTTCTGGGTTTCCTCATCTGTTAAAATGGAAATAAAATGTTTCCCAGGATTGAGTAAGGATCAAATGAAACAACAGAGGTGAAAGAGCTTTGAAAAATAGAAGACACACCCGACAAAAAGAAAAAAAAAAAAGTAAGGGTTGATTATAAGCTAAATGCACTACAGACCCAGGAGCCTAAGGCAGACTCAACCTCTTGGGCAAACAGCAGTCCAACAGGTGTCTTGAGTAAGGGTTGAGATTGCATTTTGATTAACCCACGTGAAGTTTTTACATCATCTAACGCAATATGATACACCTAAGCAGAGCCCCTTGAAGGCCAAATTGGGTCTCTGGTTTCGTGTTGTTAAATTGTGTTTTTCATTAATTTCAGTGACCTTTGCAAATTCTCATCTAAGGAACGCAGGGGAGGAAGGTCCATAAGGAAGACTGGAACAGAAGAAGGGAGAATTTTGAATACTAAAGCAAAAAGACATTAACTTTTGCAAAGGAGTAGATTACAAAACAAAAACAAACACATTAGGTTAGTTAAATAAGCAGGTCATTGAGACTTGCCAAAGCACGTAATGAAATAGATAAGAACAAGTTTTGGGGAGTGGTTTTCTTGTTTGGTTTGTCCCCCAAAGGAAATAACTGGCAGGATTCTCTGCCTTGTAATTAATTTATCCTGTGGTTGATATCTTTGCTCGGTTTTATTGTATAAATAAAACAAGGAGCCAAATCTAATTTACATGGCAATATGTCATACAATTCCTATCAGAAGAGACAGGAGTAGTGGAGAAGTATTCTTTGAATATTGTTTTTGTAAGGCCACTAGTACAGATTTTTAAAAAGAGATAGGGAGACTATTAGCAGAGAAAACACTAACCCAAGACCAAAGCAAGAAAATAGCTCTGGTTTAGACTTGTTTGGTTTGAAAAGTAGCATTTGGTTCAGCATAACTAGCAAGATAACCAGGCAAATGATTCACCGGGCTCGTAACTCAGCAGGTGCATCACTGTGCATCCCGCCAAAGAACCGTTCATGACTCGTTTCAAGCTGTGACTTTCTCTGTGTGGCAAGAACAAGAGGGGAATATCAGGTGCTCCAGTTTCCTGCTATGGGTGCGTCTCACCTCATTCTGTTCAATTCTACTCAGAAAATATTTATCAAATACTCATTCTGTGCTGCTAAGTTTTACTGGTTGCTGGTGAGAATGAAAATAGAGGTGAAAAAGGTGAGAATTAAAAAAAAGAGGAACTATCCCTGCACTCAAGGATTTTAATCTAATTAAGAAAAAAATCTGGTTTCCCTTCATGAAAAAAAAAGATTCAATTATAAGGCAGTGTACGGTAGTACAAATCCAAAACCAAGGACACGGAATATGGCACTAAAGACAAAGACAAAACTAAATATACACTCTGGACCAAAATTTGATTTAATAATTATATGTGTGTGTATAAAATACACATACATACTCACGGAATAAAAAAGTTACATATTCAAATGTTAATACTGGTCATCTCTGGATATGGGATTACAAGTAATTTTTTTCTTATTTATGTAATTTTGTACTTTAACTCCTCACATTGAACAAAATTCACACTTGAAACCGGGAAAAGAAATTTTAAAAATCCATGTATATATATAGACAGGCATCAAACACATGTGGCAAAGGTAAATGCTGTGGGAGGAATGAGGAAATGTCCTTTAGGATTATGACTGGGAAGGGCAGAGGACCTGGAAGATGAGTGTCCCCTCACAGAAATCCTGGAGGGGAGACCCTCCACCTGAGAGACCTGTGTGAGAAGGAGTGGACAGTCACCTCTGAAGGCTACAGGTAGGATGAGAGGACACCATGGAGAATTCTGAATTTAGACAAAAACACCAGGATTGCATAAAGGCGAGTGGCTGGTGAGCCTGCCTCAGGAGCATAACTGGGATTGAAATGATTCATGATGCAACAGGAGCAAATGATATCATTTTGATCAGCCTGTTAGCGTCCTGTCTATGCACCCCTTCTGAGGAAGACCCCGTGTCTGCAGGCATGAATCCTGGACCTTCTCCTAGGTTGCTTGCAATAAACAGCAGAGAAAGCTGAAAATTAGAATGAGCAGAGTCAGGGTCAAGTTTTTGGCATTCAGAATTTTAAAAGCAGGGGAATCAACAGCTGGAGAGAAGGATTTGATTCGAAAGAAGGTAAATGAGGAAAAGGACTTAGGAACTACCTAGGCTGGATTTGGGAGAGGGATTTTTGATAAGAAGTTGAGAAAATAAAATGAATTATTTTCTTGAGACGCCAGCTGCTATCCCTATGGAGGTCACTGTGCATAACAGAAACAGGGGGAAAAAGGTAGTTTCTTGTACATTAAGAATGCTCTTCTACTGTGGCATCTTCTAAGACACGGATAAGCTTTTCCCATAAAGGGCCAGATTGTAAATGTTTTCAGCTTTAAGCACACTACACAATGTTTGTCACAACTACTCAACTCTGCCATTGTCACCCAAAAGTAGCCATAGGCTACATAAACAAACGTGGCCATGTTTCAATAAAACCTTATTTTAAAAAAAAAACTTAAAAAAATAATTTGGCCCATAGTTTGCCAACCCCTGTTCTATGAGATTTGTAAGACTGATGCATTGTCCTCTTATTATTCCCTGACAGGATGCTCTTTCTTTGAATCCGTACTATGCATACAGAGTGCCATGTAGTATGTTAGCTATATTCAGGTTACAGCAATCAACAGCCAGTTCTTTCGCGGACCCCTTCAGAGGGATTGGGAGCTACAGAACAGGACCCTGATCATCAGAATATCCTGATTGCTTGTTGTTTTTGTATGTGATTTCCTGTAGTGGTCAGAAGGGAAAGCTTTACAATGAGAGAAGGTTTGTCTTCAGGGGCAAAAAGGAAGAGAGGAGCTGGCACACCATGGCTCCTCGTCTAATTTACGTGAAGAAGAACCTCAGGGACTAGAAAAGGTGGTGACAGATAAAAATGGAAAACTTCAGTGGCCTAAAGAAGAAGGCCTGCAGCAGGCTAGTGTGGCTTAGCATAAAAAGTCTATATGGTTACCTTTGAGAGCATCACTCACTCAATCAATACCTATAAAGCACCTCCTAAGTGCACAGAACTAAGGTAGGTACTGGAGAACAGCCAATAGGAAATGGATGCTGTCCTTTGGGAGCTAGCGCCTTACAGGCAGTGAGAAGAGACCACCATGGAAGAAGGAAAAAAGCCATTGCAGCTGGTGAGGAGTGAGGCCCTATAGAGAAGAAAGTCAACAGTCAACATTGTGCTACTCCTAGGTCAGGAAAAACAGATCTAAATTGCCTGGCATTGCCCATTTTTGCATCAACGTATATTTATTGAGCCACTGAACATACAAGAGAGAGGCAGGAAGGAAAAGCCAGTCTTGCCCAAGGATAAGTTTATAATTTTGGAGCAAGACAGGCCTGATCTCCCAGTCAGCTCACATGAGATGAGTTTGGATGGGTTGTTCTCAGCCACTTACTTTGCAGGAACTCAGGCATCTATGATGGCAGATCATAATTTCCTCCAAAACAAAAGTGCCAACCAGCTAAGCAAATGCTTATTGAGCATGCTGCTAAGTATCTGGATATTTAGAAATGTCTATTTGGCTAGCTGACTTTTTCATTTTTCATCTTAATATTGTCATTCCTTAGAAACAATCTGAGATTGATTTTTTCCTGCACAAGTCAAATTAAACGTGTTATTTGTCAAAGAACTTTCTAAGAAAATGCTGTTCCATATTTCAATAAAGTATGCTTTCTGTGAACCCTTGAGAGGTAGGCATGGCCCCATCTGTGCCACTTTTTTCCACCCTGGTCTATCCTGGTGCCAGGCTCATGGAAAAAACTTTCTATTTGCAACGAGTGATTCTGGCAGAGTACACATGGTATTATTCTTGGTTTGTGTCTACTGTATTAGGATGCTTTCCTAAACAACGTGGCCACGTTTTGTGCTTTCCAAATGTTCATTCCACTGCTGCAGAACATTTCTAAGCCTCGGCCTTGCTGAAGCATTCTAGAACTCTTAAAACTATGGACTGAATCACAGGAGGCTTCTAACATGTATCAACCGAATACTTGTTTCATTTGGAGGTTGCAGAGCTCTGTGAGATTGGTGAAGAGCACAACAAAGAATATCTCTGTATTGAACAGCTGGGTGGTGGCTGAGGCCCTATTGCTCCCTACACAAGAAAAAAAAGTCCATGCAGCATTTGGCTGAGCATTATAAAGTTGCCATAACATTTGTATCTTATTGCCTTCTTTTCCTATCTCCAGTCACCACAAACACTTACGGTTATTATGATAACCTTGTATTGCCCTGCTATCTATATCTTATCAGCAAGGGAATGGTGGCAATTTGTAGAACAGAGAAACTAGGCAGCTGCAATTTCCAGAGGGCCCAGTACTTCAGATATTAAGGTGTGTGGGCTTTAGCTTTGTCCTCCTGAGAGCACTGGCCTTCACATCCTATTTTTCCATTCCCCTGCTCTCTGCTTCCCAGTGCACACGAACCTCTCTGGGAGGAGAAATGACTTCTGGATTATCCAGGGAGTGGATGGTGGATATTAATAGAAGTCAAATTTACAACCATTGTTGTACTCTAAGACTCATGGGCTATTGAACAAGAACTATTTTTATGCTCAGACCAAAGCTATTTATTATTCCAGTGCATCTCATGCTCCTAACCAGTACCTCTTTGTGGTTAAAAAAAAAAAAAGTGTAAAATTCTATTCTATTTTTATATTTTTTGAGTCTTGAGTGAGTCTTTTCCTTTTTTCTTGGGTGTTGAGATCTGGTCAGAGTAAGCCACATTCACTCAGGCATTTCTCCCATCCTCCAGTCTCTTGTCCCCATTTGAGGAGCTCTCCTCATACTTGGTTTAATTACTGCTCTTGATTTCCTTGGCTCCTCCATCAATCCCTTATACTCAGCCTCCTCATCTCTTGGGTGATTTTTATCTTCCTTCTCAGTAATTTGTTGATTAACCTTCTTAATTTCTCCTTAGGAAGGGCTCAGCCTTTTTTCTCTAAAGCTGCTATCTCACTGGTAATGACATAGGAGTTTTTTGATGCCACTTTGCCAGCCAGAAATCTCCACAGCCGGCAGTACCCTGCCCAGGCCTCACTCAGCTCTGGGCTCACCACTGGACTCACTCTTCCCACTCAGCCTGGCAGGCTGCACTCAACTCATACTACCATCCCAGATTCCATGCTTGCTGGGGCTCTGAGCTCAGCCTGCAGCTGAACTGGGCATGCCGTGACCTGCTTCCACCTTGGGTGCCAGTGTCTGGACAAGGGGAACATGGTGGCCCCTGAAAACTCAGAGATACCAGCAACTGCAGAGGCCCAAGGGGTGTTATGGCTGTCCCCTGGGGAGTCCCAAGGTCTGAGCCACCAAAGACTGTTACATCTCTCTCTCCTTCCCACCGCCCACAGCACAGCAAACAGCAGGGTGTGTTACAGCTCATTCATATTACAGCTCATGCTCATTCCCACCGCCCACAGTGCGACAAATAGGAGGGTGTGTTACAGCTCGTTTGTTCCTGCCATCCTCACACTCCAGTGAATGGGAGCATGTCACAGCTCATTCAGTCCCACTACCCCACTCTAGCCCGCAGCTCCTGGGCTGGCCTGGCCCCACTGTGGCCGCTTCCTTGTCACATAGGGCAGCTGCCCTGCGCTGGTGGAGGGCGGGAGGGTTCTTGTCCCATGTCCAAGAAAAATGAGGTTACACAGACACTGGAGAGTTAGTGCGGTGGAGAAGGGTTTTATTGAGCAACAGAACAGCTCTCAACAGGAGAGGGGGCCCAAAGCGGGTAGCCGTCTATGTGAGAGGGGGCCTGAAGGTGGGTAGTACCAATGTGTGGCTGAGTCTGGGGATTTTATGGGCTCAGAATGGGGAAGTGCATGCTGACTGGTCCATGGGCAGGCCTGGGAAAAGCATCGTTTGATTGGCTAAAATACGTCGAGGAAGTTCTCAATCCAGTTGTGGCCTCTGGCAACTCAGCTTTCAGGCTTTAAGCTATCTTTGGCTTGAAGGTCAGGTTTCACCAGGAACTCACCCCTGTCTGCCTAGGAATTTGTCTGCCTCCTGCCACAATCAATAAGATTGTCTCTGTTTCCCTTCAAGGCCGGCATTAGCTATCTAGTGACTCTTCTCTGGCCTTCAGATTGAGATCCTAGGGACATTTAGCTTTGTGCTTTGACTTTAATGCTGGGTGTAACATGCATGCTGGGATCTATAAGGCAAATTGCTTCTGATTCTACCAGGCTTCTCTCTTTCCCCTGTGGGAAGGCTAAACCAGCATCTTACAGTATATTGCAAGAAGTCAACTCCACAGTCTGTCTCCACCTTAAGCATCCATTATTATCCTCTGTGACATATAATTATTATTTACTTTTTTATTTATAAAATTGTTATTTAATATAAATATATAATTATATAAATATAAATATTAAATATATATTATATAATACAGATATTGTATATTGTATAATATAAATATTAATTATATTACATAATATCAATATATAATATAAAAATAATATAAATCTTTAAAATTATTTATCTTTATTTATACAATCAATTTTTTATTTAATCATTAATTTTGATTTAATCCATTTTTCTCACTTCATAGTTGAGGGAACAAAGTCCAGATGGTATAGCGACTTGACCAGGGTCACAACAGCTAAGATTAATTAGTAAGAGAACAGAACTCTCACCTTCCTTCTTGCATGCTCTTCTCATTGTACTGTCACCTCCCTTAGTCTTGCCAGTTTCTCTTCTAATAAATCCTTATATCTGAAACACTAACGTACCAATTTTACTTTTTATAGGGCCTTAACATAAAGCCTCCTAAATTGGTTGATAAAATTATTTGATCCAATAATTACATAGCAGAATAAACATGACTTCTAGATTCTCTTCCTGACATCTTAGCAGTTCTCAGGCCTCTCCTCTGTGACCCGTCCACCTACTCTCTCAGGTAGTAAATGATAGTGCCTGCCCCAAAGTATGTCCTCAGGAGACGCTTTAGTCAAAAAGGGCCCTGTGTCAAACATGTTTGCAAAATGCTCATAGAACATCTGATTCCTGCCTTGGGAATTGATAATGTGTGTCAAAGGCTCTGAGAGTGCTACAATCAGGAAATTTGTATGACTTTATTAGATTTCATATTTATGAAGCTGATTTTGCTATAGAACTCTTTTCCTAACAATACCTCTTTTGCTATGGAACTCTTTCCCTAACCTATTAAAATTTTGCAGAACACATCTTAAGAAAAAGCAGCTCCAAATTCTTTTTCTTTATTTCTGTGTAACTCTCCCAGCCTTAGCATATCTACACTGCCCTATAAAAACATTTCCATCCTGTGACTATCTGTTTAAGTTCCTATCATGGTAAAGTATTAGTAAGGGCTTGCTATGTCTAGGAAAAACACTGAATGTGTATTCTAACATGAGTTGAATCCCAGTTTCTCCAGCTACATGACCTTGAAGAAATAGCTTTACTTTCTGTAAGCAGCAATTTCTTCACCTATAACCTCAACTTGCTAATTTCTGCCCTTCCTATATCATTATTGCTGTGAGAACCAGCTGAACTAGTAGATGAGAAAGGATATTGTTCATTCTAAAAGATGTTATAAATGTTAAAAATTATTATTCTATCATTATTAATGGCAATGGCAATGAGGCTAAACCTCCTTTCTTAAGCAACACATTTACATTAGTGTCAAACATTCCCAAAGGGAATAAAAACTGCTCATGTTGGGTTTAATCTGTCAATTGAGCATTGAGAATTACAGCTGAAGAATCAAAACAGAAATGAGTCCATTGCAAAAGAAAAGGAGAAGGGATATATAACCCTGGGGTGTTGGGGAGTGGGGGCAGGTAGCTGAGAGGAATCTAAACTCACTCTTTGAGGAGGGAGAGCTCTTGTGGAATTTCAATAAGTGATCTCCTATGACCCAAGGACAGGGGTAAATGGTGCAGTCAGGAGTTAAGTGCCTGGTGGAGCTATACACAAAACTGTCGATGAAATGGAAGCCTTGGGCAGCAAGCAGCAGAGACCCCTCCCTAGTGACATGAAGCCAGAAGCCCTATGAGAACAAGCAAGAAGTCTTTTGTGAGACATGGCAGAGATCTGTCCCTTTGGCCCAGAAGGAAGATCGCAGATAGGACTGGATGTCAGCAACTGGAGGTCAACAACTTAGAGCAGAGCCAGAGAAATACTAGTTTTTCACGAATGGGTTTATATGAGTCTGTCCTACTTGTCTGACAGGCTGGTGGCCAGAAAAAACATCTGTTACACATTTTAATAGGGGCCTTCTGAACACATGATGCTGTAACACAAAGGAGTGATGTAAATGGTGGGGAAATTTAGAGATCACAGCTGGCTAGAAACTAAACGTGACATTGGCCCTTTAAGGCTTTGTCCTTCTGACCATTCCAGGTTCCTAAATCTTCCTGCCAAGTGGGCTGGAAGCCAAAATATTTCTCAACTTTGCATTTATTTCAGGGTGTTAATCTCATAGGCAACCAACCCCTATTTAATAAACTCCAGCTCTCCATGCCCACTCCTTTAGGATGCCTGTGTGTGCTCTCCCGAAGGCTCAGCACACATGTGCCTACCGCTGTAGTTTCCTGCCTGGGGAGGGTGTTGACATAGGAGCGCCAGGGCATCATGCAGCTGTCATCAGCTCGATGCCACAGATGGCATCTCGATTATGCATCCCTTTCCCAAGGCACTTGCCCGTGAGTCTGTGAGCCCTCTACCTGGCTCTGGGTCTTGTTTCCAGCCCCAGAGGCCAGCAGGAGAGGAAGGGTAACGGGACTCAAGATGGGCTCAAGATCCTTTCACTCTGCTACCAAACTGGGAAGGAGTGGGCTTCCCTTGCCTTTTCTTCAGTCCCACTTTTAATCACTAACTACAGAAGGTAATGAGAAAGTGCTTGAATTACAAAGATTCCCATTTATTACTCTGACTGCCCCTCCACAAAGCCTCTCTTTTCCCCTTTGGCAAGAACAGATCACTATTGACACTTTTAGAAGGCCCTGGGCCCCTCTCAATTATTGGCTTAATCTCTGCCTGCTGAATTCTGAAAGCAGAATTCTTTTCTAACTAGATTTTTTAGAAAGTGAAGAGGCTACCCTTGGCTTTATTCATTGGAATGACTTCGCAGGCTAATGTATTCTCCTGTCAGTATATTTCATGTGTTCAGCAACATCTGCAGGATATGGAAAGAACAGAAACAAACCAGATGTTTCAAAAAGGTAGCTCCACTAAGCCTCCTTAACACAATTATTGCAATATCACATCCACATTTTATTGTACCTCTTCTATATTTATATGCTGTTAACTTTTCCTGTAGAAATCCGAACCAAGTTCCTTCTAAACAGATTTGCAATCTTTAAAAACAATTTTGACATATATCCTCCATTAAATCCAAATTTTCTTTATCAAATTTTAGAGGGGAAAATAAGATTAAGGAAATGTAGATATTTATCTCAGCCTTCAACATTTACACTCATTTAGTTAATTAGCACTTAATTACACTGTCAAAGGGGGAAATTTTACCACGGACAGACCAATCCCTACCCCTCAGGCCCTCGCTTCTAAGAGAAGCAGACCTTTGCTGGGAGCCAGCTCATTCCTCCACGAAACATTTGTAATGATTACTTGACAAGGAGTGCAGATACAAAATTGTGCAACAGAGAGCCATCACTCACCACAGCTCACTGGAATTCTCATGCTGGAGCAACAGTGCCCCCCAAAGCAAGCAGCCAGAAGCACCCTGCAAGCAAACACTGGGCTGCCCAAACTTCTATTTTCTGCTTTATAAGCTGAGGAGCTATTTCAAGAGCTGCTGGCCAAAAGCAGGCTCTATTACAAGCAGACCAGCATTCCAACCAAGCTGGGGAGCCTCGGCTGGAAACAGAATGTTTCCACCTATTTTAACTCAGACGCCAGGAATTCTCTAAGGAAGAGATGGGAGGTGAGGAAGGAGAGACATGGTAGAAAATTGGAAAATTTTACAAGCTTGCCAAACTCAAGAGAAAAAAGTATAACTGGATTAATGCACAAATCTTATTAACCAAAATGCAAATGAATAGAGTTCCTCCATCTTTTCACAAATGGCAATATTATTTGGTCTCATAGGTTTCCTGCCAAACAGAAGAACTCATTAAAGCTGTTGGAAAATAATAGTACTCTAATTTGTTTAATTATGATACGATGAATCAACCCAATTTTTAAAAACGATATGTAATTAGCCTTTTTTAAGTCAAAGACTCTGTTTTCCAAAACAGGAAATGAAGCATAACACTCTTAATTTCATCGTTAGGGCAAAATCCTAACCACTCTGATACAGTAGTATAATGAGCATGTAATGAAAACAACAGTCCCCACTTCTTCAGCAACTCTTTTTGTGCATTGACTGGACAGCCTTTTGGCTTCAAGAATGGAAACTGCATTAAGCTGGAGGCTGACCCAAATTTTCTCTTTCAAGTTCAAAGTCCTGTTTTCTATTTTCCCTTCTATCCTGGAATAGGGTCACCCTATAAAAGATGAAATATTACATTCTTAAAAGACAATGAACTGATGATGTCATATCGGCATGTTTGGGTTTTATACTGCTCTTGGGGGTACTGCAAGAAAAAAAATGATGTAGTGTTGGAAATGGGGAATGCAAGCCAGGCAGCCTGAAATCCAAACTTTTAAAATCAAACCACATAATCAACACCACAATATCGATACCGGAGAGGTAGGAATGGTAAACAAATAGTATATATTTTTTTAAAACCCTCTTTCCGCTGGGAAAAAAATTCACAATGAGACTCCCACCCACTACAATCTTACCAAAACAGCTAAAATTAAAAGGACTGATAATACCAAGTATTTGTAAGGATAAGAAGAAATTAGAAGTATGATACATTTTTAGTGGGAGTATAAATTGGTACAACCACTTTGGAAAACTGCTTCATGGTATCTACTAAATATCTAAATTCTAAGACATAGCAATTCCACTCCTGGCCAACCTAAATGAGTGCACACATCCATCAAAAAGCATGTACAAGGACGTTCATAGCAGCTTTATTCATAATAGCCTGAAATTGAAAACAACCCAAGAGTCCATCACTAGTAGGATGAATAAATTGTGACATATTCATATGATGGAATAGTACATAGCAATACTGCCCAAACACAGAAGAGTACATACTACAAGCTTTCATTTACATTTTGTTAAGAAATAGGCAAAACTAATCAGTGGTATAGAAGGCATCATGATAGTGGTGGAGGAATGACTTGGCAGGGCATGAGAGCCTTCTGGGGTGTACTGGGATTGTTATGTATCTTAATTTGGGTGGCAGCCACACGGGTACATACATATGTAAAAATTTATGCAACTGGATAGTTAAGATGTATCCCATTTATGTATAGTATACCCCAATTTTACAAAAAAAAAAAAAAAAAGTAAAAGCAAAGGCAAAAGAAAAGGAATCTCCTGCTACAAACTAGAGTCCTCTGCTTCGAATTCGTATCACACAATGTCACTTCCCTACATGAAGCCCTCCAGGACTTCCCTTCCTCTGAGAATGATGTGCAAACCCTTCGCTTGGCCTGCAAATTGAAACTCTTCACTTGGCCTGCATATCCTGGGCCCTGTCTACCTTGGCAAACTCTTTACTCATCACCTGTGTTTCACTTCCTCTTGCTGACTGCCCTCCAGCCACCCTGATAGTTTTCTCATCTAATACATCAGGCTCATTTTGACCTAGGTACTTGCCACTTGCTCTTCACTCTGCATGCACTGCTTTTCTCCAGATCCCCCTATGATCACCCCCAACTCATCAGTCAGATCTCAGCTCAAGCGCCATCTTCAGAGAGGCCTCTGCTGCCCACCCTAGCTAAAGTAGCATGCTCATTTCACTACCATCTCTCTCTAGCCTACCACCCCATCTATCCTTTTCAATTTTATACATAGTGCTTCTCATTTTCTAAGATTATCTGGCGTGTTTACTTATTTTCTGCATTCTCCTCTAAAATATATGCTTCTCAAGAAAGTGGACAAGGTCTGTCTTGTTCACTACTATATCTCCAGTCCCTAGGGTAGAGCCTGTCATCTAGTAGACATTCAATAAATATTTGCTTAATGACTCAATAAATGAATAAATTACCACCCCCAAAAGTTAATGGACATGGGAAAATTCATAAGGAATATCATGGCACACTCAAAAAAGCACTGGATTAGGAGTCAGAAGTCTGAGATGCTTGGAGTAGATGATTACCTGCTTTAACATTTTTGATATCACCTATCTAAATCTAGTTGGGAGATTGGACATGTGGACATGAGGAGATAATGAGCAACCAATGCAGCAAAAGTCCAAAGGAGAGACCTCAAAAGATGAAGCCCTATGGTCAGGTTGGCTTGGTCAGGTGACCTTGCAAAGGAGATGGGGTTTTCACTGGGCCTGGAAGGCTTAGGGGAAGGAATGGGAAGAGATAGAAAGAAGCAGAAGATCATAAATTGTGAACTTGGGTCAGCGAATGTGCAGAGGTGAGAAAACCCAAGACCTGCTCAAGACCCAGGAGCAGATGCATGTCACTCAGAGCAGAGGACTGGTTTAGGAGATTGTCTCACCAGTGTCCAGAAAGTGACTGTCCTCATCTTTGAGCACACACAGATCTTAGAAGGGGGCTTAACAATTACCAGTGAACAAACCTTCTGCCAAAGAGAAGCCACTTGTATTAAACAATGGATTTCCTGTACTGTGACCTTCCTTGAAACTGTGGCCTAAAAGGTAATATGAATCAAAAGTCAGATATTTGCATTATCATCTCTGGCAAGACAGAAATTTACTGAGGTCAAGAGTTCGAGAACAGCCTGGCCAATATGGCAAAACCCTGTCTCTACTAAAAATACAAAAAATTAGCCAGGTGTGGTGGCGTGAGCCTGTAATCCCAGTTACTAGGGAAGCTGAGGCAGGAGAATCACTTGAACCTGGGAGGTAGAAGTTGCAGTGAGCAGAGATCACACCACTGTACTTCAGCCTGGGTGACAGAGGGAGACAAAGAAGGAAGGAAGGAAGGAAGGAAGGGAGGGAGGGAAGAAAGAAATGTAAAACATGCATCCTTTATGAAGAAGTGAGAGATTTGTACACAAAATAAACACAAATGTGTGGTGATACATTCCTTTACTCATGAGTCCTAACACGTTTTGTTATATAGAGCTAATGACATTGCTGAAGTTTGAAAGGTAAAATGCTATCTTATTACCTCCAACTGCTATCACCAAACCAGTCATAAAGTTAAAAAAAAAAAAAAAAAACACATACAACTTTCAAACTATGAATGTTTTCAAATAAATGATTTTTTTTTCAGAGTAGGAATCATTTGATTGGATTGAGAATGTTGTCCAGGAACTGTGAAGTGTGTATATATGTGTACATTTGTGTGCCCAGCCAGAGCCTGATGAATAGTACACTAGCCCAGTGATTTATAGGTAAGAAAGTATTTAGAACTTAGACAAGCTCAGACTACCAGGAGTGGGTTGCAAGCAGGGATAAAAAGAAAGTTCACTGATGCCAACTGTCCTTCATTTGAACACAGCTTGGAGTTTGATCTGGAAAAAAAAGGGACTTTACTCAGTTGTTATTTTTTCAGAAATGATTCATTTATTCTTACTGCACAGCTGGAAACACATGGAAAGAGGTGAATGTTTCACCGTGGAAGGTTCAGTTGGAAGTAATTTGCTATTGAGCTCATAAATTGTGAATTTCAGACCTCCAGTTCTAAGATTGGGACCTAAGATTGGCAATGTCGTCCTTTCCATTACAGAACCAAACTAGCGGGATTCCAGTGGGTCATTGCCCTGTAGACTCTCTCCCTGACTCCATAAGACTGGCAAGGTTGAGGTTGCCTTCATAGGGCCAACTGGGTTGGCCCAACTGAGTCACCAACTGAGTCACCCAACTGGGTTAACCTTTGGTGCCTTTGGAGTCTGCTACATATTTCAGAAAAGTCTCAATGGTTAGGACTATTGTTGCTTACAGCATCTGTATGTTCTGACGATGCTCAATAAAGTTCCAGTTCTCACAGATCACAAATGACTGCCACAGTCAGAAGAATCCATAGTTAGTCTGCTTTTATTGAAAGAAGAAGGTGAAGGAGGAAAAGGAGAGAAGTCAAAGGGTGAGGGGAAGATGAGAGACACAACTTTCATTTATATGAAGTGGTAGGAAAAGCTGCAAAGAAACAGAATTTTCAAATTCTGTTTTCACCATTTGTCTCAGGCTGTGTCTATATACTTGGCAATAAAATCCTGCTATCTCTAACTTTTACTTAAAATGATTGCTATGGTGCATGTAATGTATGACATCAGTTCTTCAATCTTAATCAATAACTCCAGGATGATGACAAATTGGGCTATCTGAAGGTTGCCATTTAAAGGTTTTGCACTATCATTCAATCACTCTCTCTGCTGTCTCTGTTCAGCTTCACCTGCAGCTACCTATTCAAACCCAGCTCTCTTCATGGTTTATTTGCTAATAAGCCATCTTGATTTAATTATCCTCTGAAAACACTATGTGGATCCCCACCTTCAGGTCTTTGCTCACACCACCTACCCTCCACACATGCTTTCTCTCCTTCCTGTCAAAGCACACCCATGTGTCTACAGTCCTTGGCTCATTCTCCTCCTGCTCCTCTGAACTCTTATAACGCTTTCAGTGTCATTCAATTCCCAGTGTATGCTTCTTTCATTGTCAGCTATTATTGTCCTTTATAGCAAAGACTATGGTTTTATGCTTTTTTATATTCTCGTCATCAGTGAAATGTGCCATCCGTAATGGGTGTTCAAACTCTTCACAGCAATACTGAATACAAAGAAAATTCTGGACTCAAGACAGAATTGGGTCAAGTCCCATAGCCACTGTTTACTAGATTCCTCCTGTCCCTGGCCCTCACATCCAATGTGTCATGAAGCCCTGTCAGTTTTACTTCCAAAATATATATTCAATCTAGTTGCTTCTCTTTTTGCTGCCATTGTGTTTATTCATATCACCAGCATCTTTCACTTGAACCATCAAGACAGCCTCCTATCTAGCCTTCATGCTTCCATTCTTGCTCCTTCCCCTCCATTCTCCATACTAAACACAATTATCTTTTTGTTAAGGGTAAGCCAGATCATCTTACTTCCATGCTAAAAACTCTTTAATGTTTTCCCACTGTGCTTGGGATGAAGCCCAGACCCCTGACCATGGCTTGGAGAATGATCTGACCTCTACTCCTCTCTGCAGCATCATCTCACACCTGTCTACCCCTCTCTCACTACACTCCAGCCACACTGGCCGTTGGATAGTTCCTGAAAATGGCTGAGTTCTTACCCATCTTCAGGGCCTCTGCCTGGACAGTTATCTCAATCTGAAATCCTCTTCCTTGATTCTCAGCCTAGCTGGCTTCTTCTCATCCCTCAGGTTTCAGCTCAAATATCCCATTGTCACAGAGAACCTTCTCATCACCCTATCTAACGTTTTCCTGTCCACCTTGTTTTTCTCTATTACAGCATCCTGTTTACACTTTTATGGCACAACAGTCCATAATTATCTTATTTGTTTACTTGTCTATATCTGCTAAGTCAGTGAAAATGTACAATCCATGAAGGTAGGCATCATATCTGTTGTGTTCTCCATTGTCTCTGTAACCACTAGAATAGTGTCTAATGCATAGCAGATGCTCAATAAACAGTATTAGCAACTTTTACTAAACAGAACATGTTAATTTATGAACAGAGTCACAGGCATATACTTCCATTTCTTCCCCCTCGGCCCTTGTGCTATTGTTCTTCTACATTTTACTACATATAAAGCCCACACTGCCTTATTATTTTTAACAGCTCACACTATCTTTTAAAGAGATTTAGCTAATAAGAAAAAAAAAAAAACCTCACATATTTACTTCTGTGGTTACTGTTTTCAATTCTCTTCATTGTGTTGCATAGATCCCTATCTGGTGTCACATTCTTTCTGCCTGAAGAGTATTTTTTAAAGCATTTCTTGTAGTACAGGTCTATGGATAATAAATTATTTCGGCCTTTTTATGTCTAGAAAAGTCTTTATTTTGTTTACATTTTGAAAGATGTTTATACTGGGTATAGAATTCTAGGTTTTATTACTTTAGAATTTTAAAGATAGTGCTCCACTGTCTTCTTACTTACATTGTTTCTAATAGGTGGATAGTTTCTATAGCTGTCTTCAATTCACTAATCTTTACCTCTGCAATGTCTAATATGCTGTTAATCTCATCAAGTGTGCTTTTTATATCAGACATTGTAGTTCTCACCTTTTAAAGTTTGATTTGGTTTGGTCTTTTTTACATCTAATTAGTACACATCTCTACTAACAAGCATGCTTAACCTTTTCTCTAGCTTCTTGAACACACAGAATACAGTTACAATAACTGTTTTTAGTGCCCATGTCATCCAATTTTAACATCATTGTTAGTTCTGGCTGGATTCTAATTAATTGTTTTTACCTCATTTAGTAGTCATATATTCCTGTTTTGCATGCCTAGTTATTTTTTATTGGATGCCAGGCATTGTGGATTTCACCTTGTTGGGTGCTGGCTATTTTGTAGTTCCTATAAATATTCTTTGTTCTGGGATGCAGTTAAGCTACTTGGAAAGTCTGATTCATTGCTGGCTTGCTTGTAGGCTTTATTAGGTAGTCTTAGGTCTACGGCTATTTATTCCCTACTACTGAAGCAAGTCTCTTGTAAAGATTCTATCCAGTGACCAGGAATCATGAAGGTTTTGAGTCTGGCTGACGAGAACAGGCACTATTCCTTGCTTTGTGTGAGTACCAGGCACTATTCCCTCTAATACTTCCAGGTGGTTCTTTCTTCTTCCTGGAAAGTTTTTTTCACACACATGTGCTAATCAATATATAGCCAAATATTCAAACGGACCCTCTGCAGATTTCTAGAATTCTCTCTGTGTACAGCATGCTCCTCCCTGGCAATCTGCCCTATGACTTCTAGCTGCCTTGGGGCCCCTAGATTCTCAGTTCCATCTCCTCCTGTGCCAGAGCCTGAAATTTTTCTTAAGGTTGTAAGCTGCAGCAATCACAGGGCTCAACTCACCTGAGTCTCTCAGGAATCACTGTCTTTCAATGTCTAATGTCCAGTGTCTTGAAAGTGGGCTTGTCTTTTTTGTTTTCAGATTTTTAATAATTTTGGAGGAAGAGCATGTCTGGTCCATTTTACTCCATTTTGGTTGGAAGCAGAGGTTGCATGATGCATATAAACATTACCTAACCCTCTTGCTCGTCAAGCTACTATCGGGGGAACAGTTCTAGTGGATAATAAAATGGTAATAAGGAAAACATTTTTTAAAAAGTAGAGAAGGAAGAATGTAGTATGAAGTCCCACACCGTAGTTATGCTGGAGTTGGCTAGCAGAGAAAGGTGAAGGAAATAATCACTACTAATTACTGTGTTATTTGGGGTATATAGAATAGGACATGCTAAATGAAATTCTTTTCTATTTTGGTAGAAACTAAGGTAGGGTTCAGTAAGGTGAAAACAAAGCCAACACCCCTCTTAAGCCTCTTATTTCATTAAGTGATGTGACCTGCTCCACAAAGGAGGGTCATCAGCAAACACAATGGTTTGTGAGCACATCACAAGATGTGCTCATTATACCGCAAAGATAGAGTAGGGACCAAGCAATCACAGGGCAACATGGAAAATTGTTTTATAAGCCGATTTTTACAAATTGATTTCAAAACTGGGGAGCAATTACCATTAAGCAAAATAATTTGCTGCCCCAAAGAGGCTAGGGCAAGGCAATAGGTCCAAAGATAACCTAAGCCATCATTAGAGAAATCCAGTTATTTAGTCAATTTTACTTATTTACAGGACTAAAGATTAATGAGTTCAGATACTCACTCAGACAGTAATTAGGTTTCAAAAACATACTATAACACAATCAATCATGGCTCTTGAACATAATGGCATTAGGGCAGAGCCCTCTCTCAGCTCCAGTTATTAGCAACTGATTGGTGAACACTGGGCTTAAGCCGAGAGGCTACCCCAGGGCCCTGCAATAAAATGAAAGAAAACCTTTGAATAAGAAGACAGCATATCTTTGATCCTTTGTCCTTTGCTTGGATATTCTGAGGTCGTATGCTCAGAATGTAAGAATCTGTAACAGAACTTCAAGATTGGTAGCATTTCAAAATACAGTTGGTATTTCACTTTCAATAAAAATTTACTTGAAAATCCAGCTATGTATATTCCTTTGAATCTCATCTTTGATGGATATTATCACTTTCTTTTAAATTCATAAAAACTTACATTCTCATTACTTTATAAATAAAGATAACTTAGGGATTTTATGAGTATACTGGGACTCCATGGCACCAAAGAGAAAGGCAGGAAAATAAAAAGCAAAATAGCTTTTAGATGAGGAAGAAATTTCCATTTTCTGCTTTTATTTAGCAAAGAATAGCTTCTCTTGTCATGGAACAAGGAAATTAGGTAAAGGCATAAGTCCTAGATTCATAAAATCTAGGGTGAAGAGATAGGAAAAGGAAAAAGTAGTAATCACTTGGAACATTTTTAGATATAAAGAAAAGTTGCAAGGATAATAGAGAATTTCCATATACCCTTTGCCCAGTTTCCCCTAATGTTAACATCTCACATTACCATGACACATTTGCCAAAACTGCAAAACCAACATTGGTACATGACTATTAACCAAACTCCAGATGTCATTTGGATTTTACCTGTTTTTCTACTAATATTATTTTTGTGCTTTGTATTTTTTGTTTTTTTGTTCCAGGATCCAGTCCAATATACTATTTTGCATTTAGTCATCTGCCTCCTTAAGTCTTTTCAGGTCTATGCAGCCTCTTAGTCATTCCTTGTTTCCCATGACTGTGGCAGTTTTGAAGAATACTGGAGAGGTAGGTTGTAGAATGTCCCTCAGTATGTCTAATGTTTTCTCATGACTAAAGTGGGGCTATGGATTTTTGGAAAGAATACCACATAGGTAAAGTACCCTTCTCACTGCAACATGTCAGCAGCTATAAGGATATCAGCATGATCTATTACTGGTGATATTCACCTTGATCATTTGGTTAAGGTGATGACTGCCAGTTTTCTCCACTGTAAAGTTACTTTTCCCTTTCCATATTCTATTCTCTGGAAGCAAGTCACTATGTACAACCCCCATTTGAAAGGGAGAGAGAGAATTAAGCTCTGTCTCTTGGAGAGTGGGTATCCACTTATTTTACTTGGATTTCCTCTATAAGAAATATTTGCCCTTCTCCCCTTTTATTTATTTATTCAATTGTTTCCCTTCTCTATTTTTAATAAATACTTTATCCTAGCTTCTTCTCTCTATATATTCGATTTTATATCAAAGTATACAGCAAACACAAAAGCTCATGCTGTATTGGAAAGACTCACCAGACCTCCTTCACAGACACACGCCTGTCCTCCATGAAGCCACTGTGCAATTTGTTGAATTTGTAGTTTTACCCTTCACATGTTTTTTTCCTGACTTTTAATGGAAAGCTTGTTTTTCTATGGTTGTTTGTATAGATGCCAGGCATTTCCTTTAAGAGTGTTAGGACTTTATCTGATGCAGTTCACTTTTTTCATACATATTATACAGGCTATGGAATTAATCTAAGACTGTAAACTTAGGCTGTATCTCCGTAAATTTTTAAGACCCAGTTGAAAACTAAAAATATAATATTTGTTCCATTCAATCCAGCAGTTGTTTAATTTCCATAACAGCAAACAAAGGGTTTGACTTTTCTAAACTAATCATGTTTCTCTCTGTTTCCATTTGGATCTAAAAATTCTTTTACCATATGAGAATCCTCGGGAAATAAAAAAAAAAAAAGAATTGACATATTTTCCCCTACATAGTCTCCTCCCTGCCCAGCCCTTCTCCAAGGAAAAGAAAAGACCCCCTTAAACCTTTAAATTCAGTCCTGAGATAGATACTGAGGTGCATAACTGCAGAAGAGCATAGGGATTTGCATTTGATGTTTGGTTTATCTGAAGCCCAATCAACTGGCTCCCTGAATAAGACAGACCAAATTTCTTGTGTGCTATGCCAGGCTTCCTGTGAGTCTTGAGTCCAACCACTGGATTCTCACCAGCTTTTCCAGGAGAGAGCAACACAAGACCCACGGGGCCTTCTGCATTCCAGCTCTAAGAAAGTTCTGTCAACAAGGCATTGATTTCAAGTATGGGCAAAGGCATCCCCCAGTGTGTCACCATGCATGAATATTGCCAATGCTAACATGTGCTATAAGCCAGCCTTTCCTCATTCTGCCAACAATAAGAAGTGTGCAGCAGCTCAAGGAGGAGCAGGGGAGGCTGCCACCCCTGTAGAATATCCATCGAGTCCTCGGCACTGAACTAGACCTGCTAAGTAGGAAAAGGACACAGACCACTTCATTCTTATTCCTCCCCGCTATGGTTCCTCTTGTCAAGGCCTCATTGCCTCTTTCCTTGTCAATCTCCTTCATCTCTTAAGAATACTCTAGCCAGGCGCTGTAGCCCACACCTGTAATCCCAGCACTTTGGGAGGCAGAGGTGGGTGGATTGCCCACCCACCTGAGATCAGGAGTTTGAGACCAGCCTGGCCAGCATGGTGAAACCCCATCTCTACTAAAAATACAGAAATTCGCTGGGTGTGGTGGTGGGCCCTTGTAATCTCAGCTACTCAGGAGGCTGAGGCAGGAGAATTGCTTGAACGCAGGAGGCAGAGGTTGCAGTACGCCAAGATTGCGCCATTGCACCCTAGCCTGGGTGACAAGAGCAGAACTCCATCTCAAAAAAAAAAAGAATATTCTAGCTGGTGGATTATTTCCATTCTTCAGAAGTTCCAAGTGTCCAAACATATGCATTTTTTGTTATATACCATTTGTATGTGCTGTTTCAAATATTTTCCATTTTATTCCAGTCTAGCATATAAGCAGTTTGAGGTTAAAAAAGAATTATGTCTTATCAGTCCTTTCTACTAGAATGTAAGTGCTATGAAGACACTTAAGATTTGTTTACTGCTATGTTGGTTGTGTTTAACAGAGGACCAAGAGGATAATACGGGCTCAATAAATATTTATTGCACAGAAAGGAAAAATGAAAGTCTCCTGCCAGTGCCTAGTACATCACCTCGACTCAGTCATCATACTGACTGCTGGATGTCAATCATGCCTATTCTCTAAGGGCTTAAGGTCTAGATTAGTCGTAAGGTAACCATGTCTAACATACTTTCAGAAGTAGTGACTGAAAATGTAATATTTATAGAGTCATTTAAAATCCCCTTCTCCCCCAAATACTTTTTTAATCTCATTCTCTGAGCAATTCTATGATATCGGTTTAGTGACATCCCAATCTGGATGAAAATAACTGAACTTACCCTCGACAATTTTGATCCATTGGTACTGACAGCACCAAGCATTTGTTGTGAAAGAGCTAGCTGAATGAGGAAAGTTAATTTTTGTACCCTTTCATAATCATCCTAACAAATGTAAAATCATAACAAAAAAATCAGAAGTATTTCTCAAGTGCATTTTTAGTTTTCTGAAATTACAGTACATACATTTCGTGTCTCTTACTCCAAACCTTTACCTTTTACTTGTCAGTAGGCAAGTTTGAGTTGGACATACTTTCTTCCAGACATGCTCATTTATTGTTGGAGTCTTGACTGGGTCTTCACATCTCCCGATGAACCAAACATGATCATTTTGTGATCATTAAAAATTCTCCATATATTTAAATATACTTATATATTTATGCTTCTAACTTGACAAAATGACTTTAAAGTGTAATTGAAGTACAAAGAGGTGTATTACATATCTTAAATTCTCTTTACCTTTCCCTCTCCCCTCTCAATATCTCCCTTATTCTCTTACCTTCCAACTTTACCTCACTCCTAGATTTTATGAATCTAAGACTTGTACCTTTTTTCACTGCTCCAATTTCATGATAAATAAATTAGTTAGCAAGGCCTCTCAAATCTCTAATTGAAATACATATGAATCATGTGGTGGCGGGGGGAATCTCACAAGCTTGTCAGAACAGTCTGCCAAACCTGGGGAGATGAGCACCAGGGTATGAACTTTTTTTTTTTTTTTTTTTTTTTTTTTTGAGATAGTCTTGCTCTGTCACCCAGGCTGGAGTGCAGTGGCACAATCTCGGCTCACTGCAACCTCTGCCTCCCAGGTTCATGCCATTCTGCTGCCTCAGCCTCCCAAGTAGCTGGGACTACAGGCGCCTGCCACCACCCCACTGATTTTTTGTATTTTTAGTAGAGACGGAGTTTCACCGTGTTAGCCAGGATGGTCTCGATCTCCTGACCTCGGATCCACCTGCCTTGGCCTCCCAAAGTGCTGGGATTATGAGCGTGAGCCACCGCACCCAGCCGGGTATGGACATTTTAATGAACAGTGGTCAGGTCACCAGGATCATCCCCCTTCAGTACCAGAGTCAAGGGGACCAGCCAACATACATGGCAAGGCCAGAGGTACAGGTCCCCGGAAGAGAGACAGAGCCTTGACTGTAGGTCTTCCATGTGTCTCCATTGTGTCTGCATACTCCCCGATTTAAAATTCCTTCCTGCTTTCATATCCAAGAAAAGTAAACTCAGATTTCAAGGTTAGACATCTTTCTCTTTCTAAAAAGTATCAACACTCCCTCCCCTCACTACTCCCCGCAACGAAGTGGATGCGATGCCTGTTCACAAAGGCACATTGGGTGAGGATCTCTGTGTTTAGATTCTTCTCTACGGAAGCCAGAAAGTCTTTACAGTCACAGCACTGACCCTCGGGCTGAAGCATGAGGTCAGTCCTTCGTGTTCAGAGTTCCTCACATGCCGTCCCCTGCTCTCTGCCAGACTGTTTGGTGACAAAGAGTCCAGAGGGAGGGGGAGTAAGAAGGGGAAGGGACCAAGGCAGGGCTTCTCTTTTCAAGACGTAAAAGGCAAACTTCAGGCCACCAAGTCCAAATCCACAACCAGATAGAGCCTCTGTGCTGGTTTGAGCTATTGCTCAATGTTCTAGGCTTTAATATTTTAAGAAAAGTTTATTATGACAAGTCAATGACAGCACTTTTAGTAGGTTAATAAATCATGGACATATTATATCACAGAGATGACAGCTATGTAAAGCATCACAGGAAATCTGATATTATTTCAACAAAATAGCAACTAGAGCGTCTTGGCACTTACCGTAATTTTAAGTCAAGGTTTAAAAATATATTATTATTAATATTACTGAATGAGAAATTTCCTTGGATTGGGTACTGAGAAATGAAACAGTTCATTGCACAATTTAGTGTGAGAAGGAATGAAGCATTACGTGGGGAAGGGATTGCAAATGCAGCTTCCTATATTGATGCTCTGGTTATTTTTTATAATTTGCTAATAGCAGGTTAAGGGCGGGAAAGGAACCCAAACCAGATGAAAAATAGGATAAAAAGATGGCCAAGAGCTTTCTTTCATGGCCTCTTTCCAAGCATATGTGAAAAAAAAAGAGAAGTTAATTTTTTAATAAGATTCAGAGCATGGTAGAGTAGGAATTGGGGGCCGACC
This sequence comes from Hylobates moloch, assembly GCF_009828535.3. Classification (NCBI taxonomy): domain Eukaryota; kingdom Metazoa; phylum Chordata; class Mammalia; order Primates; family Hylobatidae; genus Hylobates; species Hylobates moloch. The sequence goes on along the minus strand of NW_026652290.1, from coordinate 56,908,559 downwards.
CAACCTTGTTTTGTTACTTTCATAGTGGAAACTTGGAAGCAGCTGTCAGAGCTGGGGGGTGACAGATGTTAGCAGTGAAGAGTGCAAAGGTAACAAGTTACTCCTCCTTCCAAACTGTGAAAATTGTCCTGTGCCAACATTATTCTGTTCTTTTGGAGGACAGGACAGTGGAATGGCAGGATTAAGAAAGAATAATAAACGCTGATATGTAGATAGTACTTTCCAGTTTACAAAATGCTTTTACATATTTTGTCTCAAATCAGCTTTCTATAATAAGCAGTCTAGGCTCTGCTGTAATTCTTTTCACATGAGAAGGTGAAGGCTTGGGGAGGTGAAGTGACTTGCCTCTAAACCCACAAAACTGCTTGTGATTGAGAAAGGATAATAATCCAATCTCCTGGTGGTTGGGTCAGAGCTTTTTCCATTATGTGTGTTTATCTCAGTTTCATCTGGTTTGGGTTTCTTTCCCTGTCCCATCCTAATATGAGCAAATTATAAAACATAACCAGAACATCGATATAGGAAACTGCATTTACAATCCCTTCCCCACATAATACTTTATTCCTTCTCACACTGAACTTTGAAATGAATTGTTTTAGTTTTTAGTACCCCATCCAAGACTATGTTAATCTCATGTCACTATTTCTTTTAACTTCTTGTAACTGCTTAGCACTGGAATCCAATAATTTAGTGGGCATAGTCAGTGCCATCATCCCTGGAGGAAAAGGTGTCCCCTCACAATCTTCCTTCTTAATCCTGGCTGCAGGGCTGGCTTCGTTCCTCTGGTTTTGGACAAGAGAGAAGGGTATTTCACACCAAGGAAGGCTTGATGTTCAGAACAACATCTTGGCAAGGGCAGAGGCCAACTAGGAAGGGCGAAAGAATCTGTTTTCAGCTCTCTCAACTCCTGAAGGTCCTCTTTCTGTGTTTATCCATTGCCTTTTCTCTAGGTCTGTCTCCCACCTTCCAGAAAACCAGGGTGTTTCTCCACCACACAGCCACGTCCAAAATCTGCCCTCAAGAATCCAGTATCAGTCACTTAAGCCTTGGTCTAAATTTAAATCTATGTTACTTCTCCTAGGGATATATTCATAGCAAGCCTACATTTAATTGTGGAATAAAATATTTTCCTGCAAAATAATGATAATAATAATATCATGAACTACTACAAACATGGAAGAGTTGTTCAGTGATTTTCTTGGGGAAGGAAATGGAAAATTTCCTCATATCCCTGACAATGTGCTACACATAGGCACCATTTAAAAGATGATCCAAGCATTGAAAGTAATGTCACAGCACTGTGTATCATCAAGGTATCCTTTAAAGGATAATAGATCATTCAGCATTGTATTACAACAGCGATCATTTTGAAGGTTTGTAATTGAGACACAGAAAAAAATGGAAGTGATGGCCATCAAAAAATTTAAAAGTCCCTGGCTTCTAGAACACTGTGTAAGACATTAGGACAGGTAAGAGCTATCAACCTAATGACCATAGGCTGCAAACCCCAGAAAACTTTACAGCACAGCTTTCATATAAGTGGCTACTGGAAATCTACCAGTCAAGATTTTAAATTTTTTAACATAAATGCAAATCTACTTAACTAATAGCATTGACCCATTCCCTGCTCTTCCTTTTTATGGCTTTCCAAGGCCATGTTATTTCACTTGCAGGGAATCAGACACCAAGGATTAAATCATTTACTCTAGGGTGACCCAGGAGTGGAACTGAGGGTATAACCCAGGCCCACTCACTCCCTTCCACAAGCAATGGATGCTTTAACTACTACATAGGAAATCACGATTCAGAAAATCTCTTAAATAAAAGTCAACAGCAATAATGTCAAGACATAATAAATGGGTGTGGACTATGTCCTTGGAAAAATTAGTTCTACCAAACTGTGGAGACATGGGCTAGGTCAAAGTGAGTACACGGTTAGACCTGTCTATCTTCTGAAAGAATTTGGAATGAGGAATGAATCATAGAGGTTATCTGGATAATCCATAAATCACAAAAGTCTATCTAGTGCCTGTTATTTCAAAGCAGTTCCATAACATCTCTGGAAGAAAATCAGGTTATCTATATGACCCCAGATGGCACCCACAGCTTCCTAAGCCCTGGCTTTTTACACATGTGGCTGTGTCTGGGGCAATGCCAGGCATTACCTCTGTAAACTGTGTAGAAAGTAGCCCTACTCACAATCACTCAAATCCCTAGAAACAGAGTCAACTTAAATAAAATGGGCCTTTTAATTTTAATGTGAGCTGTTATTTATAAGTTAGAGTGAGAAAGAGGTTAAAGCTTTTATTTATACAGAAAAATTCCTCTATCCCATGAACCGAAGAAAACAAATGAAGTTGATAACTCAAAACTGCCTTTCTTAAAAAAGAAAGACAAGCAGGGGTCAGAGTAGGGGTGGAAGAGAAAACATGTGCCGTTCTATAACGTTATTGAAAAGTTAAGTCTGTATGAGTAGAAGAAACATTCTAGAAGCAGAAAGTGGATTTTCATGAAAATATGCACTCCCTGGGAATTTTAACATCTTGGGGCTTACCCAAGCTGTGCTGGGGAAGTGAAAACTCATGAGCAGCCAAACACTGGGAAATGTTTATTTGCAGCAATAAGTTATCCCATATGGTAGGAGGGTGATTTCTTACACGACAGATAGGAACTTGAATGAACTTGGCTGTTTTCTACAAGGAGAAGAGAGGAAGGGATGGGTGGGCCTGATTTCTGTGTCGTAACTGGGCCTAGGATAGTAGCAGCAGCAAATCATCTCGTCAGAATAGTTTAGTTGGCTAAAAAAAAATGAAATTATGGCAAGAGTGGCAGTAAAATAAAGCAATAGGATGGGAGGGAGAAGAAAAAATAGAAAAGCAAGGTAAGTGATTACCAGCAAATAGGGAATATATGGTAATAAATACCAAAGGCACAGGAGAGGGAGGAGATGAGGGCAGAGGAAGTCGATGGTGGAAAGATCAGGCAGAGGCAAGGAAGGGCATCTCCACCAGGTATATTAGGTCAAGAAGGGCCTCTGCTATTACAGAGAAAATTCAAGATGGTGTTAAAAAAAAAATAGTAAGACAGGCAAAGGTAGAGAATGAACACAAGATAAATTACATCAGAGGTTGAAATAAATAAGACTTTTTAAGTAGATAAGAAACAAGAGGTCACAGGAAAATTTATTGCCAGAAGAGAAAAAAAAAACAAAACTAAATGAATTCTCTGCCTGAGTGTTCACAAAGGATGGGGGTAAGGGAGGGGGTATAGAAGCCAGAAACAGGCATAAATTTTCAGAAGGAGGATGGAGAAATGATTAAGGAAACCAAGATCAATAGCAGAGCTGGCCATCAAGACATTGCAATGTTCCCAAGCCTCAGAAAACTCCAGGGGCAGAAATGGCATCTGGCCCCGAGCCTGAAGGCATATGATGGAAGGGATCTCTGAAGCCTTCTCACGGAGCTGTTGCAAAACTAGAAAGGGAAAGGCAGGCGCGGTCCTGCAGAGGTGACATGATATCAATTGCGGATGATGCACGAGCCACTCTTGGGTTACCATGTGATGAGACCTAAATGCAGATGAGGGGTGACACTCAGCTCATTCTTCACAACTGGCATTTCCCTTTGACAAGCAGTTGTCAGTAAGGGCTGTGTGTCAGTAATAAAATGACTGGTATTTGTACACTCTCAAAGGCCAGTTGTTCTCATCCTGTCCTTTAGCTATGGCACCAACAAACTGGTGGCTAAGTGATCACTGTGTCTTCTGACCTTTGAGCTCTGGGAGGCCTTCTCTGCCATGCTTCCAGGGAAGAAAATTCACCAAGGCAAACAGGAGGAAAAAGAAGGGAGACTCTGTGGAATCTGTCTCATGGATTGAGTTTGTGTACTTACCTCACTCATTCACGTCATATACTGATTCTCTTTGTGCCTCACTTTTAAATTTCTTCCTTTCTTTTACTGTATTGTAAACACCTTTGCAAGCTGCCTTAAATGGTTTTTAAGAAGCTGAGAGAGGAAGAAGGCTGGAAGAAAGAAGAGAAGGAGACAGTCAGAGACCAGGAAGAAGAGGAGGAGAGAGGAATTGTGAATTAATTTCTCAGTGAAGACAGCAGGGCCTAGAAGAGCAAGAACATGGGTCTGAACAAAAAGAAAAACTCATTGGGAGCAAGGAAAAAAATCTAAGAATCAGAGAAATTATCTAACTAGGTGGGGTTGAAGAAAGGAGTAAAATTAATTGTGAGAAGTGAAGAAAATATCTGAGGTATAGTGTTAAGAAGAAAGCAGCCGAGGGGAGGAAACAAGAAATGTGGTGGGAAGAAGCCTGTCGTGGTTCAAAACGCAGGGTTGAAAGGGAAAGCTAGAGAGAAAGAAGCAAATCATTAGCAGATTTGCACTTGGCTTTGAAGAAGGTCCTAGGAGACAAGGAACCAAGCTGGTGAGATAGAGGAGAAGACATGGCATGAAACCAAAACAGCAAGCAAGGAAGAAGGGGGAGGTCAGCATCCTTGAAGCCCAGGGTCCTTTAGGGACCTGGGGCCATAGCACTAAGCCTGTGAACACCAAAAGTGGCTCTTTAGGGAGGGACTCATAGATACACACCGCACACACAATACACACATACCACACACACACA
>NW_026652290.1:56903271-56903527 GCF_009828535.3 Hylobates moloch | reverse complement strand
ACACACACCACACACACACCACCTCACATACATACAGGCACATACAGCACACACACAGTATATACACTATACACACCACACACACGGCATACACACACTACATAAACCACCTCACATACACACACACACCCACACTACACACACCCACACCACACACGGCATACACACACTACATATACCACCTCACATACATACACACACACCCACACTACACACACAGCACACACAAACACACCACCATACACTATACAACATA